>NC_081180.1:120347325-120666219 GCF_029867415.1 Vicia villosa
ACAAAACAAAAGCCTACAAAGAAACAAAGCAATATTTTTGGTATTTGGGTTAGTATAATAAGCATACAAGATACACAATCATTGGTGCTTGATGGTCCCTCTCATTGATGAGGTGAGTACAACACCGTAAACAAAACTTCCAAGTGAAGCTCTTGATTAGTGATTGTGATATGAATGATATAGGATCTTAGGGTCAAAAATTGGGGTATGACAGATGCCCCTATTTAAGTTTCTTCGATTTGGAAATACGATGATTGGAAATCTTCGTTTTTTGACAAAAATCGAAGAGACTTAAATATATAAAACACAATTTTTGATCCTAAGATGCAATGCAATGTTAATGAATGCATGTGATGATAATAAAGCATGACAACACTGGGGAGTAACAAGTGATCCACTGGGGAAAACAAATGTCTTGATATAACTCCGCTGGGGAAACAAATGTCCTGCAAGTAGAAACTCCTCTGAGGAAGGCAAGACTTTGTTGGAGACGGAACCTTAGTGGGAAAAGAAATTTCTCTGAGGGAAACACTTCGCGTCAGAGAGGTTATAGCATCCTCTTTCACAGGGGATGAGAAAGTATGTATCTGAATACCCATCATCTGTTAACAGAAATCAGACCATCGTACCACTGATGAAGAGATGTACCGCCGTACCACTGACGATAACACATACCAACGTTTCAATGAAGGCATGAAGAGATATATACCACCGTACCACTGATGATATAGAAGGAAATGATTCATCGACGTATCACTGACGATAACACATACCCATGTTCCACTGAAGGTATTAAGGAGATATACCACCGTACCACTGATGATATAAGGAGATAATTCATCGACGTACCACTGACGATGAAAGAGATGTACCGCCGTACCACTGACGATAACACATACCCACGTTCCACTGAAGGTATGAAAGAGATATATACCACCGTACCACTGATGATATAAGGAGATGTAATTCATCGACGTACCACTGACGATGAAAGAGATGTACCGCCGTACCACTGACGATAACACATACCCACGTTCCACTGAAGGCATGAAAGAGATATATACCACCGTACCACTGATGATATAAGGAGATGTAATTCATCGACGTACCACTGACGATGAAAGAGATGTACCGCCGTACCACTGACAATAACACATACCAACGTTCCACTGGAGGCATGAAAGAGATATATACCACCGTACCACTGATGATATAAGGAGATGTAATTCATCGACGTACCACTGACGATGAAAGAGATGATGTTCAAAGATGACATAATCAGGCATGTCCCAAATCATAGCAGAAATTGCTATCAATCTTTTGAAGGCTAGGTAATTTTGAAGTTGAGAGAACGCAATAACTGAGTTCTAAACCATATTCGAACCAGGCCAAAGGTGCATACATTCTTCTGCATATGAATACATCAAAATATTCATTCCTGGTAATGCACTCATGAATCAAAGTAAAAATTCTTTTATAATTTTCAAAAAGGATTTTGTTGAAATCAATTTTCTTTTTGTTTCAAAAATTACTATCAACAATAAATGACATTTTGAAGATATGAAAGAAATAAGATTGCCAAATGAAAAGTAAAGGCTCAAACTTTCTTAATAGAATGGTAGCCTGCAAAAGGCAAGACCCCATGGATTATTATAAAGTTTGGAAAGTGGTAATTCTGTTGAAAAGGTACATTGAAATGTAATGACCCCATCCTCTCTCTCAACTGGGAACTCCTGAGCAAAGGCTTCCGTTGAAAAGTGTCGAACTTCTTCATGATAAACAGATGACTGCTGATGATCAAGTCTTGTCTGATGTAGTTACTTGCCATGAATCCCTAACTTTTGCCTGGACCGCCCTTTCGGGTTTTCAGTCCACCGGGTATTTTATTCTGTTTATGTCTCTAATTTTTGCCTGGACCGCCCTTTCGGGTTTTCAGTCCACCGAGACGCTCTTTTTTGCCTAAGCTGCCCTTTCGGGTTTTCAACTTAGCGAGCTGTTCTTTTATTATTTAGGCGAAGTATTTCTTGACTACATCAGCATTCACGGGACGTGGGAGCTCCTCTCCATCCATAGTTGCAAGAATTAATGCACCGCCAAAGAAGGCTTTCTTAACAACATATGGTCCTTCAAAATTAGGAGTCCACTTGCCCCTTGAATCGGAGGTGAAAGACAAGATCCTTTTGAGCACGAGGTCGCCTTCTCTGAATACACGAGGTCGAACTTTCTTATCAAATGCTTTCTTCATTCTCTTCTGGTACAACTGACCATGACATAAAGCCGTCATTCTCTTTTCTTCTATCAAATTCAATTGATCAAACCTGCTCTGACACCATTCAGCCTTAGATAACTTGGTTTCCATTAAAATTCTCAACGATGGAATCTCAACCTCGACGGGGAGCACTGCTTCCATACCATAAACCAAAGAAAAGGGAGTTGCCCCTGTTGAAGTACGAACAGATGTACGGTACCCATGCAAAGCAAATGGGAGCATCTCATGCCAGTCCTTGTACGTGACAACCATCTTTTGCACAATCTTCTTAATATTTTTATTTGCTGCTTCAACAGCTCCATTCATCTTTGGCCTATAAGGCGAAGAGTTGTGATGTTCAATCTTGAAGCTTTCACACAGTTCTCTCATCATGCTATTGTTCAGATTTGAGCCATTATCAGTAATGATCTTGCTCGGTACACCATATCTGCAAATGATGTTGTTCTTGATAAATCTGACCACAACTTGCTTTGTCACATTAGCATATGAAGCAGCTTCTACCCACTTGGTGAAGTAATCGATTGCTACCAGGATGAATCGATGTCCATTCGAAGCCTTGGGTTCAATCATGCCAATCATATCAATACCCCACATAGAAAAAGGCCATGGGGAAGAAATAACATTGAGAAGTGTCGGAGGCACATGAATCTTGTCAGCATACACTTGACACTTGTGACACTTCTTTACAAACTTGTAGCAATCAGATTCCATTGTCAACCAATAGTAACCTGCTCTAAGCATCTTTTTAGCCATCGAATGTCCATTGGCATGGGTACCGAAAGAACCTTCATGAATTTCATGCATCAACATGTCTGCTTCGTGTCTATCCACGCATCTGAGCAAGACCATGTCATAATTCCTTTTATACAAAACATCAGCATTGATGAAGAAACTGCCAGCCAATCTCCTCAAAGTTTTCTTGTCTTTATTTGATGCCCCAAGTGGGTACTCTTGAGTCTGAAGGAAGTGCTTAATATCGAAATACCAAGGCTTTTCATTTGTTGCTTCCTCAACTACAAATACATGAGCAGGTCTATCAAGACGTCTGATTGTAATCTGAGGTTCCTCATTATGGAAATTCACCTTGTACATGGAAGACAATGTGGCTAAAGCATCGGCCATCTGATTCTCATCTCGAGGGATGTGGTGGAATTCAACTTTGTTGAAGAATGTCAATAACCTTCTGGCATAATCTTTGTAAGGAATTAAACCAGGATGACGAGTTTCCCATTCTCCTTTAATCTGATTAATCACCAGTGCAGAATCTCCATAAACATCAAGAATCTTAATTCTCAGATTAATGGCCTCTTCAAGTCCCATGATGCAAGCTTCATACTCAGCAATATTATTTGTACAATCAAAACATATCCTTGCAGTGAAAGGAACATGTGATCCACGTGGAGTGATGATAATGGCGCCAATTCCATGGCCATGAACATTAGAAGCTCCATCAAAAATCAAACCCCATTTGGATTCGGGATCCGGCCCTTCTTCTGGCAATGGTTCATCCCAATCTTGAGATCTCAAATACATTATATCTTCATCTGGGAAGTCCATTCTGATAGATCGGTGATCATCAATTGGTTGGTGAGCGAGGTACTCTGCCAACACACTTCCTTTCACAGCTTTCTGAGCTCGATATTCAATATCATATTCTGATAGCAACATTTGCCAGCGAGCAATTCTTCCAGTTAATGCAGGTTTCTCAAATACATACTTAATTGGATCCATTTTGGAGATCAATAGGGTGGTGTGGTTCAACATATACTGTCTCAGTCGGCGAGCAGCCCACACCAAAGCACAGCAAGTTTTCTCAAGCAGCGAGTATCTTGTTTCGCACTCGGTAAACTTTTTGCTAAGGTAGTATATTGCATACTCTTTTCGACCAGACTCGTCATGCTGACCCAACACACATCCCATTGAGTTTTCCAGCACTGTGAGATACATAATCAAAGGTCTTCCCTCAACTGGAGGGAGCAAAATGGGAGGTTCAAGCATATATTCTTTGATGTTGTCAAAAGCTTTTTGACAATCTTCATTCCACACACATCCCTGATTTTTTTTTAAAAGCTTGAAGATCGGCTCACAGGTAGCAGTCATATTGGAAATGAACCTGGAGATATAATTCAGACGTCCGAGGAAACCTCTCACTTGTTTCTCAGTCTTTGGTGCTGGCATTTCCTGAATTGCTTTGACTTTATCAGGATCTACTTCAATTCCTCTCTGACTGACAACGAAACCCAATAAATTTCCAGAACGGACACCAAACGTGCATTTGTTTGGATTTAAGCGGAGATGATACTTTCTCAAACGCTGAAACAACTTTAAAAGATCTTCCATGTGCCCCTCCTCTGACTGGGACTTGGCAATCATGTCATCCACATAAACCTCAATTTCTTTGTGCATCATATCATGGAAAAGAGTAGTCATGGCTCTCTGATATGTCGCACCAGCATTCTTCAACCCAAATGGCATCACTTTGTAACAGAATGTCCCCCATGGTGTAATAAAGGTTGTCTTTTCCATGTCTTCAGGTGCCATCTTAATCTGGTTGTATCCTAAAAAACCATCCATAAAGGAGAAAACTTCAAACTTTGCAGTGCTATCTACCAACATATCAATGTGAGGTAGAGGAAAATCATCTTTCGGACTGGCTTTGTTCAAATCTCTATAATCAACGCACATGCGAACTTTTCCGTCTTTCTTTGGAACAGGCACAATATTGGCAATCCATTGAGGATATACAGAAGTAACAAGGAAACCTGCATCTATCTGTTTCAAGACCTCATTCTTAATCTTTTCTGCCATATCAGGATGACTCCTTCTTAACTTTTGCTTGACAGGAGGACATTCTGGTTTAAACGGCAAACGATGCTCCACAATATTTGTGTCCAACCCAGGCATATCTTGGTAGGACCACGCAAAAATGTCAACATACTCTTTAAGAAGCTCTACCATCCTCTTCTTAACATCTTGATCAAGCAGTGCCCCAATCTTAACTTCCTTTTTATCTTCTTCAGAACCCAAGTTGATGACTTCTAACGGCTCTTTATACGGCTGAATAGTGTCTTCCTCGTGCTCAAGCAGTCGGGAAATCTCATCAGGAATACATTCATCACTCTCTTCTTCCGCCTCATACACAGGACACTCGAAGTTAGGAGAGGGCGCAGGGTCATTACTTTCAACGGTTTTATTGATTAATCTGCACAAATGATTATTATTTAAGGAAAGGAAAGATATATGCAAACATGTAATCGTGCAGATTATGGAAAATGAAAACATTTTTTAAGGTTTTTTGTGTTACCACTTTCCAGAAAAAAAACAAAAAGATAAAAAGCATATATATGCAGAAACAAAATGACTTTTATTGATGATTTTAATGTTTAAAACAAACAGAAAACAGCCCCAACAACTTCACTTTCATCTTGAGCAGAATGAAAGGATTTTTGAAAAACATAAAAGCAAATTACTTTGAGACATGAGTACACTCAGGAATGTCAATGGTGATCCAATTCTTAATCATCTTTCCATGGGTCACGAAGTTTGGCACTTCTGGCTCTGGTTCACCTTCAACAATAGCATCCACCTCTGGAAGAGTTGGGTGCAAAACCCAGCACTATGAAACATCTCTTGATAAGGACGAAAAGCAGATTCAGACTTCATCACAGACTTGTCTGAGGCAGAAAATCCCAGACCAGCTCTATTCCTGTTTTCTTGTAGACTCACCACTTGTCCCCAGACTCCTGAATGTCCATTCTGAACCACCAGTTGAGCATCTTTGAAGGAGGAAATGGAAGCTTCATCCTTTTTGAATTCATCATTAACAGACAAGGCTTGGAATGCAGTTCCAATGACCACTTCATCAGCTTCTATGGTACGGAACGAAGAGAGATGACTAATCAGCAAAGCTTGTTCTCCATTCACAACGACCATCTTTCCATCTTTCACAAATTTCAACTTCTGGTGAAGAGTTGAGGTAACTGCCCCAGCCTCATGGATCCACGGGCGTCCTAATAAGCAACTGTATGCAGGGAAAATGTCCATCACTTGAAAAGTAATCTTGAAGACAAATGGTCCAATACTAATAGGCAAATCCACTTCTCCGACCACTGATTTCTTCGATCCATCAAAAGCCTTGACGATCACATTGCTAAATCTCATTGGTGTGCCACCATAAGATAGCTTAGCAAGAGTGGATTTTGGCATGACATTCAGAGATGATCCAGTATCAATCAACACATTGGACATTGAGTCCTCTTTGCAACTGACAGAGATGTGCAAAGCCAAATTATGATTTCTTCCTTCCTCAGGCAAATCTTCATCACTAAAGCTCAAATTGTTACATGCAGTGATATTGCTCACAACCCCATTAAACTGATCCAGCGTCACATCGTGATCCACAAAGGCTTGATCAAGTATCTTCATCAAAGAATCCCTATGAGCAGGAGAATTCGCCAGCAACTCCATTATAGAGATCTTGTACGGAGTGCGATGCAACTGATCCACAATCTTATAATCGTTCATCTTGATAAGCTTCAAAATCTCATCCATCTCCTTCCCTGAAGATGACCCAGCATTCACCTTTGTCACATCATTGTTGTTCACAGGCACTTGAGTAACATTCCTCTGGACATCCACAACTGTTTGGGGCTGAGTAAAAACTCGTCCGCTTCTAGTCACTCTACTAACATCTGCTATATTCTCAACAGAAGACAGAGACTTAATCTCGACTTCTTTTCCAGCTTCCAGCATGGTGGCATTGTATCTGTAAGGTACAGCTTTATCAGAGCTATAAGGTACAGATCCAGGCAAACATATCACAAGAGGTTCCACAGCAGCTTTGCCATAATAACCAATCTCTACACATTCTGGGATTTCAAAGTATGGTTCAATCACATTGACATCATCTTCATCTTTATCCCTCAGAATCTCAATAAGCCTTTGATCTATCATCTCTTGCAAGTCTCTTCTCACAATGTAACATCCTCGAGGATTGACTGAACAAATCCTACAAGCAGCATGATTATGCTCATAATGACTATATTCACATAGAGTGGCATGCATCTCCACCAATGATCCTCTGATGTGTTCCACACGATAAATCTTATACTTCCCAGGGCAACCATATACCATATTCACAGCAGACGCTTCATGAGTTGGCAACGGATTATTCTGCACATTTGGGCCAATATCACGGAAGGAAAGCATACCAGAACGAACCAATCTTTGGACTTCATTCTTCAGGGGCCAACAATTTTCCAAATCATGCCCAGGAGCATTCTGATGAAAAGCACAAGTGGCATCAGCCTTGTACCACCAAGGGAGTTTCTCTGGAACAGGGGGTGGTGACCTTGGTTGAACCAGCTTCTTATGAATTAGAGCAGGATACAGTTCAGTGTACGTCATAGGGATAGGATCAACATTAACTCGAGGATACGGATTCCGCCTTGCTGGTTGTTGATTAACAGGAGCTACAGGCACTGAATTCACAACAGGAGTCACTGACGCCACTTGTTGAGATTGATTCCTGAATCGACTATTCCTCCCATGAGAAACAACATTAGCATTTGATTCTTTCTTCTTCTGGAGTGAAGAACCATACTTCTTCGCACCACCAGATGAATTGTCATTTCGAACCAAACGACCCTCTCGCACAGCTTCTTCCAATCTGACACCCATAACCACCATTTCGGTGAAGTCTACAGGAGCACTTGCAATCATCTTTTCATAGTAAAATGGACCAAGAGTCTTCAGAAAAATCTTAGTCATCTCTTTTTCTTCCATCGGAGGAATCACTTGGGCGGCAACCTCACGCCATCTTTGAGCATATTCTTTGAAGGATTCTTTCTCTTTTTGCATCATAGCTCGCAATTGATCCCTATCAGGAGCCATGTCCACATTATACTTGTATTGCTTCACAAACGCTTCAGCCAAGTCATTGAAAGTGCGAATATGGGTGCTATCAAGGCCCATATACCACTTAGATGCAGCTCCAGTCAAACTGTCTTGGAAATAGTGAATCAACAGACGTTGATCATCAGTGTGAGTGGACATCTTCCTGATATACATCACCAGGTGTGCCTGAGGACAGGAATTTCCTTTGTACTTCTCAAATTCAGGTAGTTTGAACTTAGCAGGTACTTTCACATTAGGAACAAGGCAAAGATCATGCACATTCTTTCCAAACAGTTCTTTCCCACGCAAGGCTTTCATTTCTTTCTGCAAAACTGATCTTGGAAACCATCCATTCTGTCATGAATCTCACTCGGAGCAGCATCATAAATGGGCTCTGGGACAAAAGGACCAGTGTGAACAATAGGAGAGGTGTTGACCATAACAGGAGTCAACGGACGAGTCATCTCAGGAACAGACAAATAACCTTCAGGCATGCCCCAAGGGTATCCATTAGGCATTCGTTGCTGAGTAGCACCAACAGGAATAGCAGGAATGGTTGTAGCAGCAATTTCAGAAATCACAGTGGTCTGACCCTGAGCTTGGGCATTAGGAGGAGGAACTTGATTCTGATTCTGATTCTGAGCAGCCATCAATGTCTCAACCAGAGCAGTGAGACGATCTACACCAGATCTCAAAGTAACAACCTCTTCACGTAACTCACGATTCTCTTGTTCAAGACCTTCCATCTTCTTCTTGCAGTTAGCTCGAGTATTATACCGGTGAGACAGCTTGATTCTGTATGAAGAACACTGAATAAGACCTCGGGAATACTCTCGGAAACAAGACCAAAATGCGGAATGATGCATGAAATGCAATGCAACTGATTTTTTTTTTGGTTTTCAAGGAACTTTTAAGACATTAATGGTAAACATTAGCAAAAACATCATAAAACATAACAATATTCTTTCATTAGTCATAGAAAAGCATACAAAAAGATTCAAAGATCCAAAATTACAAAACAAAGGAAAAGGCTAAAAACTAGAAGGAAACACTTCGGATGAAGATTCAACTCCTCTTTGCAGCTTCCTACGGAGCTTCTCCAATTCATCTTCATAAAAGGCCTTCAAATGAGCATTCTCGACCATCAGCTTATCAGCAACTTCTTTCCATGCAACTGAATTTTCTTGTGGTCTCTTTCGCTTTTCACCATGTTGTTGAAGCAACTCTTCTTGATGAAGAATCTGATCTTCTTTTTCCATCAACCAACCATCTTGGATATCAAGCATTTCATCTTTTTCTTTCAAGTGTATCTTCAACTCTTTGTTTTCAAACTCCAAAGCATCTCTTTCCGCTCTCAACTTAGCCACGAGCTCTAGGTGTTCTTCACTACTTTCAACAGGAGTAGTGAGAGGCAATGATGGAACAATGGGTAGAGAAGGCTCCTCGAGCAAATAAGGCATCTGAAAAGTATGAGCTCTAGCTTGAACCCAATCAGTATAGTCTTTGAGAGCAACACATTGTTTCGTTCCCAAGTGTCTCTTCCTATCAACATGGTGCCAAGCACGCACAAACCGATTTCTCATATCCAAATTTCCATCTTGATTAAGATAGAAGATTCCTGACACAAGGATGCTAGCGGGTCTCTCCTTCATGGGATAGCAAAATTGACGCCTTGCAAGAATGGGATTGTAGGTAATTCCTCCTTGTATACCAAGAGGAGGTACATTAGGGAATTCTCCACAACTATCAATAATCTCACCAATGTCATAAGCAGGATTGTACCAATGGATATTCCCATTAGTAAGAGGCATGATCTTCTGAGACCATGAGAGACCATCAGGATTGTTCAAGAAACTCTTAGCTTGAGGTAAGTGCGAAATAAACCACTTATAGAGCAAAGGCGTACAACAATTGATGAGTCCACCTTTCTTATCATTCCTATGGTAAATGGAATGGTAAGTATCCCCAAGCAAAGTAGGCACAGGATTCCCAATCATGAAAATCCGAATAGCATTAACATCGACAAAATGGTCAATGTTGGGAAAGAGTATCAAACCATAGATGAGCAAGGCCAAAAATGTCTCAAAAGCAATCATACTTCTTTTACTAGCCAACATAGAAGCCTTTCCAATCAAGAACTTAGAAGTCAACCCCCAAATTCCTCCTTTTTTGGTCATATTTGCTTTTACATCTGATATCTTCAAATGAAGAAGCTCTGCTATCTCATCAACCTCAGGCTCTTTCTCCAGACCACTAAACGGTATGTCATCCGTAACCGGTAAACCAATCCAATAAGAATACTTCTCCAAAGTGGGCATAAGCTGATAGTCAGGAAAGGTAAAACAATGATAAACCGGGTCATAAAACTGCACAAGAGTCTCAAGAATCCCCTTTTCCACTTTAGTCTTCAAGATAGAAACCAATTTCCCATAACGGCTTTTGAAGTTGTCGAGATTAGGAATCAAAGTTGCTAGCTCTTTCAATTCCTTTGCACTTGAATTCCGGAAAGTGTACTTCTTGATGCTTCTCTTTTGATCCATGGTACCTGTTATGTTTACAAAAAATGTCTCTAAGTTCCTTGAAAACCATTTGTGAATGTCATTTTTATGAATGCATGAATGCATGGTTTATGCATCAATCACAATCAAGAGCACACGAGATCACATCAAATCACACAAAATCACACAGTCCAGGTTCAAAGGTTCGACGTCACGAGCATGGAGCCATGGGTCTACCCATCCCACAAGGAGTGATCTAAGGAATTTTGTACCTGCAAATCGGGTTCTACAAAGGTTCCCAGAGTTTTCAATCTTCTATCGGATATTACCGGCACGCACAATTGCTCATGGGCGCCAATAATATGCCTAAAAAGACCTCGTCTGAGCGTAGTATCGCATGACAACAAGCTCAAATTGGTACTTGATCTTGTTTCTGCACTACATCCTAAAAAGGCTTAGATTGGTTAAAAGGGTTCTAGGTCATTCAGCTTCTACGGACACTCACTATTGAAAGTAATAGCGTTATCACGATGGTTCGTAACAACCTCTACTACCTTCCATGAGGCCTCCACTGATTGGGGTTCCACCATATGACGCTCATGGTAAGGATTGCTCCTGACATGCGACTATTGGTCTTACCACCTCCTATCTCAAGTTACTCACCAAAGTTCGAGTCAAACTTTGTCTCATCACAGAGGAACCATCGAGCACCAAAAAGAAAAAAAAGAAAATAAACAAACAAAGCACACAGCAATATATACAAATAAAACACATAGATAAACAAAAATAGGCTTAACACACTTAAAACTGTTTTCCCCAGTGGAGTCGCCATTTTTCTGTAGCGGGGAAAATCTGACATCGAAGCCATGGGATTGACTCGAATCAATATTCCGTTTTGAAATCGCCACCGCACTTTATTTTTTCAAAGGAAAAGGGAAAAGAACGTAAAACCCAAAGTTTTGTTTTAAAAACAAGAAAGAGAACTCAGGTTCGGGTGTTGATTATATGAGGGGAAGGTTTAAAGCACCCCTCATATCCGTGGTACTCCACGGGAACCTTTTTGAAAATCTGTGTGTGTGTGTGCTAAAAAAAGGGTTTGTTTTATTTTTTTAAGATAAGCTCGGCAAAGAGTTAAGCTTTGGGCCTACATACCTCCTCGGTGCAATGGAGAAGTCAGAGCTAATGTAGTTCCGCTTTTGGGAAAAACGTTTTTAAAACGAATAAACACTTTGTTGTCGTTAGAGAGAAATACTCAGCCATTGATCTTGAGCATGAGAACAAACAAGTTCTTTGCATCGCAAATGAAAGAAGGGCGCCAACTCGGATAAAATCAACGAGTATGCCACTAGCTCTCTCACGCGGAAAAGATCTCGTTATTATCAATCAATTTCAAAATCGTGGGGTATAACCACTCGTTTCGACAGTTAACGGTGTCTAAACTTTTGAAGAAAAGCCACTAAGGGCGAAAGATATTTTTTGAGAAAAAAGGTTTTGAAAAGGTTTGCAAACATAAGAATGTTTTGGAAAAAGAGAGAAGATTTTGAAAATTTAAGAATGGGAGGAGATGAAGAGGCTAACCTAGTGCATAAAATAAAAGCTAAGGAAAGAAACGGTCTAACCAAATAAGAAGCCAACACTTGACATTAAGAGCCAAGGTAGTTTTCCCATCCTTTGGATTTATCAATACCAACACATTAACACTTGGGGATCCAGATGAACTTGTTGTCTTAGCACCACTTTGCATTAAGCACATTAAGGTTCTGACGAAAATCGGGCAGAGTAACGGCTGTTTTCGGGTAAAATCCTTATATCAATGCCTTGGAATTAACCATCAAGGGCTTTCAAGGAAATACCTGCACGCATAAACATACCACAGAACAATGCCAGACAGACAGAACATTCACAGAGTAATAATAGAATGGGTCCAGAGGTACTAGGTCCATAAGTCCGAATCTCCAAAGCGCTGGGGATAGTAACTGATAGTCCAAAGAGAGCCTTATGTATTTTTTTAGATTTTGGTTATTTATTAGTGTTTTAGCGAAAAAATAAAGTATGGTCCAAGTGGACAAAGAAAAAATGACGGAAGCATAAACATATGTTCAAGTGGACAAAGGGAAAATGGCGGAAAGTAAATATGATGAAATGATAAAGCGAGCAATATAAAGAGCGGTAATATAAAGAGCGGAAATTAAAGTTAGTTGTTAAATGTTAAAGATAACCATCTTGAAACTTGTCAAGTATGTTATCAAAATTAGTAGGAAGATCTATGGTGAGTGAATGATGTACTCGGATTTAAAGTCAATGGGGCTTATCAGAAGCTTGATAAAATCATAGCGACTACACGATAAAAAACCTCCACAAGTCTTAAATCAACCGCATACAATTCTCTTCCATATTTGATCTTTTTTATTCGGGACACGAAATATTGCGCTATGTTAAGCAGATCGCCAAGTGATTTATATAGAAATCACCCTACAACGAGGCCGGTCAAAACTTTATGTGCTAATGCATGCGAGAAGAACGATATGTAGATCGCCTTCCGAAAGCAATACCGCACGAAAAGAAAATAGGTAACGATCTAGTCTTTACTAAGAATCCATAAGAATTCTCAAAGTATTAAGACTTTCATCGATCAAAAGAAAAAAAGGAGAAGGAGAAGATAAAATGCATAAAGATAATCAACTCACACTATCATTAATATCATTCATCTAATATTATGGATTTGGTTCTTTCAAACCTATCAACATCCTAGATCCAATGATATTAATGAAATGGAGGAAGAAGAATAAAATTCACAAAAGATAATCATAAGAATGAAAGCAAATTGATCTAGTCTTCATCAAGAATCCATAGAATTCTCAAGATGTTAAGACTTTCATCGATCAAAAGCAAATAAGATGAAAAGATAATAAGGAAAACAAATTGATCTAGTCTTTATCAAGAATCCATGGAATTCTCAAGATGTTAAGACTTTCATCGATCAAAAGAAAGATAAGATAAAAATAAGAATGAAAACAAATTGATCTAGTCTTCATCAAGAATCCATAGAATTCTCAAGATGTTAAGACTTTCATCGATCAAAAGAAAGATAAGATGAAAATAAGAATGAAAACATAAAAGATAATCAACTCACACTATCATTAATATCATTCATCTAATATTATGGATTAGGTCATTTCAAACCTATCAACATCCTAGATCCAATGATATTAATGAAGTGGAGGAAGTAGGAAACCAAAACAAGCATAAAAAAGGCAAAAAACCACATTCTGCCAGCAGGAAATCGATTTCATGCAGGGGGAAATCGATTTCCATAGTGCAGTTTTCAAAAAAAAACAAGTCACGCTCAGCAAGAAATCGATTTCAGCCTTAAGGAAATCGATTTCCTCAGTGCAAAATCCAGCAAAAACAGCATTTAGAGGCATAAAACTTGACTTGAACAAACATACAAACACCTTATGATCACACATCAATTGGAGCACGAATTTTCCATCAAATCAACAACAAATAGCACCAATATAGCATCAAAGATGCATTGAACACAAATCACAAAGGATCTACATCATGATACATAAAAAGGATGAAGAAAAATTACCAAATCTTGCACAAACTTGGATCTACTTCAAGAATCACCAACACAAATCTTGATCTCTCAACAATTGAAGAAAAAAAAGTGAAATGGATGGTGGTTTAGCTCAAAGTTTATGAGGTTCAAGATGTGACTCACAAACTTTATGAAAGAAAAAGAGCTTTGGTGAATTTGGTAGGGATGAGGAGAGAAATTGCAAGGGATTTGTTGGCTCTCAAAGCTTGAGAAATGAGAGAGGCAAGGCCTCTATTTATAGAATTAGAGCAAGAGTAGTGGCAATTCGGTCATTTTGTGTTTGGTAATTAGCTTGTGTTTAATTGATGATTAAAGTGGTGTTTAAATGGTAATAAATGATAAAATGAGGTTTAAGTGGGTTTAATGAAGGGATTAATTTTGATGAGGTGGAAAATTGATAAAATGATCAAATAAAAAGGTGCCAAAATGATGTCAAGCTTCCCTCCTTATATTTTTTTGAATTTTGCCTGAAGGAAATCGATTTCCCCAGGGGTGAAATCGATTTCACTCTGTTCCAGAAGAGAAATTGGCGCAAAATACACTAGGGAAATCGATTTACCCAGGAGGGAAATCGATTTCATGCTGTCCAGAATGTGATTTTGATGAAGATTGCTGCAGGGAAATCGATTTACCCAGTAGGGAAATCGATTTCATCAGTCAAAAATGTGAAAAATGCCTTGTTTATTGCATGTCTTGGCTTGGTACCTACAAAACAAAAGCCTACAAAGAAACAAAGCAATATTTTTGGTATTTGGGTTAGTATAATAAGCATACAAGTTACACAATCATTGGTGCTTGATGGTCCCTCTCATTGATGAGGTGAGTACAACACCGTAAACAAAACTTCCAAGTGAAGCTCTTGATTAGTGATTGTGATATGAATGATATAGGATCTTAGGGTCAAAAATTGGGGTATGACAGCGAGGTACCATGAGCTCGAAAGCCGAGTTGTGTGGAGTGAGCGCACTGTGGTTCCTATTGACCACGGCCACTTCCAAAGGGCGTGGACTGCTTTGTCTGAAACATGCTGGGACAAGTTGTTCACTCCACCAAAATTCTATCAGGTGGAGATTGTCAGAGAATTCTATGCAAATGCCTTGCCTCCGAGCAGTTGGGTAGGTACTGAAGCTTACCCGTTTAGAACGTGGGTGAGAGGTAAGACCATTGACTTTAGCAAAGAAGCAATTTTTGATTTTCTGGATAACCCTCTTGCTTTGGTAGAAGAGTGTGAGTACCATCCCAGGTTGAATAGAGGAAGCTGGGACGTGGAGAGTATTAGGGAGAGGATTTGCAGGGCTGGTTTCACCTATACTCTGACTAAAGCTGGGCTGCCAAAGACTTTTACTCGTAGTCAGTTGACGGAGGAGGCTCAGTTGGTGACTTCGGTGGTCCTTTACAATATTAGGCCACGGAGTCACACTTCCTCCCTCACCATTGATACTGCAGGGTTGGTTCAGGGTATTTTGAATGGTGATAACATTGATGTGTCTAGGATTGTGGCGAATGAGCTGAAAAGAGTCGCCCTGAATGGGACTCTTCATGGTGTTGGGGTCAAATGTAGGTTGATTTTTCCTGGATTAATTATGGGTTTATGCAGGAAGGCTGGTGTCTGGTTTCCATCTGGTGGTATGATTCCCATGGATGGTGTTATAGATGATATTTTTGCTAACATGTACTGTTTGCCTGGAGGTCGTCCTTTTGGTGCTGCTGCTAATGCACCTGACCTTCCCGATGCTTCTCAAGCTGTTCCGGTTGCTGCTGCACCGCCTGCTGGTCCTCAGTATGGTGATGCAAGTGATTGGAACTATCAGATGCATATGGCGCATCAGAGAGCGTTTATGTTTTTGCAGGATTCTATCCGGCAGCTTTCTCTGCAGCAGCCTGTTGGTTCCAGGGATGATTTATCTGCTTATGCTTCATGGCCTGAGGGCAGGCCAGATCCTGAGGAGGGGATGGCTGATGATGATGAGGATACTTCTGATGAGGAGTAGATTTTTATGCTTTCTTGTTTTTAGGTTTTATTGTTTTTTTAGTTTATGTTAGAACTTGTTAGTTAGTTGTTTTAATTTTGTTCCATCCTTTGGATGAGGTACTTTGAAAGGCTAAGTTTACGCCTTTGGATAGTTAACACCGGGTGGTGTGTTTTTTTTATTATTTATATAAGTTCAGTTTATAAGTTCAATTTACTTTATTTATCGCATTTACTTTTTTTAGTATTTATATTTAAGATATAATTAATTTTGATAAGTGTCCTGATGATTAATTAGTTGGAACATGAATTTTTGTGTCACGATGAATTTGGGTGATGCAACGCAATTTGAGTGGTGATGATATAAGTTGAAAACTGTACATGCAAGGTACATCCTTTATCGTTTTGTTTATCAAGTACCGTTGATTCTGATGCTTTTAATTGTACAAATTATTTGTCATTAATTTCTGTTGATAAAATTAGTTCAATTGTGAATCACTTTAGCCTAGCTGTAGTTGTGAGGAGACTTTCCACTTGTAGATATATACTAATTGTGTTCAATACCAGCAATGTGCGTTTTAACTCGTTTTTATTATGATTAATCTTGCATTTATTATTAAATTGTGTTAAGCATGAAAGTGATCAAGGCGTTTTGTTCTGCACTACGAGTATAACTTCTCTACCATATATAACCTACCCGGTGAGTGTGTGTGCATTTGATAACCATTTTGAGCCGTTTTTGCCAAGATTCAATCGGTATCAATTCCTTGTTTATATTTGTCGATTTTTGATCTGAATCTTGATGATTTTCTTTCAACCTTGAAGAGCACCATTAATTGTGGTTAGGAATGATTCCTTTTCGCCTTAGAATAGAGAGCATTTGTGATTATGTGGTGGTAATATTCAAGTTGGGGAGAATAAAAAATTTTGGTTGTATTGGTAATGAGAAGTAAATAACTGATTGCTCAAGAGAAAAAAAAAAAAGAAAAAGAAAAAGAAAAAAAAAGCTTTGTATATAGCTAGTTCCTTTAAAATAAAAAGGTGAACTCTTGAGCAATAATGTTGTATGATCTGTTGATAAAGAGGTGTGGATGTAAGTGTATTTAAATGCTCTCTTAGGTATTGACCCTTTCGATTCAATGGCCGTGAGATATGACATTTCGTTGTTAACCAAGCCAAGCTACAACCCGAAAGTCCTTAGTGATTCATGCTTATATACTTTTTATTTATTCTGTGCTTAGATGAGTTCATAATTAATTCGGTAGGTTTGCGTCATTGACTGGTGAGTGTTAGGATCCTCCATTTTTGTTCTCTCAATAGAGAAGTGCGTAGGTGTGATTCATTCTTGAACTTCTTTTGCTTGTGGAATTTTTGACATAAAATTTGTATATAAGATTAGCATTGTTATCATGGTGCTTTGATGGAAACTGGTAAGGATTGATCTTTGTGTACTGTGGGAATTTGAACCACTCAATTGTTCTTGTTTCTGCCTGGTTGTTTCTGCCTGGTAATTTATCATTGTTTTGTTTGAGGACAAACAAGAGTTTAAGTTGGGGAGAGTTGTTAGGTGCCAAATTGTGTTAATATTTAGTTTAATTAATGGCACCTTTCGACCATTTTTTATCGTATATTTGTACAATTCCCTGAAGTTTTAGATAATTATTTATAGTTTATAATTTTAAGCTTTCTTTTAATGATAATATGTGTTTTAGTTGTGATTTTGTAGGTTTTAGCCATTTTTGGGAAGTTTGGAGCTTGTTTTGACCTTGATAAGAGAGTGCTGGGCAGAAGTATGCGCGCGTCGCGCGGAGATGTGGGCGCGTCGCGCCCTGGGCAAGATATTTTGGAGCTTCAAAGCAGAGAGTTGCGCGCGTCGCGCGCATTGGCGGTTTATATTTCTTAAGTGTAATGGCGCGAAGCGCACTGGAGGGCGCGACGCGCCCTGGACAGAAAACTGTTTTACTATATAAAGAGTAATTCTGATTTTTGGAAGGGGACTTGACAATCTTAAGAGCTCATAAACCTTAAACACTGTAGCAAACTAAGAGTTGAAGATTAGAAGCCTTGATCGTCGATTAATCGCCTTTGATGCTTGTTGATCTTCATCCTTTACTTCTTGAGCAAGCTACCATTCTCATGGATAGCTAAATCTCTTTTGTATCAAGATAAGATGTAATCTTCCTAGCTTTTTGTATGTTTTCTTGTGAATATATTATGTATGAACATGTGATGATCAATATAGATGGTTCAGTTTGTTAAGTAAAGATTTTCTTTGGTATAAGTGTTTGAGACATCAATATTTGTATCTAGATCTAACTTAATCATCTATCAAACTATAAATTGCAGACATGGATTTAGCGTTTGATGTTTACTTAGTATCGGTTTTAAAACGTTATTTGTATTGTTTAAAGGATGGAGAAATCGTCGGTTAAACAATACGGTAAATCTAACTATATCATTGCGGACACGGATGATATAGGCGTCGATACGTAATTATGTTGATCATTACCAAGTTCATATACGTATATTTATAAGGAGACATACAAATTTAGGTCGATGAAATCGAATCTTGATACATTTTCTTTAACTTAGAACTTTCATTACTTTACTCTTTGCTACTAAAAGTGTTGAATGATCTTTTGCAAACCCAAACTTAAAGTAACATTAACTCACGACAAAATAGGCTATAGAACGGCGGTGGTATCGCAATAATCCCTGTGGATACGATATAAACGAAAAGTACACCACAATACTATTTCAACAGGCGCACAATGTACTATTGTACCTGATTTTTGTCTTCTAGCGCTGCCTTCTTCATCCTTGAATTTTTATCATGTCCTTTCTTATTTTCAACACCCACCGAGTTTTCCCTCCATTCAGTATTTCTTCCCACTCTCTCTTCACTATTGTACCTTCTTCCAACGTTGCTCCTTTCTAAATTAATCTTCCTCACTCGTGGCTCATCTGCAAACTGGCTCGGTCTTTCCTCACCTTGACTATTGCTAACTTCTACACATAAAATAAAAGAAAATTTCTTTGCCAACCTCCCAACCTTCTAGTTAACCTCTGGTGAAAAACCCAAACTACCCCTGACTTCGGAAATGAACTTCCGAACTGCATAAAAAAGGTGTTTTCGGAAGTTCATCTCCGAAAGCGCCTTTTTTTTAAAAAAAATTATCTCATTTCGGAAGTTCATTTCCGAAAACAGCATTTCGGAAATGAACTTCCGAAACAATGCGCGTTCTGCAGATTAAGCAGAACACTCCCCCTCCCTCATTCATTTACCCTAATCCAACATCAAACAACACCAAAGGCGAAATTTTGTTAAAAGACTTCCAAGGCAACATCAAAGGCTCCAACAAGCTTCCTATACTACATTAAAAAGCACTCCAACCTCTTCAATCGGTAAGCATTATGAGTTTTAGATCTATGCTTAAAATTGATATTAGGGTGTTTACAAATAGGAAAATATGTATTAGGTTAGGTTGGTACTGGTATTTAGGATGTTTAGAATGTGTAGACATAGGTTTAGGCACACCCAGTAGTGGTCGGGTTTATATATTTTTTGTTATCGGATTGTATCTTTAGCACACTATTTTTATTTTTTTCGGTTTGTATATATTATTTTCATCGGATTAGTATTTTTTTTTGTTTATTTATCATATTAGTATTTTCAGTTTATCTATTGCTTATTTTATTTGGCGTTTGCGTTTAATTAAAATGCGAGACTGTTATGAAAAAACATAAAAAAAAAACACAGTTTCTGCATAATTCGGAAGTTCATTTCCGAAGACACCCCCCATGAGGTGTTTTCGGAAGTTCATCTCCGAAGGCACCCCCCATGGGGTGTTTTCGGAGATGCACATCCGAATTAAGGAAATTTTTTAAAATAAAAAAGCGCTTCGGAAGTTCATTTCCGAAGCAGGGGTATTTTGGGATTTTCGCTGGGGGTGACCCCCATAGGGAGGTGGCCAAAGAAAAAACCAAATAAAAATTAAACTAACAAATGGGAGCACCTAATGTACTCCACACAAATTTGAATAAAACAATAAACAAATAAAAAAACATAAAATAACACTAAACTAACTACTTCTAAGGCATATATTAACTCATAAAATATGGGTTAACATTCACCACTGTTAAAAGTTTCAATAGTGGTGAAAAGTGTGATGACTGCATTTCACCACGATTGCAATTTCTAACTATGGTGAAATGTAGTGCATTATCCTTTTTTTTCTCCACAAACCTTAGCCCGTAGTGGAAAGTAGTGCACTTACTATCACACCCTTCATTAGCACGGACCACCAACCATCATCATGGAATCCATTTCCCAACAGTGCTGATAGATAATTTTTTATAATGGTGAAAAGTGCAAACTCTAAAAGGTTTTGGCTGCAATGCCATGGAGTTTGACATAGAGAAGTCTAATGGAAGAATAATTTTTTATTGTAGGAAATTAAAGGCAAAGAACAAGGCGTAAAAAAATTGAAAATGAACAAAGAGAAGTGCTAAGAACTAGATATAAGAGCTTCGAATACAGTTTACATGTCTCTAAATAAGAAATTTTTGTCTCTAAATAGCATTTGATCACTTAAGTATCCTCAAAAGTATTGTCTCTAAATAAGAAATTATTAAGTCAAAATTGATGATAAAAACTAAACTTTAAGACTCATTTGATATATTTTATCTTTCTAAGGGAATATTAAACATATTTTGATATATCAGCAGGAAGAAAATGTTGAACTTTGAAGTGCTTCCCGTCAACATGAAAGTTGCATGATTAGTAATCATTTTATTAATTTTATTACCTTTAAATTTTAGATAGTTATTTTTCGTATTTTCATTTGATCCTGTAAGATTTGATTTTTTTTTAGTATACAAAATGTTCACTTAGTTGAATATGAAATAAAATGATTCTTTGAAGTATTCTTATTCTATTTGAGTGAAGCCTTTGGCCAATATATAGTTTTATATTTCTCAATCTCACATATAGCTTTGTGTATGTATATACGCACTTGTATTGTATTAACTTTCTTCCTGCAGGTAGTTTTGAGAAATCCCATGATTCATTGTCTTATATATCCTTGATCTCTTGAGCCATAGAATCTCTCCCCATTCTTCTCTCTTATGTACATGACTATAAGAATTTTGTTCTGTTAAAACAAAATTTATTTCTATACCTTATCTCTAAGTTTTGATGATAACAACACATATATTTTAAATGTAAACAATTTTATTTCTAATGTTTTCTTGAGTGTGCAAATCAGAAAGCTCTGTATGATTTAGGACTATTGTCTAAAGAGATAATCAGAAATGTTGTTGTCAGAAAGACTATTCTCTTTCATTTATGTAGGTACATGGAATGCTGAATGAATTAGAAAGAAGATCTCTAGAACACTTCTCAATAAGTTGCTGCTTCAGAAGTCTCAAGCGTCTCCAGAAGAAACAAAATCTACCAAGATGTTGTTGCTCCAGATCATAATCAAGTATACATCAGATACAAACTGTCAAGTCAAGATTAGATGTCAAAAATATGTTCGTCAGAAGAGTTGTTGCTCATACCTATAAAGACATAGTCAAAGATCAACTGATAAGGATTCTATCTAAAATACAGTGTAGTCGATAACTCTTGTTCAAATAGCTAAACGTGTTCCTCGGATATGTTGTTGCCCTATTATCTGAAGACATTGTTCTTTTATGAAAGGACTCAAACACTATAGCTTGTATTGCTCGTGTTATCCCACTGTCAAATTAAGTATCTCTTCAGATATATATTTGATCTAGGAAGTTCTGCGTCGCTCTTTAGAAAGGCCGTTGTCATTATTTCTGAAAGACAAAGTTCTGCTCCTATTAAATTCTGATGTTCTTATGCTATCCCAAAAAAATAGTTTCTAAACTACTCATTAGATACATCATCAGAAGAACAAAGAAAAGAAAGTGATCTCTTCCAAGCTTACTACTCCAGAATTAGAATTACCTCATTTGAAGATAAGATCAAGAAACTTTCTCATGAAGATTCAGTACAACGGTCTGCTCAACAAATCACAAATATCAAAAAACTTGAAGTCATCAAAGTACTTCATAATATAACATAATATGATGGAGTTAAAATTAATTAGATAAAAAATCGTTAAGTATCAAAATAGTAACTAAATTATAAATCCATACAATTTTTAGAATATGTGCTCACTATGTACTCTAATCTGTGTAATGTTGTTTGATTTAGTCTTTGATACCCAAGCTCTTATTTGAGAGTGTGCAACTGTTTTGTTTATACTGAAACATTTCCATTGACAAACAAACAAAAATCAAACAAAATTATCTTATTACTAAAGGTATCTTTCAATTAAGATAATCACTGTAACCTCTCTCTTGTCTCAAAATGAAGAAAATGCCACACTGATTCAAATGTCCATTCTTTGAATTGGATCAAATGAAATTTAGTTATTGAATTTGATCCAAAACCACCAATTTAATAGTAAATCTTACAATATCACATATTGCTCTCATTGCCTACTTGTATCAATTCTTCCATACAATATTTACTTTTCCTTTATATATATTTAATTAAAAAAGTTGTATACTTTGTTAATATGGTTCAAATCTTAACAACTATTTAGAATTGATTTCTAGATTCATTATAGTTATTTATAACCAAACATAAACTTCACTGAAAATCCACAAATTTAAAAATTAAACCTAAAGAATTAAATTAAAAATATTTCATTGCATGTACAAGGAAAAAGAAAAAAAACTTCATTGCAAGCACAAAAAAAAAACAAAATTTTCATTGCAAGCACAAAGAAAAAGAATCAAAAATGAAAGAGAAGAAGTGACAAACTCTAAAAAATAATTGAAAATAAGGGAATGAAAAATTAGAGGAATAATTGAGTTGAAAGAAAAATAATTTTTTATTTTTTAAGATTATTTTTAAAATAGTTATTAACTATTAAATATAAGAGAATAATAGCAAGAAATATAGGTGAGTGGTTGTGAAGTTTGTTAATATCCCTAAAAATATGGGTTTGATCCCCTATTATAGCAATTTTTTGGAATTTAGAATTTTTAATGATTTTATGAGTACATTAGACAATGCTTTTTGTATATTTACGCATGCTGCCTAATTAACTATTTATGGCAGCGCTTTCATTTATGAATAAGTGCTGTCTAATATACTACTTAAGGCAACACTGTTTTTAATTAACAAGTACTACCTAATGTTTGCACTATTATTTATTAATAAGCGTAAAAACGCTGTCTAATATATAATTTTTAAAAATAATTTTTTTTTACTTAACATACAAGAATGGTTATATTACAAAGCGCTGTCTATGTGGATACCTTATACCAACGCTAATTAATAAAAAACGCTGGTTATGAGGGTGTTGTCTAAACTCTTTTTTGGCGTAGTGATCATTGGATCAAATGAATGTTACACTTCATCTCGATCAACATATCTTAATCAACACATCATGAGCTTCGAGCACCAAACAAAATCACTTGGTAAATACACCAAGCATCATCACTTAATTAGCAACTATCCTAGAACCATCACATAATCAACAACTTGTCAAGCAACATCACTTCAACAACAATTTGTCAAGCACCATCATTTCAACAACAACTTGTCAAACACCATCACTTGAATAACACATCAAGCACCATCACTTGAATAAATGGCAATAAACACCATTACTTAAACCAACATAGCTTTGAACAACAATACTGATGGAGACGTCTCTTAGGAGCGTTATCAACATCAAAGTCAAATCAACATGTTGGTGCAGTCTTCATACCTGCAAACACATATATCCACAATATCTACGTTATTCATAAACATACCTAGATCTAACTCGGAATGAAAAGTGGAGAAACAATCACTTTTCTGAGTTTCTTTTAATTTATGTTCAAACGCCATTAACCATGTCTTGATGCCCCGGGCCAAGTCGAGAGTCACAAACA
Organism: Vicia villosa; assembly: GCF_029867415.1. Taxonomy (NCBI): domain Eukaryota; kingdom Viridiplantae; phylum Streptophyta; class Magnoliopsida; order Fabales; family Fabaceae; genus Vicia; species Vicia villosa. The sequence goes on from NC_081180.1 coordinate 120,371,523, forward strand.
TGCAACATCAATTGTATGTAGCTTCAATTGCCGCATCTTTTTCTATCTTTTCTATTATACTTTTATGTCTATATCTGAATGATGTTATGAGTTGTTAAAAATTTCTTTGAAGAATGAGTGTATTGGGATTGTGTTGTAGTTGTATGTAGTTTATTTGTTGTAAATTTGTTACAAAGTTTTATGCTACGATTGTCATTAAACAAAGGTCATGGTTTTTCCTCCGCTTAATAGTTTTCACGTTATATTAATTAATTTATTTTCAACTAGGTTCTCATATACAAAAGAGTGAAAGGTGCTTACCTTCCTCATAGTGGGAAAGTATTTTACACTTGATTGATTAAAGATTATGAAAATGTTGCTTATTTTTTACTACAGTTGTGAAACTTCATTACTTTCACTGAATCTTGAATCATAGACCATCTCACTTTCCTTTACCTTTTCCATTTATAGGATAGCGTTGTTAAAAGAGGGTCATACTATTGCCTATTTTAGCAAGCTGATTCTGTTACATAGCCAGTTGATTATTTATTCTTCAACAATAACTGCCAGCTTTATATCAATCAGTTGTTTATTAAAAAAAAACAATGACTGCCAGCTCTTTGGCAACCAAAAGATATCTCAAATAATCTTATATTTTATCACCTTTAGTTAATTATAATAGTTTGAAGATTTGAAACATGATAAATTCTCTTTATTGAGATTTAAGAAAGGACAAAGAAAAGTATAGTATGAATACTTTTTGAAATACTGATCAGCAGACAAAAAAAGTTGATTCGTCCGTCTAAAGAATGAAAGCTAAAAATAATCGGTTATGAAACCATCAAAAGGAATGCTTTAAAATTCCTTTAGAAAAACTAGAATCTTTCTCAAATATAGATGGTTGGAATTCCATCCTGGAACCTGCAACACAAGAGTATGTGTATTACTGATTTGACTTATTTGTTTGGTCACTGGGATCTGACTCCGAAAACAAAAAGGGAGACAAGACAAAACTTTAAAAATTACTGGTAGTAAGTAGTACGTGGATACTTTTTGTTCTGAAATTCTATAATGTTTACTTGTCTTTGGTTTACTTTTGAGGATGCATGGGAACGTGTTATGTTGTGAAAATGGATGTATGATGATTAATGAGTTAATGGTAGATAACCAAAGTGAGAGCTTAAACACCACTGATATGATGGTATAAAGGTAGGTCTACTTTATTTTATTTTATTTCTCACTCATTAACTAATGTTCACTAAAAGAATGTATGCTAGTAATCTTATTCATTGTATGTATTTTCTAGAGCCGTCAATATAGGCTATCCGGCCTTAAACGGGTCGGCCCTAGCAGGCTCTAGATTTTTTAGGGCTGGGCTAAAAAGGCTTTGTATAATATGGACTCGAGATTTACTACTCGAGTCCGGTCCTAGATGGGCTTCGGGCTACCCAGCCCTAAATGGACTTTTTTATATAAAAAAATTAAAATAAAAATTCCATAATATTTATTATAAATAAAATTAAAAATTATGTTATTTTAAACATAATACATTTTTAAATACTATATTATCTCTTATAAATACTATAATGTGTTTCTAAATACAATATATGTCTAAATTGTATAAAATAATACTTGAATATTTATTATAAGAGAAAAACTAATATAATATGATGAAAAAATGTTGATTATATTAATGTATAATATTTAAAAGAGAAAGATTGAATAAAATAGAGATAAAATTTAGTGAAGTGAAAAAAATCAATATGCTATTTTGGAGTAAGATAATATAAATATTAATATATTTTTTAAATTTATAATTATGCGGGCTTGATGGGCTACCCACGGCCCATATGGGCTAGCCCTAATGGGTAGCGGGCTTTTCAGGGCTGGGCTAAAAAGGCCCTGAAAAATATGGGCTCTAATTTTAAGGCCCAAGCCCTATGATTTCTTGGGCCTAGTGGGCCGGTCCATATGGGCTAGCCCATTTTTGACAGCTCTAGTATTTTCCATGCATCATCTATCAATACATATCGACAATTAATTGAGTGAATGAATATCATGCAGTCATGGACAACTCTTTCTGCCACAAATCCTGAATTAACACAACATAGTCATTAATATAGTTAGTATTAACACCGATAAAGTATGTCTTAAAACCTTTGTTGATGAATAGAAAAAAAACACATGTTTTGAGATTGTCAAAAATCAAAAAATTGAAAAGTAATTTAATTCAAACAATTTATCAGATTCAGTCGGTTCGATTCATTGATCCATTCATTAATTTAGAATATTTTATATTAATTTGAAGATCATATAAATTAATATAGAAGATATTATAAGATATTTATAATATTCTAAAAGATATTATAAGATATATATGTATTTATAATATTCTATAAGATATATATTTATAATAATCTAAGAGATATTTATAATATTTAAGAGATATTATAAGATTATAATAATATATTTTATTCTAATAATTAACTAGATATATTTTAGAATTTGTTGAATTTTAGCAATTATAAATATGTATCTCTTGTGTTATTATAGTGTGACAATCTTAGAGCTTACAGTAACAAGGGAAAATAGTGGTTTAGGGAATTCAAAGGGAAAACTTTGAAAGACAAAGGTTTTTGGGAAACCTTTGGAGTTAACTAAGGAGAGTGGTAAATACTTCTAAACACTTTGGCTTTGATTGATTCTTATATTGAGAATTAGAGAGATTGGAAAAATACTTGGGTAGAAAATAGGGTTTGTTCTTTGAGAACTGTGAATGCTATTTTCTTGTAACTTATATATAATCTCGTGTAACAACTTTTTGAGTATAGTAAATTGAAGATTTTCTCTCTTCCCCAGAGTAGATCGTTTGATCGAACTGAGTAAACAAACATTCGCCTTTTTCTCGCTTTATTCTGTTATATTATCCATGTACGACCATTTATTTTGGTTGCTAATATTCTTTGTCTCACAAATTGATATTGAATTTTGTCGTAATTCACAACAAGTGAGCACCATGGTTAGATGGGAGATCGAGAAATTTTTTGGAAACAACGACTTCGGGTTATGGAAAATTAAGATGCAAACATTTTAATTCAAGAGAAATGTATTGATTCTTTGAAGAGTGAAGCATTGATGCCTACAGGGCTTACACAGGTGCAGAAGACCGAGATGTTGGATAAGGCCAAAAGTGCCATTATCTTGTGCCTCATGGATAAAATTCTAAGAGAAGTCGTCAAGAAGCAAATTGCGGTGGCTATGTGGAAAAACTTGAGTCATTGTATATGACTAAGTCTTTGGCTCACAGTTTGTATATGAAACAACAACTCTATTCATTGCGAATGGTGGAAAATAAATCCATAGTTGAGCAACTTACACAATTTCACAAGATTATTGATGATCTTGAGAATACTGAAGTGAAGATTGAATATGAGGACAAGGATTTGCTCTTGTTGAGTTTATTACCCAGATCCTTTGAGCACTTTAAGGATTCCTTTCTTTATGGTAAGGAAGGTATTATTACTTTGGATGAATTCTAAACAATGATGAAATTCAAAGATTTTTCAAAGTCGAAAGATTTGAAGATTGAAGATAGTGGTGAAGGATTAAATGTGTCAAGAGGAGGAGGTGAGCATAAAGAAATTTCCATATCAAAGAGGTATGACAAGTCAAAGGTAAAATGTTTTAATTGCTAGAAAATCAGTCACTTTAAAAGGGATTGTCCTAAGAGAAAGGTCAATGAAGATTCTGCTCAAGCTACAGTTGCCTTGGGTGAGGAAAGTTATGAGGATCCCGAAGCACTAGTAGTATTAAGATTGGAAACTGAAGATAGTTGGGTCATTGACTCAGGTTGCTCTTATCACATCTGTCAAAGAATAGAATAATTTGAAACTTTGAAGATGGTGCAAGGTGGAGTAGTTCTCATTGGTGATAATAAAGCATGCAAGGTTCATGGTATGAGTTCACACAAATTTAAAATATTTGATGATCGTGAAGTTCTTATTTACAATGTGAGATATGTTCTAGAACTCAAGAAAAGTTTGTTATTTATAAGTATTTTTGATGATCTAGGCTATTGTACTAGAGTTGAACATCGAGTGTTGAAGATTTCGCGTGATGAATTGATTATTGCTAAAGGGTCTAAAATATGTGGTCTATATATTTTAGAAGGTTCAAATATTGTTACTCATTCATCATTAGCTTGTGGAGGCTTTCATGACAGGGAAGAACTATTGGATTTGGGTTTAAGGCTTTATGAATGCCTTGCGAAGGTTTCAGAGGAATGTAATTGTGAGATATTGGATCGAACTATAGTATGGTCGAAGGGTAGCTTCTTGGTTCGACAGTATTAAGCATGAAGTTGAAGGTTGTTCACATGCTGGTGTCGAAGATGCTAGGGTTATTAGCATGTTAAATTAGGTTTAGTGTTTAAACCCTAATTTGTTAAGTTAGCTTGTTTATTAAGTTGGCTTGTGTAATGGGCCTTGTGGAAAAAGCCCATTAGTTAGTATGTTAGGTTTTATTATAAATAGCATACTAGTCTCTCATCATTGCTAAGCTGCAAATCCTAATTTAGGGTGAGAGATGTTATTTGTTATTCTTGTAAACTTGTAATCTTGCTTTAAGAGAAAGTAAAAGAATAACATTTATAACCAATTCTTGTGTTCTTCTTTTATTCCCTAATTCCCTATTATATTTTGTTCTTGACATCGTTTTTCACAACAAATTGGTGCGGTGAGCGTGGAGAAGATGCCTTCAACAAAGTATGAGATTGAAAAATTCACCGGAGTGAGTGATTTCGGTCTGTGGCGCTTGAAGATGAAAGCCCTACTGGTTCAGCAGGGTTGTTTGGAAGTGTTGAAGAGAGAGGCAGCCATGAATGCAGAATTGACGGCGGCGAAGAAGACGAATATGATCGAGAAAGCACACAACACAATTTTGTTGAGCCTTGGTGATAAGGTTCTCCGGCAGGTATCAAAGGAGACGACAGCATCAGGGTTATGGGTGAAACTTGAAAGTTTGTATATGACCAAATTAATGGTAAATCGACTCTACTTGAACCAAGCTTTGTATTCATTCAAGATGATTGAAGACAAAGTGTTGGTTGAGCAGTTGGATATGTTCAACAAGCTGATTCTTGATCTTGAAAATATTGATGTGAAAATCGATGATGAAGATCAAGCGCTGTTACTATTGTGTTCTTTGCCTCAATCACATGCTCACTTCAAAGAAAATCTCTTGTATGGAAGGGAGTCCCTGATGTTTGAAGAAGTTCAATCAGCCTTGTATTCTAAGGACTCTAATAAACAAAAGGAGCATAAACCTTTGACTATTGGTGAAGGTTTGGCCGTGAAAGAAAAATTCTTGCGAAGGGATGGTAAGTTCAACAAGAAGAAGGGCAAAAGCCAGTCTAAGTCTTACAGTGGCGAAGCATCTGGAATTCGATGCTATCATTGTAAGAAGGAGGGTCACACAAAAAAGGTGTGCCCTGAACGCCTGAAAGATCATGGAGGTAAGGATAATGGAAATGCAACCATTGTTCAAGATGATTTTGAATCATCTGATGTTCTTCTGGTTTCAAGCAGTGACTCGATAAGAGAGTGGATTATGGATTCAGGTTGCACTTGGCACATGACTCCAAACAAAGACTTGTTCGAGGAATTATGTGATCAAGATGGTGGATTAGTATTGCTAGGAAACAACAAGGCTTGCAAGATTGCAGGTGTTGGATCTGTGAGATTCAAGATCCATGATGAGTCAATAAGGTTGTTGACTAAAGTCAGGTATGTTCCTGATTTGAAGAGAAATCTGATTTCTCTTGGTGAATTCGGCAAGAAAGGATGTGTTTTCCAAAGAGAGAAAAGTATCCTAAGAGTCATGAAGGGTTTGAAGGAAGTCTTGAGAGGCGTGAAAAAACAAGGCTTGTATACCCTTGAGGCTGAATTTGTAAGTGGTTCGACAAATGTTGCATCCTCGAAACCTTTGTCGAAGACAGAAATCTGGCACATGAGATTGGGCCATGTCAGTGAAAGAGGTCTGGTCGAATTAGGGAAACAAAATCTGCTTGGTGGAGACAAAGTCGAAAAGCTGAAGTATTGTGAACCCTGTGTATTTGGAAAATCTTGCAGAGTGAAGTTCAACAAAGGCAAACAAAGAACACATGGATCCCTTGATTACATCCATGCTGATCTTTGGGGGCCTGCAAGGTGTCCATCACATTCAAGAGCAAGGTATTTTCTATCCATAGTTGATGATTATTCCAGGAAATTATGGGTATTCATCCAAGAGACTAAGGATGAAACTTTTGAGAATTTCAAAAGTTAGAAGACTTTTGTTGAAAATCAGACTGGCAGGAAGGTCAAGAGGTTGAGAACTGACAATGGCCTTGAATTTTGCAATGAGGCAATCGACAGTTTTTGTGCTGCCTCTGGTATTGCAAGGCACAGAACTACTGCAGGGACTCCACAGCAAAATGGTTTGGCTGAAAGGTTTAATCGGACTATTTTGGAGAGAGTCAGATGCATGTTGACTAGTGCGGGGTTAAAGAATGTGTTCTAGGATGAGGCTATTTCGACAGCTACATATCTGATAAACAGATGTCCTTCGATAGCGTTAGATATGAAGACACCTGAAGAAGTTTGGTCGGGACATCCACCAGATCTCGACAAACTGAGAGTATTTGGCTGCGTAGCCTATGCTCACATTAGGCAAGACAAGTTCAAACCTAGAGCTCTGAAATGCATGTTCATGGGATACCCTGAAGGATTCAAAGCTTATAGGCTATGGTGCCTAGAGCCAGGTCACAGGAGGTGTATCACCAGTCGAGATGTAGTTTTCAATGAAGCTGAAATGGCTTTCAAGAAAGCTGATGATGATGATGGTCGAAGTGCAGAAGAGCTGGAACAGGTAGAGATTCCTGTTGAGGTGGAGCATGTTGATGCTGAATTGCATATCCCTGATGAAGTCGAAGAAGAAGCAGAAGATGCTGAGGAAATTGAGGAAACTGTCGATAACTACCTATTGTCAAAAGATAGGTCGAGAAGAGCCATCAAGCCACCTCAGAGACTTGGATATGCAGATCTTAGAGCTTATGCCTCAATCTCTGCAAGTGAGGTTCTAGACGAAGAACCTAGAGACTACAAGGAAGTTATGAGGAGTCTAAATAAGACTGAATAGATGAAGGCCATGGATGATGAGATGAAATCTCTTCATGATAATCACATTTGGGAACTGATTAAGAAACCTGCTGGGGCAAGATACAAGGCAAGGTTAGTTGCAAGGGGTTTCACTCAGAAAGAAGGCGTCGACTTCAATGATGTGTTTTCTCCTGTTGTGAAGCATAGGTCCATTCAAATGTTGCTTGCCATGGTGGCACATTTCGACCTTGAATTGGAACAGATGGATGTGAAGACTGCGTTCTTGTATAGTGATCTAGATGAAACGATCTTGATGAGGTAACCTGAAGGGTATGTCGAAAAGGGGAAGGAAGATTATGTGTGCAAGCTAAAGAGATCTTTGTATGGGCGGAAACAATCTCCTCGATAGTGGAATAGGAGATTCGACAGGTTCATGGCACGCATAATTTTCATTAGAAGTCAGTTCGACCACTGCGTCTACTTCAGATTTTGACCTGGTAATTCATTTGTTATTTTGTTGCTTTATGTGGATGATATTCTCATAGCAAGCAACAATGTTGAAGATGTGACGAGGGTGAAGGCTGAACTCAATAAGGAGTTTGATATGAAGGATCTGGGAGCTGCTTCCAGGATTCTTGGAATTGACATTCGAAGATATAGAAAGAAGTCGGAGTTATGCTTATCTCAAGAGGCATATCTACGAAAGATTCCCGAAAAGTTTGGTATGTCGAATTCGAAGCCAGTTGTGACTCCAACAAACCCTCAATTCAAGATGAGTATTGATCAGTGTCCCAGTACTGATGTCGAAAGAGCCTATATGAATAGCATCCCATATGCTAATATAGTTGGTTCTTTGATGTATGCTATGGTCTGTATTAGACCCGACATAGCATATGCAGTAAGTCTTGTAAGCAAGTACATGGCGACTCTTGGAAAGGCTCACTGGCAAGCATTGAAGTGGATTTTAAGGTACATAAATGGGTCTCTAAACAGAGTCCTAATTTATGGTGGAGCCTTGGGTGAAGATAGTAAAGCAGCAATTGAAGGCTATGTCGACTCTAATTATGTAGGTTGTATGGATTCTAGAAAATCTATTTCTGGATATGTTTTCACTATGTTTGGCACTGCAATTAGTTGGAAAGCAACACTTCAGAAGGTTGTTGCTTTATCAACCACTAAAGCGGAGTATATTGCCCTAACTGATGCTGTGAAAGAAGCATTGTGGCTTGAAAGTTTTGTAAAGGAGCTGAAACTTCAAGGTCGAGGTATCACTGTTAAATGTGATAGTCAAAGTGCAATACACCTTTCAAAGAATTCAGCCTATCATAAGCGAACTAAGCACATTGATGTGAGGCTGCATTTTGTCAGAGAAGTAATCGAGCATGGAGAAGTCCAAGTGCTGAAGGTTTCGTCTGAAGACAGTGCTGCTGATATGATCACCAAGACATTGCTGAGTTGCAAGTTTTTCCACTGTATGCAGTTGATAAAGCTGCATGAAGAAAGCTAGTTTGTTCCCTTGATGTTGTAGAGTTAGGTCCAAGGTGGAGATTTGTGAGATATTGGATCGAACTCTAGTATGGTCGAAGGGTAGCTTCTTGGTTCGACAGGATTAAGCATGAAGTCGAAGGTTGTTCACATGCTGATGTCGAAGATGCTAGGGTTGTTAGCATGTTAAATTAGGTTTAGTGTTTAAACCCTAATTTGTTAAGTTAGCTTGTTTATTAAATTGGCTTGTGTAATGGGCCTTGTGGAAAAAGCTCATTATTTAGTATATTAGGTTTTATTATAAATAGCATACTAGTCTCTCATCATTGCTAAGCTGCAAATCCTTATTTAGGGTGAGAGAGGTTATTTGTTATTCTTGTAAACTTGTAATCTTGCTTTAAGAGAAAGTAAAAGAATAACAGTTATAACCAATTCTTGTCTTCTTCTTTTCTTCCCTAATTCCCTATTATATTTTGTTCTTGACATCGTTTTTCACAACAGTAATGAATTTTGCAGAAATCAATGGATAAAAATGCATGTTACCGCTGAGTTGTTATTGGTTTTTGGGGAAGAGCTGAGATTAAAACACACTCGTTGACGATCTAATCACTTAATCACCACCCGTGTTATAATTCTACCTAACTCACCTAGGTATGAGGCCCTCCTCTAATCCCTTCACTCACAACCAATGATAAACAACAGACTTAAACAATCGTAGAAGACACTCTTCAAAAACACACAACCATCTCTTGCTTAGAAGCTTATGGATGATTGACAAATTACAACTCAACTAAAAATACTCCAGCTCTAATATAAAAACAATATAAGAGTGGATTACAATTAACAACTGACTTAACAATAAACACGATAAACACACACTCTTCAAAACTTGAGTTACGACACAAGTAGGATTATGCAGACTATATCAAGAAACAGCAGCAGCAAACTTGGGCTTGGGCCAAGAGCAAATCAGGTCTTAAGGTTTCCCATAATCCAATATTATTGGAACAGCTCGAGACAAGACTCCTCCTAAGTTTGCGCAGAAATTTCCTCGAAACGAACACTTGATAAAAACCCCTAACAAAAAAAGCCTAAAACATAGTACAATATTAGCCAACAATGTTAAGACATCTTCTTTGACGTCTTTTAAAATCTGCTATGATATTTTGGTCACATGTCACAACACTCTTCATAATATTTCATGATCAGAATGTTTTACCAAAATTGGTGCCAACACATAAACAACAAACTCCCCTTTGGCAAATTTTGGCTAAAACATTAGTATAGCACAGACAGCAAGCACATCCATGATCAGAGTAGCGGCAACAACTAATACTAACAAAGGGTCTAAGCATAAACATTACTGCTCTCCCTTAAACTTACCATTACCATGAGTAGCAGAACCATAGATTACCATTACCATGAGTGGCAGAACTAGAAACTAGTAGACAACTTGCGCTTTCTCTCCAATCTCTCCCCCTTTTTAGCCATAATATGCCAAACTAGACTATCAAACCATAAATTAGCTTGGATGAACGTAATAACCCAAACTAAATGACATAAGAGCACCCTAACAGTACTCCCACACTCCCTTAATTGCTACAAACTCTCATATATGCAGATCCCTAAATTCCCTCTCAAATTTTCAAATTGATTTGTATCCAGGGCCGTAGTAAAAATGTAAGCTAGTTGCATCTCAGTAGCTACGTGTTCTAAGGAAATAACTTTATCTTCAACCAGCTCTCTTATGAAATGGTCATGAATATCAATATGTTTGGTCCTGCTGTATTGAATAGGGTTTTTGGATATGTCTATAGCACTCAGATTATCACAAAATAAAGTCATGACATCCTGTTTGACATTATATTTGGTCAACATTTGTTTCATCCAGACCAGCTGGGAACAACTGCTTCCTGCAGCAATATATTCATCCTCAACAGTCGATAGAGACACATAATTTTGCTTCTTACTGAACCAGGATATCAGATTATTCCCCAGAAAGAAACATCCTCCTGAAGTACTTTTCCTATCATCAGCACTTCTAGCCCAATCAGCATCACAATATCTAATTAATGCAGGGCAAGATCCATGAGAATATAACATACCATAGTCGCTTGTCCCATTCATATACTTCAGTATCCTCTTTAATTGATTGATATGGCTGACGTTGGGTTCAGCTTGATATCTAGCACACACCACTACAACAAAGGCAATGTCAGGTCTGTTGGTTGTGAGATATAGCAGACTACCTATCATACTTCTGTAGAGACTTCGATCCATATTTACACCTTTCTCATCCCTAGACAATTTTAGATTAGTGAGAGCAGATGTTCTCTTGTGACTTGCATTTTCCATCCCAAATTTCTTCACAATATTCTTGGCATATTTATTTTGAGATAGAAAGATGGAGTCTTCCATTTGTTTGATTTGCAGAACAAGAAAGTAGGTTAGCTCACCAATAAGGCTCATCTCAAATTATGACTGTATCTGCTTGACAAAGTGTTGAACCATCTCATTTGACATTCCACCAAACACAATATCATCAACATAAATTTGTGCGATCATGATCTTTCCTTTTACTTCTTTAACAAAGATAGTTTTGTCTATACCACCTTTCATGTATCCATTTCCACTAAGGAACTCTGTTAGTCTTTCATACCACGCTTTAGGAGCCTGTTTCAATCCTTACAGAGCTTTCTTCAACTTGTACACATAGTTGGGGATACTAGGATTAACAAATCCCTTAGGTTGTTCCACATAGACTTCCTCATTCAGGTAACCATTCAGGAAAGCACTTTTTACATCCATTTGGAACAGCTTAAACTTCAGAATGCAAGCTACTCCTAAGAGTAATCTGATTGATTCAAGTATATACACATGAGTAAAGGTTTCATCAAAGTCAACTCCTTCAATCTGATAGTACCCTTGTGCAACCTATCTTGCTTTAATTCTGGTAACCACACCTTTTTTATCAAACTTATTCTTGTACACCCATTTAGTTCCAATAACATTTGTCTCTTCAGGTCGTGGTACTAGATCCCAAACTTCGTTCCTTTTGAATTGTTCTAGCTCTTCTTGCCTAACATTGATCCATAACTCAACAGTTAAGGCTTCTTTGACATTCTTGGGCTCAACTTTAGAAACAAAATAGGAGTTTGATATGATTTCTCTTGATCTAGTGGTAACTCCTTGATTAGGATTTCCTATAATAAGATTTTTGGATGATCCTTTTGAATTTGATGGAAGGCCCCTTGTTGACTTGATCTAACTCAAGTTCTCCTTGAGCAAGAATAGGGTCAATAATTCTATCAGATTGAATAGGATTACCAGTTCTGTTAGACTGGATATGGTCAGTATTTCTGTCAGTAAATTTTGTTGGAGTTTCAATAAGAGATGTTCCAACATCTTCTAAGACACCGCCTTCATCATTCCACCCTTTATCATCGATGATAACACTAATGGACTCCATCATTACTTTAGTTCTGGAGGTAAAGACTCTATAAGCTCTGCTGTTAGTGGAGTAGCCCAAAAATATTCCCTCATCACTCTTGGAATACAACTTCCTTCTTTGCTCCTAATTAGCCAGGATGTAGCACTTACTCCCAAACACATGAAAGTATTTGACAGTAGGTTTTCTTCCTTTCCATGCTTCATACAAGGTTACTGAAGTACCTTTTCTTAGTGTAACTCTGTTATGAAAATAACACGCAGTATTCATAGCTTCAGCCCAAAAATGGTAAGGTAACTTCTTTGCATGAATCATAGCTCTGGCAGATTCCTGAAGAGCTCTGGTTTTGCGTTCAACAATCCCATTTTGTTGAGGGGTAATGGGAGAGGAAAATTCATGGCTAATTCCTTCAGATGCAAAGAATTCAACAATTTTTTTATTCTCAAACTCCTTCCCATGATCACTTCTGATCCTGATGACATTGCTCTCCTTTTCTCTTTGAAGTCTTTGACAAAGGTCTTTGAAGACATCAAACACTTCTGATTTTTCTCTGATGAAACTCACCCAAGTGTATCTAGAGTAATCGTCTACAACTACATAGGCATACTTCTTACCACCAAGACTTTCAACCTGCATAGGACCCATCAAGTCCATGTGAAGAAGTTCCAAGACCTTAGATGTGGTAAGATGTTGAATCTTGTGATGTGACATCCTAGTTTGCTTATCAATCTTGAACTCACCACATACTCTTCCTTCTTCTATCTTGAGCTTGGGAATTCCTCTCACAGCTTCCATTGAGATAATTCTCTTCATCCCTTTCAGATTAAGATGTCCCAGTTTTTGATGCCACAATTTAACTTCATCTTCTTTATCTAGAACACATGTGGAAGAATAGCTCAATTCTTGAGGAGTCCGTAAGTAATAGTTGTCTTTAGACCTGAATCCTTTCATAATCACTTCACTCTTCTTATCGGTAACAAGAAACTCATATTTGGTGAAGTTTACTTTGTACCCTTGATCACATAGTTGACTTATGCTTATTAGGTTGGCTGTCAACCCTTTCACAAGTAACACATCATTAAGGTTTGGAAATCCTAAGCACTCCAAATTTTCAACTCCTTTGATCTTACTTTTTGCTCCATCACCAAACGTCACATAGCTAGTGGAGTGAGGTTTGATATCCACCAAAAAATTCTTGAGATGTGTCATATGTCTTGAACAACCATTGTCAAAGTACCAATCGTCTTTGGTTGAGACTTTGAGAGAAGTATGAGCTATAAGACTAGCAACAACATTCTTAGGTTCCCACTGTTTCATCTTCTTGTTATTAACAGTGGTCTCCTCAGACTTAACAAGAGATGCAGGCTTAGGGAACCCATACACCCTAAAGTAGAAAGGTCTTATATGTCCAAATCGTCCACAGTGATGACATCTCCGGTGCTGGAATTTTCTCTTGGTGCGATTAGCTCTACTCTTGTCATGATGTTGAAGCATTTGATTTGACATCTTTGATGCAGCCTTGTGGTGACTGAAATCTGGAGCAGATTTCTTTTTCTCATTAAATCCTAGACCACTCATGTCTCCAGTCATTCTTCCCCTTGAAGAATTTCATCTAGCACGCCCGAAACCTTATTGAGCATTCTGACAGATTTGTGAACTCTGTCAAGTTTAGACTTCTGGGAACTCACTTCTTCTTCCAGTCTAGAGATAGTTTTCCAATGCTCTTTCTTTTCTGCATTCAGTTGATATACGAGACCTTTTTGTTTCTCCCCTTCTTGTCATACTTCAGCACTTTTAAGACACATTTTTCTGTATGATGTAGCTAACTCATCAAAGGTTAGTCCACCATCGCTAGAGTCTTCATCAGATGAACACATGCTTGTTAAAGCCTTTACATACTTGGCAGATTCCTCTTCAAGATCACTTTTAGAGCACTCTTCAGACCAAGTTATAGATAAACCCTTCTTCTGTCTCTTGAGATATGTAGGACATTCAGATTTAATGTGGCCAAAGCCTTCACATTCATGACATTGTATTCCCTTCCCTTGAGTGAACTGTTCTTCGGTTCTTCTTCTTCCAAAATCATTTGATCGACTTCTGGATGTCAGATGGGGTGTTCCTGACATTTGATCTTGGGTTCTTATTCATCTTATTTAGTACCTTGTTAAACTGTCTTCCCAGTAGTACTATAGTGTTGGATATTCATTCATTTGTATCCAAACCATATTCCTCATTTTCATCTTCAGTGTTGGTTAAAAAAGCTATGCTTTTGTTTTTCTTTTCAAATATTTCATTGATGATCAGTTTAAATGTCTGAAGATATCCCACAAGTTCATCCAATTTAATTTGATTAATGTCATGAGCTTTTTCTATGGCAGTCACCTTCATTTCAAATCTCTTGGGAAGCGACTTGAGCATCTTTCTCACCAATTTGTCTTCTGGAATCTTTTCTCCTAAAGCAGTGGATGCATTAGCTATCTCAAGAATATTCATATAAAATTCATGAATACTTTCACCATCCTTCATCCTTAGATTCTCAAATTTGGTGGTGAGCAGCTGAAGTCTTGACATCTTCACTTTGGATGTGCCTTCTTGAGTAGTTTTGAAAATTTCCCAGGCATCTTTAGCTACTTCACATGTATTCACTTATATGAAGATGTTCTTGTCAATGCCATTGAATATGGAATTCAAGGCTTTGGAATTTCCAAGAGCTAGCTCATCCTCTTCTTTACTTATGTCTTCTTCAGGCTTTAGCTCAGTGGTGGATTGTTTATCTGCTCCCACAATGATAGGATGCTTCCAACCTTTCAAGACTGCTTTCTAAGCCCTTTTGTACAAGGATTTTAAGAAGGACACTATACGTGGTTTCCAGTAATCATAATTGCTTCCATCCAGAACGGGTGGTCTGCTCACGAATCCTCAATCCTTGTCCATAGTCCCATAAAGTATCTTCCCTAGATATCACCCAGATACAGAGTAAGATGCCTGCTCTGATACCTATTGAAATTCTGGTATCAGATATGTAATTTTGAAGGAGATGTCACGACAGTAAACAAAGTAATAGAAAGTAAAGAACACCAGAAAATGTTAACCTAGTTCAGTGTACAATAACACATACTCTAAGGGCTACCAAGTTAGAGATAAGTCCACTAAATAGTATCTATTCATAGACCCTACAACCAACACACCCGTTGACGATCTAATAACTTAATCACTACCCGTGCTATACTTCTACCTAAGACTTGCCTAGGTATGAGGCCCTCCTCAAATCCCTTCACTCAGAACCAGTGATAAACAACTTACTTAAACAATCGTAAAAGACACTCTTCAAAAACACACAACCATTTCTTGCTTAGAAGATTATGGATGATTGAAAAATTACAACTCAACTAAAAATACTCCAACTCTAATATTAAAACAATATAAGAGCGGATTACAATTAACAACTGACTCAAGACTAAACACGATAAACACACAGTCTTCAAAACTTGAGTTACGGCACAAGAAGGATTATCCAGATTATATAAAGAAGCAGCGGCGGCAAACTAGGGCTTGGACCAAGAGCAAATCAGGTTTTAAGGTTTCCCATAATCCAATATTATTGGAATAGCTGGAGACAATACTCGTCCTAAGTTTGCAAAGAAATTTCCTCCAAACGAACACCTGATAAAAACCCCTAATAAAAAATAACCTAAAACACAGTACAGTATTAGCTAACAATGTGAAGGCATCTGGTTTGACATCTTTTAAAATTTGCTATGATTTCTTGTTCACATGTCACAACACTCTTCATAACATTTCTAAATCAGAATGTTTTACCAAAATTGCTGCCAACACATAAACAACAATTTTTTTCATCAAAACAATTGCATATAAGAACCAACAGAAGATATTCACAAAGATTCAATAATTCGAAGATCTAAAGTCTAAATCTTAAGGGAATTTTACTTTTATCTAGATCCCTAGGAAATTTAAATTTTATCTTGAACTCTAGGGAATTTGACTTTTATCTTAATTTTAATATTTTGTGTAAACAATCTAATATTGAGTAAATAATGTAATATTCTAGGTAAACAATGTAACAACTTTAAAAAAAAAATCAATCATACCCCTCAATTTTTTGAATAAACCGAGATAAAAGATACGCTAGTTTTGAAAATAATAAAAGTGCAGTTGCTAGGATTCGAACCCATGTACATATAACTATACCCGTCGGTTTTTTTAATAACCGAGGTGTTAAGTGGAAAGTTTTCATGACGCCCTTTGTTACCTCGCTACTTTAGCCGAGGTAAAATTTATTTTGTGTCCGAGGCTAAAAGCGTTATTTATCATAGTGACAAATATTTTTTCTAATGTTAGGAAAGCCTCCCTAATTTTAGTAAAACAACCGAAAAATGCTTTTGTGCCTAGCTAACGGACTAGAGACTCATTCTAATCAATAAGAAGGTTTTTTACTTTGCATTATCTATGAGCCCGTTAGGGTTATTCTATTATCACATGTATAACCCTAAAAATAAACCATCAAACCTGTTAATAGATAATTAATGGTGCTTTTAAAAACCATCATTCTTTGTACTACATACCCAATTATCCATGTGGCATAATCTATTAGGAACTTTAAAACCACATGGATGCTTTCCATATTCGACCCACACTTTTTCCTATAAATAAAGGGCTCATTTCTCGTTACACTCACACTTGGAAAGTTATTTCAAATACTATCTCTCTCTCTCTCTCTTCACTTTTTCCTTAGTATTTTTTAGAGTGAATCTTTTATATGCGAGGTTTTTGGTTTTTATATGGGGCGTTGTTGTAATATCTCTCATTGTGAGAAGTTTGTTTTGGTTGTGAGATAAATCAATTGAAAAGATCTTGTTTAGTTGTTGAGGTGAACCTAGTAAACCTGTGTTTGGTTGGGAGATATCCGTAGTTAAAACTTCTGTTTGGTTTGTAAGTTTAGTTTGGTGTTAAAATCCCTCACTTGGGTCAAAATTGTCCTAGTGGTAAAATCTCTTGGCTAGGAGATATTTGTATTTAAATCTGTTGTCTTTGGTAGAGAAGATAGCCTTTGTAAAACTCCAATACTTTTTTAAGCAGGTTCGGGGGCAAAACATATGAAAAGTTCACACAAGATCAAAGTGAAATTCTGAAGAAGGAGTTCTTAGGGAGAGGATGTAGGCCAAGTTGTTAGGTCAAACCTCTGTAAATATCTAGTGCTTCTTTCACTTCCTTTATCTTTTTAAATTTTAGTTATTTATTTTTTTTCTATTATATTTCTTTCTTTCCAGTTTGACTTTTTTTTCATTTCTTTTACTTTATTTATTTTACAAACTTAATTTAAACTCCGGTTTTATGAAAGATTTTTATCTGAACACCATTATTCAAACCCACACAATTCATACCCTCTTGTGCTTGTACCCGTGTCAAGTTTGCCAAAGTGTGGAATAAGGTCAAGATAGGAACATGAGAATTATGATGTAAATACTACAGATCCCCCAAAATATGTGGTTAGCCACCATAAAGAAGGAACCATATCAGCGACTTTAGATCATTCACCTTTAAAAAGTTTATTTTCATGTTTGGTTAAGAATTCAAATGAAATGGCAAGAGCCATGTCGGGGCACCCCATTTTTAACTTTAGTTAATATTAATATAGAAAGTGTTAAATTTCATTAGTTGCATTTATGAAATCCATCATCCCAAGAAATAATGCAATATGAATTCCAAAATCGATGTCACATTATTGAGTTAAAAAACCCACAAAAGGAGGGATGGCCAAAGAAAAAGGTATCCCTATGAAGGAAAAATCCCTATTGCAAAGTAATAAAGAAGTATCATTGTTGAACAAGCAAGGCCTAGAGAGAGAAAAATTCCTACAAACCTGGAACATCCCTATTAAAACCATCATGTAGAAGCATCGGTTTTAATTGAGCAAGGACAAGGGAGGAAAAAGGCATGTGAACTAGGAACACCCCTATTTAATGGATCATGAAGAAGCATTGGTTTTAACTAAGCAACACCGAGAGAGGAAAAAATTCCTACAAAACAAAAACACCCATAATTAAGGGAACATGAACAAAAATCGATTTTAACCAAGTAAGGCCTAAAAAGGCATAATTTCACACAAAACCGACAATATTCTAGTTTGGGGAGTCATAAGTATTGGTTTTAACCAAGAAAAGCTCCGAGGCAAGAAAAACTATATGAACAAGGACTAGTGAAGGATCAAAAAGAATTTTCAATTTTAACCAAGGTAAAGGATTTTAGAGTCGAGGTCTCTGTAAAAGAAAATTTGATCACAGACAAGAAAATGAAGTCAAACCTTAGAGTCGAGGTCTTTGTAAAGTAAGATATCTTTTGAAGCCTTATGATAGGGATACCCAAATAAATGACAAAGGAAAAACTGTTAAAATAGAGAGGAACAACATTGCATAAAGAATCACATACAACATACAAAAGAATATCTAACCATGACAAATTACAAAGAAATTCTTGTTAGATATTTGATTTAAGGGTTGTTGTAAAACTAAGAATAAATAGAGATTAAAACAAAGAACTAAATTTGCATAATAAAAGCATGTATTTTCTCACTAAGCTTAAGGAACAATTCACCCCACCAATATTTGTATGTTGGATGCAAAAGGGTTCACTCACAAATTTCCGGCAACATACTTTGGAATCCTTAAAGAGAATTGCCCAATCTCTCAAAGGTATATTTTAATAGTATTTTACAGAAAGATTTTTCTTTTACTTGCTATCATGCATTAGAGAAGAGAAAGATGATTTAGAATGAGAAAATAATTTTGAGACTGGTTAATTTTTTTCATGTTTAATCAGATGCCAAGAACCTATTATTTATAATGAGGTTCACATCTGTTTGAAAACATAAAACATCTCTTGGAAAGAGATATTGCACCGTTTTGATTATAACATATAAACATTATCAACATTTAGATTTATGGAATAAAATTAACAATTGTTTGTTAGTAAGTTGCACCTGTTCCTAAATAAATATCTTCTCATTTTGAATCAATTTATGTTTAAATAAATAAAAAAGGATCAATATAATAATTTGGCACATATTATTTGGCACTATAAAGGATCAATATAATAATTTGGCACATATTGCCAATAACAATTATCATTAACTATCCAATAGAGATATGCAAATCTGAATATTATATTTATAACATTATTTCTATTAATCACTACAAAAAAGTTGTTTGTTGCGATGTGGTATTTACGTCACAACGTGAAAAATCACATCACTACACGTAATTAGCAACGTGAATTTTTATGCGGCGGGAGCTCGCCTGACAGCTCTGCTGTCACATGAATTTCATGTCGCTAGTTTGCCACGTGATATTTACGTTGCAACATCTATGACGTGATATTCATGACACAACCTACTATAATGATTGCTTTCTTTTGTTTGCTACAGCCAAGGCTATCTCAATTTTTTCGAGGCTCTGTGTTGATTGGTCATAGTTTAACCACGATCAAATAATTATAGGCCATATTTAACCCCATTTTAATAGTGACAATGATTTATGAGGCCTATTTAATTATGATTTAACCATAAACAATTTGAAACCCTGTGCGTTAGCCCGCCTTGCACTCCCTCAAAGACGGCCCTGGCTACAGCTCGGGTATAGTAGAAAATGGTAAAGAGTTGTGACGTGAATATCACGTGGAAAACTTACAACGTGAAATTCACGTCACTAATTTGAATAGTTTTCAAAAAATTTCCACGATATTTTCACTTGACAAATTATTTTTCTCATAAAAAATAAAACATTTATTTATTAATAAAAATAGAAAAATTAATAAAAATATCATGTCGTAATTGTTTCCTTAGGATAAAAAATTGCTTTCTATATGAGAGGAATGCAAAGTTTATCAAAAGCTAAACCTATACCTATTATTTTAATTGATTTCATGATTAAGTATCAATATTTGAAAAGTTTTGAAATATTTTTGAAAAAGTAATTCTAGAGAAAATTTGTCTACGGATGATTTAGATGATGATCTAAATAGTCAAAATGCATGGAACCACAAACGATAGGTTCACAACTAAGGTCAAAGAACAAATGCCATGAAACAAGTTTCATTCTCTTTAAATACTTTATTAATGATTAATGTTACACTATCAATGAAATATAACATGATTATCATGAATTATTTGCTTTATTTAAAATTTGATTTTTCTGTTGTCTAGAGGAAACATGTTGGCATAAGTCAAAAATCATAAGCCTACCCAACTGAGATTGTGCAACCTCATGTTTTACTTAAATATTGAGAGTAGACATACATCCTAATTATGAGAACTTTGCATTAACCTTACTAATTACTTTATATATTTGAAATTTATGGGTATGATTAATGCATTGTTTGTTATTGAGTGAAAAACTAGTTGCCCTAAAAAGTCTACCTTGTGAGGGTGTGAATCATTTGGCAAACCTATTTGAGTCGTACAATGAAATATTTTGTTCTTTCTATGTTATAACCTTTCCAATTTAAAATAAAAACAATATTCGTCACATTATCTTAAGGATATGAGAGCACGTAAAAAGTAAGGGTCTTGTAGAAACAAAAGTTGTGGAGAAAAAGGACATGTTTGGTGTAATAAAAGAAATGAAAAATGTTTTGACAAAAACAATTAAAAATAGGGTTAAATATAAAATACCTCCTGATTCATTTTACCTCCTATAAAAAATAAAATTTTGGATCACCCCTTTGATTGTTAAAATATACATGTCATTTTCCCTCTACTTGCACAAGTTACCCCTTGAAATGTTAAAATATATATATATATATATATATATATATATATATATATATATATATATATATATATATATATATATATATATATATATATATATATATATATATATATATATATATATATATATGGAGCAAGTGAGAGCATTTTATAATGAGAGATGAGAGGAACAAATATCAAACATTATATATATATATATATATATATATATATATATATATATATATATATATATATATATAGGGAGCATATCAAGTGAGAGCATTTTATAATGAGAGATGAGAGGAACAAATATCAACCATTGGATTCATCAAGAGAGAGAAATTAATTGCCACATTAATGGATTAACATTCTCTCTCTTGATGAATTTAATGGTTGATATTTATTCCTCTCACCTCTCATTATAAAATGCTCTCACTTGATATGCTCTCATTACCTCTAAGTGCACAAGTTACCCCCTTATAATATTTTTTTTAATTTACCCCCCAAATTTGGTGTTTAATTTGTACGTTTAAGGGGGGAATCCAAAAAAATATATATATTACAGGTGGTAATCCAAATATATATATTGTAGGGGTAAATCGAATATCGCCTACATTACAGGGGATAAAGTGGTATTAACCCTTAGAAATAAAAATAAAATAGTTGTAACAAGTGGAAATAATGAAAGAGATTTTTTTTTCAAAAAAAATACCTTATGCTCTCTTATCGTTTGGCTTTTTGAATTCAAAGAAAAACCTATTTTTTTGTAAGTCTAGCCACGTTATCACCTAATGAAAGACTCTAATGATCAATGACTGGTGATATATCTTGTATTATTATTTAGATGAAATGAAAAGTGTTTCTATAGTACATACATTGTCTAATTTTTATTTTAGAGAAACACTAACGATTGAGAGATACTCAGTGATATCATAATCCGGATGAATGATTACTTGTTGATCTAGACATGTTTTAAAAAACTTACTTTAGTCAAGAAAATGATTCATCTTTATGCTATGGTTTATGGGTAGTCATGTTATTGATTACGAACTTGCCTTTGAAAGAATATCATGTCATAAAAATAATTTGAAAACTCTTAACCCGAGTTAGTGAATCCTGTCAATGAAACATGCATTCAAGCTTTTCTAAACCATTTAATTAATTTTTTTTGAAGATCAATGATGTTTTTCGAGTTAGTGAATATTTTGATCTATTTGTGAAAACGATCAATGATGTTTTTCAGATCTGTGATATCAAAGAAGATCCATTTGATTTTTAACTTCACTTTTTTTTTTGTATTCCATGTTCTTTAGGTCGATTTATGTTCTTGTAGGTAAAATAGAAAGGAATAATTATTTGAGAAAACAAAATAATCGAAAAAAGTTTGGATTTTCATTTTGTTGGTGTTGATAATGAAAAAGGAATAATTTGTGGTTAGAGTTTTTAGAATAGAAAATGGGTTTGATGATTTTGAGTGATGATAGATAATTTTATGGAGTACTATGATGGATTTGTTGAGTTTTTAATGTTGTTCCTTTATTTTGACATATCTCCATATTTAAAAGTCACAATGGTTTTCAAGTTGTTAATGTTACTGGGAATGCTCAAGAGCCCAATATGTCATCGTATTGTATCAATGCAAGTAAGATTTCAACTAACAATGATTTTTTGATGTTGTTAACTGCAATTTGTTAATTCCTTTTTATATTTAACTTTTAACAAATCCTACCAACATTGATATATGTGTATACTTTGTTTATGATCACAACTTCTCAAATATCTTTATGTAGTAGTGTTCAAATAATAATAATCTCCATATATAGTTTATTATGTCAAAGAAATACATAATTATGGAGAACATGCTTTTAGTGTTTTTGTATTAGTGTTTTTGCTTTGTAAATCTTTTCCTTTATACTATGGTGTACAAGAAAGTAGAATTTTTTAGTATCTCTTTTCTAGTGCAGTTGTTCTGACCGTAGCAGTTGGTTGCTCTCTATTTCGATTCAGTCAAATGCAATCAATCGGGTGCAGCAGCTCTAATGAGAAAAATTGGAAATCATAACTATTCGGATTGTTCGATATGGAACATTGAAATACATTAGACAAGATTGGTTACACTTATTTTGGCTTTAGGTAATTTAAATCGCTTTCAATTTTTATAATTATAATTATTATAACTAAGGTGTTGTTTCATGTACAAAATAAAGTAGGTAAAACTCACAATTTTTAAAAGAAGTTATTTATTTTTGGGTTACATGAACATGTAGGCTTGGAAAGGACAAACTTATGTCTACTATATGAGAAGGACTATTGTATGGGAAGGACAAGCTCATTGATCAGTCACAATATTGATATTTTAAGAGGTTTTACAATGTCTACTGCGTGAAGATATGAGTAATTTTCGACATCTGGAACAACTTTTGAACAACTTATGAGCATAGTTGTAATAGGTACTACAAGTCAAAAAAACAAGTTTCAAGAAATAGATAAAGTTAACTACCCTAGAAAAGGATGACTTTTGGTTTCTTTCAATGAGTTGTTTTTCTATGATGTACTATTCTATAATTCAAAAGTTAAGTGAAATATATTTAAAAATTAAGTGAAATATATAAATACATTTATTTGATCATTTTACTTCTACATCAAAATTTCTTTATGAAATTTTAAAATTTGTAATCAATCTGATTTTTAAATTTTTGTGATTTGTTTAATAATCATTGTGTTTATTATGATATTTTTAAAAATATTTCCTTTTATGTAGATTTTTTCTTTTTAGGTAGGAATGTCTCTCTAATATTTTTATTTCTAAGAATTTAAAGGATGTTGGAATGGTTAAGAAATTGATCACTAAATACACAATAAATAATTATGTCGATGAATATTTATGGCCTCCACATGCCGTTAATATACTATTTTTATTTTTCATCCGGATAATGGAAAAATGTTATCTCGAATAATTAATTTCAGCTTATAACTAGAATTTTGAAATAAAATATAACAACAATAATACGAAATAGTAAAATTATATTTCAGATAATAATTATCAAATTGATTATTTTTATTTTTATATTAATTATTATCAGAAAATATCATAGTATTTTTAATGACTCGTGCATTTAAAATATTAATGGAGTTATTAACCCAATAAAAATAGGTACATAGCTAATATATTAATATATTTTATCGATATTCTTTTTCAACTTATAAAAAAAATACATAGCTAATATATTAATGTATTTTATCGATATTATTTTCCAACTAATATAAAGTATGAAGATAAATTTTTTCCTTTCAAACTTCTAACTTTAAGTTTTTTAAAAATAATAAAACAACAATTTCAAAAAAAAAAAAACAAATTTATACACATCAAATTTATCATTTTTATAACTATTTATTAAATTATTTATGATATTTTTTCTATTTAAAAATATAATACATCATCTAAAATTATAAATATTATAACATTTTTAAAGAAAATCCACAATATTAAATCAATAATATTAGATTTAATTTATGATAAATGAAAACATAACAAAAATATTTTAATTATTTAAATATGTTTATGATATAATATATATAGTATGTTATTAATTGCAATTCATATAATTAAATCAATTATCATACAATCTTTATACTAAATGTTTATCAAACTTTAGAATTGGCATATCTTATGTCGTATTTTGAGGTGTATCCTAATAGTTATACTAGGTCACTTGCCTTTACTCAATCCCATCAATTCAAAGATTCAAACATAAAAATAATCAATTCTACTTTGAAGTATAAAATGTTAGAACAAGATTTGTTCTGATCAATATTCTTAGTTTTGATGATAACAATGTATATGAATTTTGTATGAGATAATGTGGTACTCTAATACTATGCAATTTCCATTTCAGGAATTATATAAAGAGTATGCACAAAATCAGCGCAAGAAGCACTGACTCAGAAGGTTCAGCATGCAACATCAGAACATGGTCTAGCAAGACATCAGAAGATGGTCAAGCAGAATCAGAACATGGTCTATGGAAGCATCAGAAGGACTTGAGATCAGAAGCAGAAGCACTGAAGTTCTCATGGTATCACGCTCAGAAGCACTTCAAGGTCAGAAGACAAGAAGATGCTCTGCACCAAGCTGTTTGACTCTGATGATATTCAAACGTTGTTTACACAAACATCAGATCAGAAGCAAGTACTAGCTGGCAGGCTACGCTGACTGACAAAAGGAACGTTGAAAGCTATTAAAGGCAACGTCAGTAGATACAGCGAAAGCAAGGCTCGAGGTAGTTGACAAAAGAGTGAAACATTAAATGCAATGTTGTACGGATCACGCAAAGCATTAAATGCTCCCAACGGTCATCTTCTCAAACGCCTATATATTGAAGTTCTGATGAGAAGCTATGTTACGAATTTTGGAACCAACTCTGAGTAATATACAGAAACGCTGTCAAATTCAAAAAGCTCTCAAACTTCATCTTCAACCTCACTACATTGCTGTTGTAATATCTTAGTGAGGTTAAGCTTAAACTTAACAGAAAATCACAGTTGTGATAATAGCTTTATAAGAAGCATTGTAACTCTTAGAATTTGTTTACATTAAGTTGTAAGAACTAGAGTGATCAGGTTGTTGATCAGTATACTCTAGAAAGTCTTAGAGGGTATCTAAGCAGATTGTTCCTAGAGTGATCAGGTTGTGATCAGTATACTCTAGAAGACTTAGAAGTTGTCTAAGTGGAAAACCATTGTAATCTTGTGTGATTAGTGGATTAAATCCTCAGGTGAGGTAAATCACTCCAAGGGGGTGGACTGAAGTAGTTTAGTTAACAACGAACCAGGATAAAAATCATTGTGCAAATTGTTTTTATCTTACTAGTTTTAAAGCTACACTTATTCAACCCCCCCCCCCCCCTTTCTAAGTGTTTTTCTATCCTTCAATTGGCATCAGAGCGCCGGTTCTAAGGTGCAAGCACTTAACCGTGTTTAGAAAAGATTCAGGAAGAGAAAAACGCTTAAGTCAAGATGTCTGGTGAAAATCCAACAAATACATCTACATCTGGCTCTGCTGAGAAATACAATGGAAATGGTAACAATGGTTACAATAGACCACCAGTATTTTATGGTGAAAACTTTGAATACTGAAAAGATAAACTTGAAAGTTACTTCCTTGGTCTAGATGGTGACTTATGGGATCTGCTGATGGATGGTTACAAACATCCAGTGAAAGCTACTGGCGTAAGGCTTACAAGACAAGAAATGAATGATGATTAAAAGAAGCAATTCAAAAATCATCATAAGTGTAGGACTGTTTTGCTGAATGCTATCTCTCATGCTGAATATGAGAAGATATCTAACAGGGAAACTGCCTATGACATATATGAGTCATTGAAAATGACCCATGAAGGAAATGCCCAAGTCAAGGAGACTAAAGCTCTTGCTTTGATCCAGAAATATGAAGCCTTCAAGATGGAGGATGATGAAAACATTGAGAAGATGTTCTCAAGATTTCAAACACTAACTGCTAGATTGAGAGTTCTTGACAAGGGATACACAAGGGCTGATCATGTCAAGAAGATCATCAGAAGCTTGCCAAGAAGATGGGGTCCTATGGTGACTGCTTTCAAAATTGCCAAGAATCTGAATGAAGTCTCTCTTGAGGAATTAATCAGTGCTCTGAGGAGTCATGAAATTGAGCTGGATGCTAATGAACCTCAGAAGAAAGGTAAGTCTATTGCGTTAAAATCTAATTATTAAAAATGCACTAACGCTTTTCAGGCTGAAGAAGTAGATTCTAAAGAATCAGAATCAGAAGAACAAGAAGATGAATTGTCCATGATCTCCAGAAGGGTAAACCATCTCTGGAAGAGCAAGCAAAGGAAGTTCAAGAGCTTCAGAAATTCAAAGAAGCCTGAAGGAGGAGAATCTTCTAGAGGCAGAAGATCTGACAAAAAGAAGGTCATCTGCTATGAATGCAATGAGCCTGGACACTTCAAGAATGAATGTCCAAAACTTCAGAAGGAGAATCCCAAGAAGAAGTTTCATAAGAAGAAAGGTCCTATGGAAACATGGGACGATTAAAAATCAGAATCAGAATCAGACTCTGAAGGCGAGCAGACAAACCTTGCACTGATGGCCACAGTGGATGACGGATCAGAATCTACATCAGAATCAGATTCTGAAGAGGTATTTTCTGAACTTTCTAGAGAAGAGTTAGTTTCCAGTTTAACTGAACTTCTGGAACTCAAGGCTCATCTTAGTATCAAATACAAAAAGCTGAAAAAGCTATTTGAATTTGAAACTAAGAAGCTGGAAGTGGAAAATTCTAAACTGAAGGAAAAAGTTTTAAAATTATCCAAAGATATTGGATCTCCTTCTGAATCAGAAAAATCCATTCCTAGTCTCAATCATATTCTGAAAGAATATGACTCGAGCTTCAGGAAGTTTCTATCTAGAAGTATTGGCAGAAGTCATCTTGCTTCTATGATATATGGTGTTTCTGGAAACAAAAGGATTGACGTTGGCTATGAGGGTGATACCTCACAAAAATTTGAACCTGTTGATGATTTGAAAATCACATACAAGCCATTGTATGATCAATTCAAATATGGCCACTCACATGATATTAGGCTCACTTCACATGCCAAAAGTTTTAACACTTCACACACCAAGAAGCATGTGACACAACCTAAAAAATATCATGCTGCCAAACCAAAAGAATATCATGTTGTTCCTCCTGTTACTTATAATGCTAAACCAAAGTTCAATCAGAACTTGAGGAAAACTAACAAGAAAGGACCCAAGAAACTGAGGGTACCTAAGGAGAAGATAATTTCTGTTGCAGGTATCCTTAGCAGTAAAGAAGACAAAGCACAAAATTTCATGGTACCTGGACTCTGGGTGCTCGCGACACATGACGGGAAGAAGGTCTATGTTCCAAGACCTGGTGCTTAAATCTGGTGGAGAAGTCAAGTTTTGAGGAGATCAGAAAGGCAAGATTATTGGCTCTGGAACCATAAGTATTGGTAACTCTCCTTCCATAACTAATGTACTTCTTGTAGAAGGATTAGCGCATAAATTATTGTCCATAAGTCAATTAAGTGACAATGGTTATGACATAATCTTCAATCAAAAGTCTTGTAAGGCTGTAAGTCAGAAGGATGGCTCAATCCTATTTACAGGCAAGAGAAAGAACAACATTTATAAGATTGATCTTTCAGATATTGAGAAGCAGAAGGTGACTTGCCTTATGTCTGTTTCTGAAGAGAAATGGGTCTGGCACAGAAGATTAGGACATGCTAGTTTGAGAAAGATTTCTCAGATTAACAAACTAAATCTGGTCAGAGGACTCCCAAATCTGAAATACAAAACAGATGCTCTTTGTGAAGCATGTCAGAAGGGCAAGTTCTCCAGACCTGCATTCAAATCTAAGAATGTTGTCTCTTCCTCAAGGCCGTTAGAACTTCTGCACATTGATCTGTTTGGACCAGTCAAAACAGCATCTGTCAGAGGGAAGAAATATGGATTAGTCATCGTAGATGATTATAGCAGCTGGAAATGGGTAAAGTTCTTAAAACACAAGGATGAGTCTCATCCAGTGTTCTTTGAATTCTGCACTCAGATTCAATCTGAGAAGGAGTGCAAAATCATAAAGGTCAGAAGTGATCATGGTGTTGAATTTGAGAACAGATTCTTTGAGGAGTTCTTCAAAGAAAATGGTATTGCCCATGATTTCTCTTGCCCTAGAACTCCACAGCAAAATGGAGTTGTAGAGCGAAAGAATAGGACTCTACAAGAAATGGCCAGAACCATGATCAATGAAACCAATATGGCTAAGCACTTTTGGGCAGAAGCAATAAACACTGCATGTTATATTCAGAATAGAATCTCTATTAGACCTATTCTAAATAAGACTCCTTATGAATTGTGGAAGAACAGAAAGCCCAACATTTCATATTTTCATCCTTTTGGATGTGTTTGTTTTATTCTGAATACTAAAGATCATCTTGGTAAGTTTGATTCTAAGGCACAAAAATGTTTCCTTCTTGGATATTCTGAACGCTCTAAAGGCTACAGAGTATACAATACTGAAACATTGGTTGTAGAAGAATCACTCAATATCAGATTTGATGATAAGCTTGGTCTTGAAAAGCCAAAGCAGTTTGAGAATTTTGCAGATATAGATATTGATATATCAGAAGCTGTAGAACCATGAAGCAAAGTTTCAGAAGCTGAAAATCTAAGAAGCAAAGAATCAAAAGATCAAGTTGCTGCATCTTTAGAAAATCTCGGAATTTCTGAAGAGTCAACCATCAAAAGATCTTCTAGACTCACCTCAGCTCACTTAGAAGATGTGATCCTTAGAAAGAAAGACGATCCTATCAGAACCAGAGCATTCCTTAAGAACAATGCATAATGTCAATTAGGTCTTGTTTCTTTGATTGAGCCAACTTTTGTTGATCAAACTCTAGAAGATCCAGACTGGATAATTGCCATGCAAGAAGAACTAAATCAGTTTACAAGGAATGATGTATGGGATCTTGTTCCTAGACCAAAAGGATTCAACATCATTGGTACAAAGTGGGTTTTCAGAAAGAAACTTAGTGAGAAGGGAGAAGTGGTAAGAAACAAAGCCAGACTGGTGGCTCAGGGATATAGTCAACAAGAAGGAATTGACTATACTGAAACCTTTGCACCAGTAGCCAGGTTAGAATCTATTCGCTTATTAATTTCTTTTGCCACTCAGCATAACATCACTCTGTATCAGATGGATGTTAAGAGTGCCTTCTTAAATGGTTATATAGATGAGGAAGTCTATGTCCACCAACCTCCTGGTTTTGAAGACTCTAAGTCTCCAGAACATGTTTTCAAACTTAAGAAATTATTGTATGGATTGAAGCAAGCTCCTAGAGCTTGGTATGAAAGATTAAGTTCTTTCCTTCTAGACAATGGTTTCACTAGAGGACAAGTGGATACGACACTCTCCTGTAAAACATCTAAGAAGGACATTTTAATTTGTCAAATTTATGTTGATGATATTATTTTTGGAACATCTAATGCTTCACTTGGAAAGGAGTTTGCTAAGTCTATGCAGGCTGAATTTGAAATGAGTATGATGGGAGAACTCAAGTATTTTCTTGGGATTCAAGTCAATCAAACTTCTGATGGAACTTATGTTCATCAAATGAAGTATGTGAAGGAACTTCTGAAGAAGTTTAATCTTTATGAAAGCAAAGAAGCCAAAACTCCTATGCATCCAACGTGTGTTCTAGGTAAGGATGAGGTAAGTAAGAAGGTAGATCAGAAGTTTTACAGAGGTATGATTGGATCTCTTCTATATTTAACTGCTTCTAGACCTAACATTCTATTCAGTGTTTGTTTGTGCGCTAGATTCCAATCAGATCCTAGAGAATCTCACTTAACTGTTGTTAAGAGAATTCTGAGGTATCTGAAAGGTACTACTAATGTTGGTTTAGTCTACAGAAAATCTAAAGAATACAACTTAGTAGGATTTTGTGATGCTGACTATGCTGGAGATAGAATTGAAAGGAAAAGTACTTCTGGAAGTTGTCAATTTCTAGGAAGTCATCTGATCTCCTGGTACAGCAAGAAGCAAGCTACCATTGCCCTCTCAACAACAGAAGCAGAATATGTTGCTGCTGCTAGTTGTAGCACACAAATGCTCTGGAAGAAGAGTCAGCTAGAAGATTATCAAATATATGAGAGTAACATTCCTATCTTCTGTGATAATACTTCTGCCATATGTTTATCTAAGAATCCTATCTTACATTCCAAAGCTAAACATATTGAGATTAAACATCATTTCATTAGGGACTATGTTCAGAAGGGTGTTCTCTCTTTAAACTTTGTGGATACAGACCATCAATGGGCTGATATCTTTACAAAACCCCTTGCTGAAGATAGGTTTAAGTTCATTCTGAAGAATATCAGTATGGATTTATGCCCAGAATGAGAAGATGAGAAGATCTCGTGTATGGTTAAATTCTTAAATGTGTTGGGATTATGTGAATATAAGAAGTTCTGATAATGATCAATTAGAAGTTCTGATTCTGTTATCACTAACGTTTCATTGTCTAAGTTGATTCAGAATTTCTTTTAAAGTAAAACAGCTGTCACTAGTTTTCCAGAAAATGAACACGTGTTTACTATTTCTGGACAAGCATGCGTGGAGTTGAGGAGACGCCGCCCTAGGTAACCGTGCAAATCATTTTATTTTGTCACTTTATCTCTCCTAACGTCATATCTCATTAAATGCAAATTGATGTCATGTTTTTTCTGTAATCATTTCACTTAAACCATTTTGCAATTATTTTTTTCTTTCCAACCTTTTATATACTCCCCTTCATCTTCATTTCATCTTTTTCACTCTCTCTCTTCATTCGTCCCTCTCTTTTTGCATTCTTCGCATAAACCCTAGTTTGTGTCTGAAACTTAGCATATCATCATGAATCCTTCATCAAGTTCCTCAAACCAAGCAGAAATGTCTTCCACTCAATTGGTTCTGAGCAAGCATGGTTTTGCTCCTTTAAAGACCTGTTCCCTTCCTACTGCAGAGATGGAAGTTCTTTGTGAGTCTTCAGTGGACTTTGAAAATCTGAGAGCACATGGTTTCAAACCTGAAGCAAAGACAATGGCACAAGGATGGTCAAGCTACCTTGATAGATTGGTTGGACCAATTTATCTGGCTCTTGTAAAAGATTTCTGGGCTCATGCAACGGTTACTCCAACTGCAATCATCTCCTTCGTGTTAGGGCATGAAGTTGTGATTACTGAGAAGTTGATAAGGAAGTTGTACAACCTGGATGATGAAGAAGGATGTAATGGTCCACTTCCTGCCAGGGTTAGTTGGCCACAGGTTGAAGGACAAATATCTTATGCAACTGGTCTTCAATCTCACCAAACTGGTACATTGAGGGCGTTCTATCAAGTCTGGGCTGAAATCATTCTGGGATCTCTTCATCATAGAAGAAGATCATTATCATCCATGTACATTAGTCCTGATCACAAATACACTCTCTTCTTCATTGGAAGAAGAATTGAACTGAACATCTCCAACATTCTGTTTCAGAATCTGAAGATGGCTATTGAAGAGTCAAGGGATGAAGAACGTGAGAAGTATCCTCATCTTCAAAGAAATACTATTCCTTTCGC
This sequence comes from Vicia villosa, assembly GCF_029867415.1. NCBI lineage: Eukaryota > Viridiplantae > Streptophyta > Magnoliopsida > Fabales > Fabaceae > Vicia > Vicia villosa. The sequence goes on from NC_081180.1 coordinate 120,403,501, forward strand.
CAGAATGATCTCAAACATTCTGATAGAAAGTGATTTGATGGACTCTCTAAAGACTATTGGAACGTTCAGATTCTTTGGAGCCATTCAAGGGCATGTCATCAATGCTTTTGATCTGCTGAGACTGGAACTTATCACGAAGGTAACTTCGGTTCCTGTAATCTCCCCAGATATTCTGACTAGAAGGATTCCGGTGGAAGGCTTTGCTACCTTGTTCCAAGCAGAACTTCACAAGGCTGTTAAGCAATACTTGGAAGCTTCTGTAAGAACTCAATCCTCTGTTGATCCTGCGTGGATTCGTGGAAGAGTGCTTCCTTCTCTGGCTGACCTTCAGAAGAAGGATCAGAAGAAGCAAGAAGCAAGGCTAAAAAGAAAGGCTCAAGAAGAAGAAGTCAAGAAAGCCAAGAAGCAAAGGGTCACCTTTGATCCTGTCAAAGTAAACTCTCCAGAATTTCAAGACTAGCGCATCAGGGAATCTTTCCGTACTGTAAGAACTACAAATTTTCCCAGACAAGTATACCAACCACCTCCTTCTGAACCTCAATCTTCTATCCAACCTTCTCCTTCTGAACATCACAACACCTTCACCATTCCAAATCCTCCTCAACCATCCCTTTCTACACCTGTTTTGAACCCCACTCCACTAAATGTCTATCCTCCCACACCCACTGATATACCATCCTCATCAACCATCTCCACAGATATTCCATCCTCTTCAACCACAGCACCTCCACCTTCTCTATCCCATCCCTTTCCTACCAGAAAATCCAACCCATACTGCCTTCTCTACCCTGACTACAAATTCACTTTCAATCCTCCTGAACCTGAACCTCATATCTACCTGGAGCTGTTCAGACAAGAAGTTATCAGTAGGCTGGATCTCTTGCAAGATGCCTTCTTCAATGACCTTGATGATGTTTCTACTAGAAACCTCTGGATAAGCTTTCGCCAAGATTTTCAGGTGGGAGCTATGGCTGTTCAGAAGAGACTAGTGGCTGTTGCTCCTGGTTATGCTGGATATCTTCTTGAAGTTGATAATGGTGTCTATTATCATCCCATCAGAAACAGGAGAGTTCTTGAGGAGAAGATGTTTGTTGATGAGTTGCTGGACAATCCTTGCAGGGATATTATGGTCTGGAGACCTAAGTATCCAGTTATGATTGGAGACTTCAAGTCCTTGTTTGACTTTCTGAGGGAAAATCCTTCTGAGGAAGACCCCAATTTGGTTATTCCAGAAGTTGTTGACCCGCCAGAAGTTGAAGGTCCTTCTGCCCCATGGAATCTTGCTGCCATTCTTCAAGCTCTTGAGAATGGAGATTCTGATCTTCCTGCTCCTGTGTATGAAGAAGATGCTGCTATGGGAGAAGCTGGTGCTGAAGATCATCCTGCTAAGTCTATTCCTGTTGAGGAAAATCAAGATGATGATCTCACAATGGAAGCTGCAGTTCAGAATGTTGTCCCTCTGAACAGAAGTTGTGAAGCTTCTTCTGGTGAACCCTCTCTTCTGGTGAAGACTCTAGAGGTTATTCAGAAGAACCAAGCTGAGCTAGCTTCTCGTATGGACAAACAAAAGGACACCAATGCCGAGTTCCGATCTTTCATGGAAAGGAAGACTGAGAGCAATGCTGGGATTCATGACATGCTGGCCAAGATTATGTCTAAGCTAGGGTCGTCTTAGTCCTTTTGTGTCTTAGTAGTTTCTCTTTGTTTCTTGCATCTGTCTTCTATGCATCTTCCTTGTACTTTCTGATAATTCTCTGTTGGTATCAATGAAAATTATCCTTCTTTTCTCTCATAATTGTTTTGTTTTTCATCTGAATCTTTTGTGTTTTTGATGTTATGACAAAAAAGGGGAGAAAATATGATAAATGATCTGATTTATATTATCAGTTGCTGGGAGAAAGTCTCCACATTTCTAACAAGAAATTGCAAGTTCCGTGTCTTTGAGTGTTTTGCAGGAAGTGAAGATCTTCTTAAAAGCTCAACATGAGAAGCAAAGACATGGGGAAAGGCAATTCTGTATGGAATCAAGCTCATGGAAATTGAAGCAAGCTGAGTACTGTGAAGCTTCAAGATCAGAAGCAAGAAGGAAGAATGTTATGATATTCTGATGATAGAATATTCTCTAACTCATTCTTATTCCTTATATGTTCTGATGCATGTTTTAGTTTTGAATATGCTCTGAAACATTATTGTTTTTGCTCTGATACATATTATATGTTCTGATACATATTTTATGTTCTGATTCATTCATGCTCTGACTTTTGTCGTGTAGTTTGTTCTGTAATATTTCAGGATGTAGAGATGCTCTGATGATGCTCTGGTACATTCAACAATGTTCTGATACAATCTAGCATGCAATGATTCAAGAAGAAATTCAAGCTCTGAAGCTGTCCTATGGAAGCAAGAATCAGAAGCTATGAATGTTCTGAAGATCTAAGCATATGTGATCGTCTCAACTGAAATGGAAAATACTCAGGGAAGTCCTTTATTTATAAATTTCTTCCAGTATTTATTTCAGGGGGAGATTATTTATCTCAGGGGCAGACATATTCACACACTATGTTTATATACTTATGCTATAGCTGTGTAATTGTCTTTAGCCGTCTGATATTCTGATTGAAATTCATATCATTTATATATGTTTTTGTCATCATCAAAAAGGGGGAGATTGTTAGAACAAGATTTGTTCTGATCAATATTCTTAGTTTTGATGATAACAATGTATATGAATTTTGTATGAGATAATGTGGTACTCTAATACTATGCAATTTCCATTTCACGAATTATATAAAGAGTATGCACAAAATCAGCGCAAGAAGCACTGACTCAGAAGGTTCAGCATGCAACATCAGAACATGGTCTGGCAAGACATCAGAAGATGGTCAAGCAGAATCAGAACATGGTCTATGGAAGCATCAGAAGGACTTGAGATCAGAAGCAGAAGCACTGAAGTTCTCATGGTATCACGCTCAGAAGCACTTCAAGGTCAGAAGACAAGAAGATGCTCTGCACCAAGCTGTTTGACTCTGATGATATTCAAACGTTGTTTACACAAACATCAGATCAGAAGCAAGTACTAGCTGGCAGACTACGCTGACTGACAAAAGGAACGTTGAAAGCTATTAAAGGCAACGTCAGTAGACACAGCGAAAGCAAGGCTCGAGGTAGTTGACAAAAGAGTGAAACATTAAATGCAATGTTGTACGGATCACGCAAAGCATTAAATGCTCCCAACGGTCATCTTCTCAAACGCCTATATATTGAAGTTCTGATGAGAAGCTATGTTACGAATTTTGGAACCAACTCGGAGTAATATACAGAAACGCTGTCAAATTCAAAAAGCTCTCAAACTTCATCTTCAACCTCACTACATTGCTGTTGTAATATCTTAGTGAGATTAAGCTTAAACTTAAGAGAAAATCACAGTTGTGATTGTAACACTCCATTTATTTTCATAATTCAATTTAATTAAATTAATTGAATTATGAGGAATTAAGCAATTGGGCTTGATTTGTGGTTAGTAAGGGAGGGGGTGCATTGGTAGGCCCTATTGTAAACTCGGTTTTTTTGGCAACGAACTGACTCCTTGCTCTTTTTATTTTTTTTTTAATTAATTTTTTTTTATTTTTTGCAAGAGTCGCCACCGACTTTTATTTTATCCAAAAAGGAAAGGCATAAAAGAACAGGAAAGACCTTTTGACAGATTTTGGGTTCGGGGGGTTGGTTATACAAAGGGAAGGTTTTAAGCACCCTTTGTATCCATGGTTATCCATGGGCTCTTAGTTTTGCTTAGATCACTTTTGCTCTTGTTTGATTTTTAAAATAAGCTCGGCAAGACATTAAGCCTTGTGCCTACATACCTCCTCGGTGCAATGGAGAAGTCAGAGCTAATGTAATCCCGCTTTTAAAAAACGTTTGAAAAAAAAACATAAACACGTTTACCATCGTCGGAGCGAATACTCAGCCATTGATCTTGATCATGAGAACAAATAGATTCTTTGCATCACAAATGAAAGAAGGGCTCCAACTCGGATGAAAATCAACGAGTATGACACTATCTCTTTCACGTGGAAAAGATTCCATTATATCAATCAATCTCAAAATCGTGCGGTATCTCAACTCACTACAACACTTAATCGTGTCTAAACTTTGAAAGAAAAGCCACTAAGGGCAAAAGGTATTTTATAAGAAAAGATTTTTAAAAGAGGTTTTACAAACATAAGAAGATTTTGGAAAAAGGGAGAAGATTTTGAAAATTTAAGAAGTGGGAGGAGATGAAGAGGCTATCCTAGTGCTTAAAATAAAAGTTTAAGGAGAGAATGATCTAACCAAAATAAGAAACCAACAGTTGGCCGACGCATTACCACTTGGGGATCCAGATGAACTTATTATCTTTAGCACCACTTTGCATTAAGCACATTAAAATTCTGATGAAAATCGGGCAGAGTAACGGCTGTTTTCGGGTAAAATTCTTATCTCAATGCCTTGGAATTAACCATCAAGGACTTTCAAGGAAATACCTGCATACACAAATAGACAACAATCCAATGCCAGACAGACAGAACAACCATAGAGTAATAACAGAATAGGGGTCCAGAGGCACTAAGTCCATAAGTCCAAATCTCCAAAATGCTAGGGATAGTAACCAGTAGTCCAAGAGAGAACCTTAAGCGTTTTTTAGATTTTTGTTGTTTATTAGTGTTTTAGCATAAAAGTAAAGTATGGTCCAAGTGGACAAAAAGAAAATAACGGAAACATAAACAATGCGTCCAAATGGACAAAGAAAAAAATAGCGGAAGCATAAATAATATGTCCAAATGGACAAAGAAAAAATAGCGGAAACATAAATAATATGTCCAAATGGACAAAGAAAAAATAGCGGAAACATAAATAATATGTCCAAATGGACAAAGAAAAAATAGCAGAAACATAAATAATATGTCCAAATGGACAAAGAAAAAATAGCAGAAACATAAATAATATGTCCAAATGGACAAAGAAAAAATAGCAGAAATATAAATAATATGTCCAAGTGGACAAAGAAAAAATGACAGAAACATAAATAATATGTCCAAATGGACAAAGAAAAAAAAAATGACAGAAACATAAATAATATGAATGATAAAATAAAGTATAAAGCAAGAAATATAAAGAACAATATAATAAAATGCGGAATTTAAAGTTAATTGTTAGATGTTAAAGATAACCATCTTGAAACTTGTGTAGTATGTTATCAAAGTTAGTAATAAAGATTGATGGTGAGTGAAGGATGTTCTCGGATTTAAATTCAATGGAACTTTATCAGAAGCTTGATAAAATCATAGCGACTACACGATAAAATTCCATAAGTCTTAAATCAACCGCATACAATTCTCTTCCATGTTTGATCTTTTTTTATCCCAATTCAAGACAAAGAAAAAGATAAGAAATAATATCAAATAATAAATAAAAATAAATACAAAACAAATTAAGCTTAATATTTTTTTGTGATTTTCTTGGAATTGATTTTTAGTTAATTAACAAACTACTTAAACAAATAATTATACAAATAATTAAACTTAACAAAAAATATTCTTTTTTATGTCAAAAATTAGATTATAAAAATATAAACCTAAATCTAAAAGGAAAATATTTTTGGAGTTTTTTTTATTGGTTAAAAATAATTAAAAAGCAATATTTACATAATTACTAAGTAATTAAGCAATATAAATTAATTATGAAAAGAAATAAAATATTTTTATGTTAAAAATTAAATAAACATTTTATCAACTTAAAACTAAAATTAAAACATTTTTTTTTTTTGAGAAATTGAAAATATGCATAAATATGGAGTTTTTAATTCATGAACTCCTAACACTACTACATATTAAAAATTACATTGTACTTACTCTATGATGTCCCAAGAGTGGAATAGAGTGATTGAAATTGATTGAAAGTGGCTATTTGAATGAGCCTTGATTTTTACAAGTTTCTTGAAACTTTTGAAAAATATAAAACTTATGCTATGCTTTTGGAGTGTGTTGTTGTTCTTCTCTTGTTTCTCCCTTTTTTTTCCCTTTCTTGAATGAAGAAAATGAAGTTCTATTTATAGACAAAGAGTTTGATCTTGGAAGCCTTGCAAGTGGAAATTGTCATGATTGATTTTGTGGAAAAAATATGATAATGGAATATTTTCAATGAGTGTATTTCTTAACCATGGTTAAAATACTCAAGTATTATTCTCTTCAATCTTGCAATAATATATTTAAGCATCTTGAATTGGTCTTGATTGGCAACCATAAGCATCTTTGATAATATCTTTGAATTATCTCACTTTAATTAAACTTTAAATGAATAAAATTTAATTAAAATGAAATAAAAATGTCATGAATCATGGATGGGTCGTGGATGCCCTTTAAACATATGAGAATCAAGATTGAATCACAAAAGAATTGGCCTTTTTGAAAAAAAAATCAAATTTTGGTCATTACTTGTTTCATGCATTTTTCCAAAAAAGGTCAACTTCATCAAGGCATATCTCCCTCAATTTTGATCCTATGAAAGTGTTCTTTAACTTTTTGGAAAGCCCAAGATGTCCTCTACAAGCCACTTTGGAAGCGTTATTGCATTTGGAGAAGTTATCTTGATGATATGGGCTTTGACAAAAAACTGCTTTTTGTTGACTTTGAAAATGACCTGTAATGTTTTGGCTTATATCTCTTAGGCGGAAGCATTTCTTGACCTTGGTCCCAACATCAAAGTTGTAGAGAATTGAATTTCCTTGAGAATGAGCTTTGGTTGGAATTTTTCTGATAAATTATGAGAGAGTTATGGCCGGTCAAAGTTCAGTTGACTTTTAGGTAAAAAACTCTAATTTTGCAATTTTGAGTTTTGTCGATTTATGAACTTTTCTTGATGAATTATGATCAACCATTGATCACATGATGAATATTTTGACAAAATATGGATGTTGACCAAAAATTGCATTTTTGACTGTCTGTTGACTTTTTGGTCAAACTGGTCGTCTGTTGACTGTTTGAGCTGTTGACTGTGCGTCCGAGCGAATCGAAGTTTGAAAATTTGTCTGGTGGTACTTTGAGACGTATGTAGATACATGAAATCCATTTGAGGTCTCAAAAACTCGTTCTCCAGTATAATCTGAAACCCGGACTCCGCGCCTGCAAATTTTAATTCTGTACCAACTGCGTCAGCATTATTTATCTGAAAATAAATCTCAAATAAACAGTGTATGAAGTGATAAACAGTATTTGGCGTTTATGTAAGAATAAATTTAACAGCGAACCAAAATACTGTATAAAAAATTCTAAAAATTGAGTATTTATAAAATCACGATATTTATGAAATAAAAATCCAAGATTGTATAAAACTCCAAATTTTTAGACAGAAGTCTGTTGATTTCTCTCTTTTTTTTTTAAAAAAAACGCAGGCAAATTTTGGGGTATAACAATAATGATCATAACACTTAGAAAATGATGGGATCTCATAGGTCAAAAATTGGGGTGCAACAGATGCCCCTATTTAAGTTTCTTCTATCCGGAGATGTGAAGATTGTAAATCTTCGTTTCGACGTGATTGAAGAGACTTAAATATATATAAAAACACAATTTTTGAACCTGAGATGCAATGTAATGCTTATGATTATGAATGCATATGATTTCCACGAGATGGAAACAGGACACCACTGGGGAGAAGTAAACAGACTCCGTTGGGGAAAAGGTATACGTCATCTAGGAATAGAATCAGACTTCACACAAGAAAGAAACAGTTGACAAAAGCTTTCAAGATAAAACATGATTGAACTTTGAGAAGAGAATATCTGAGGCATACATGAATGTGGCTACATAAAATGAATATCAAGGTAAAACATGATTGGACAACATCAAATGACAATCAAGGTAAAACATGATTGGGCAACATCGAATGACAATCAAGGTAAAACATGATTGGGTAATCATCAACGGACAATCAAGGTAAAACATGATCACAGGTCCATCAAGGTAAAACATGATTGGATGTCATTAAGGATAATCAAGGTAAAACATGATTGGATAATCATCAACGGACAATCAAGGTAAAACATGATTAGATAATCGTCACAGATCCATCAAGGTAAAACATGATTGGATGTCATTAAGGGATAATCAAGGTAAAACATGATTGGATAACATCAAATGAAAATCAAGGTAAAACATGATTGAAAAATACCAAATGACAATCAAGGTAAAACATGATTAGAGAATACCAAGTGACAATCAAGGTAAAACATGATTAGAGAACACCAAGGTCAATCAAGGTAAAACATGATTTGAACTTTAAGAAGAAAATATCAAAAGCGTTTTAAGATAAACCATGAATGAAGCAGCATCAAACGACAATCAAGATAAAACATGATTGAACTCAGAGATATTCAAGAGTGACTTTGAATGAGGTAATAACACTTTACTGGGAATTGGGACATCCATAGAAGCTTTGAATAAAAGGTGACAAAGTTCTGAAAAATTGTCAGAACAAACAAGACATATCATGAAGAATATCAGATAGATACAGACAAAACGAATCAAAAGGATAAATTTGTTTTGGTAGGTGCCAATAAGTTGGACTTTGATCTCAAGGTAAGATGTTGACAACAACAGGACCTTGGAAGAATGTTAATGAGCATGATTTTGTTTCTATGCATGATGTTAAAGTTTTCTATGCATGATGAATGCTCAATGCAATGTAGTTATTTATGACAACTGGGATTGACTCTTTTGTGAGGCAAGATTGGAGCTTTGATTCCTTAACACGGGAACTCTGAAAACTCTGCTTGGAAAGAAGATGCTTGAACAAACTTCTTGTCACATTGATAACTGTATCAAACAAATGATCCTTTGAGAAGTACTGATAAATTGTGCTTGGGGATTGCTGAAGAAGATTGCCGCAGTATAAGTCTTGCAGAGGATATTCTGATCAACAAATCTTGATTTAAACATCTGAACAACAGGATCTTGAAGTAATGTGCCCCTAACAGGATCACTGATCAAGTTTCTCTACTGTTTGAACTTCCTAGAAGATGAGTGCTTACTTGCAAATAAAATGTTTATTCAAGAATGGTAATTTTAATGCAATGCTCAAAACATATTTTTGAAATCAAAGTCACTTTGTAAAGAAAATGGAATCACTTGTCAAAACACAAAGGTTAAGACAACCAAAGTAAAAGATAAAGAAAAGATATGGTATCAACATAAATGATTGGTAAATCTCTTGGGAGTCAACTTACGCAACCTTGTTGTAGTATGCTTTCAAAATAAACCTTGCTTCAATTAGGGCTTTTGAAGGTTGTAACGTGGTCAGGTTCACGGTTTAAAAAAAACAAAAGGTATAAGGCTCAAATTTTTTGTAACCCACCCCATCTTCGTGATGATCTTCATTCCTAAACCCAGTTAATTCAAAATATGCATTCAGGTTCCAAGAGGCTTCTGGAATTTTACCTGTTGTAACGATGAAAGTTCACAAGCCAAGAAAACTTGGAGATGCCAGTCACTTCTTCCTTTTGATAGTCACAACATTTTGTGGTTCAAGAATTTATTGACTTATCTCTCCTTTTTTCTTTTGATATCCCTAACTTTTGCCTGAACTGTTGATTTTGAACTTACAGTCAGCGGGATGCCTTAATTTTTGCCTAAGTCATTTTTTGATTTTGACTTAGCAGGCTTTTCGTTGATTTTCTTTTTTGATACTTTTTTTTGAAATATAGTGACTACCTGCTTAATGATTATAATGACCCATCATTGGCTTTCAGTTGGCATCTCCGACACTTCTTTGATGTATGTGGAGGAAAGCTTGTGATTGAAACACTTGTTGGAAGGAGTACTGAATGATTCTCTTGAAAGTGAATGCACATCCAAATTAACTGAGAACTACCCTACCCCAGGTTAAAATGTGGGTTATTTCGTATAGAAAGAAACACCAACTTCTAGGCTCAAAGGGGTGAACGAGGGATTATCATCCTTATTTCTCCAGTGTTTGGGAATTGAAACAATGCCTGTACATCGTCAGCAAAGTTTTATTTGAAAGCATACAGTTCAACAACCTGGGTATTTCGTTGTCATCATCCTCCCTCCAATCTTTGCATAAAACACAAGTTTGATAGAGAAAGGAAAATAATTTTTTATTTTTTTTGTAAAAGAAGCATAAACATAGACATAGTAGATGAAAATGAATTCAAACATACGATGCTCATTTCATTAAAATTAACATTCTAGAATGAAAAAAGTTTAAAAGCAAACAATACAACTGAGGAAATGCAAACAGTAGGGAAACATCTTTCTAAATCATGGCCCGTTGCCCCTTGATGGAAAGGACAATGAAAATCAGACCTAAAACCTTCTGGAAGCGGATTCCGGGGTGGAAGAATCAACTCGATGGTAGACAGATAACTTTGAAGATGGAGACAGACAAGGATAGGTTTCAGGGATAACCTGGATGTATGTATGCAAATGATGCAATTGTTGTTTATATTTTTTTTTTTGAGTTGCAAAGAACTTAAGATATTAATTTGCAAACATTGAAGCATTGGATTAAAGCATTGATCAAGTTATCGTCAAAATCAATCATCCATTTTGGTGGATTAGAGTTTTCACCCCATCAACACCCAAGATCCATTGAGTTTGATGAAACTTACGATGTTTACAAAAAAAGACCTCTGAGTTCATTGGAAATCAAAGGAAAAGATTTTTATGAATGTATGAATGCATGAATGCCACATATACATAAATTGTAACACAAACATGGTGCACATAAGGTAGGTTCAAAAGTTCAACGTCACGAGCATGAGGTCAAAGAACCAAACATGGGATAGTACTAAGGGTTAATCACCTGCACAATATGTTCTACTGATACGTCAGAGTCCACATTCTTCTTTCGGATATTACCGGCTTGCACAACTGAACTTGTGAGCTAGCAATATTCTCAAGAAAAACTCGTCTGAGTGTGGCTCTCCGCATGACAACTAATCCAAGTCTTCACCTGAATAGTTTCTGCGCCACAACCTAATAAGGCCAGGATGGGTTGGGGTTCTACGGCCAACTCAGCTTCTACAGTTCAATGAAAGCAATAATGTCTTCGCTATGAAACATGCTAAACATATATTACCAACAAGGAACCTCCACTGAGCGGAAGGATTCTCACGTACGCCTGTACATGACTATACCCTCCACCTAATTCTTATGTGTACTTAATCCGGGTTAGGATTTGTCCATAATGTATCTCTTGTAACAGAACCACACATATATCCAGAATAGCAAAAAAATAATAGAATAAACAAGTATAAGCAAATATTAAAGTGATCAAAAACTCTAAGGTAACCCCTCTTTAAAAAGATTTTTCAAGTCCCCAGCAGAGTCGCCAGTTCTGTAAACTCGGTTTTTTTGGCAACGAACTGACTCCTTGCTCTTTTTATTTTTTTTTTTAATTAATTTTTTTTTATTTTTTGCAAGAGTCGCCACCGACTTTTATTTTATCCAAAAAGGAAAGGCATAAAAGAACAGGAAAGACCTTTTGACAGATTTTGGGTTCGGGGGGTTGGTTATACAAAGGGAAGGTTTTAAGCACCCTTTGTATCCATGGTTATCCATGGGCTCTTAGTTTTGCTTAGATCACTTTTGCTCTTGTTTGATTTTTAAAATAAGCTCGGCAAGACATTAAGCCTTGTGCCTACATACCTCCTCGGTGCAATGGAGAAGTCAGAGCTAATGTAATTCCGCTTTTAAAAAACGTTTGAAAAAAAACATAAACACGTTTACCATCGTCGGAGCGAATACTCAGCCATTGATCTTGATCATGAGAACAAATAGATTCTTTGCATCACAAATGAAAGAAGGGCTCCAACTCGGATGAAAATCAACGAGTATGACACTATCTCTTTCACGTGGAAAAGATTCCATTATATCAATCAATCTCAAAATCGTGGGGTATCTCAACTCACTACAACACTTAATCGTGTCTAAACTTTGAAAGAAAAGCCACTAAGGGCAAAAGGTATTTTATAAGAAAAGATTTTTAAAAGAGGTTTTACAAACATAAGAAGATTTTGGAAAAAGGGAGAAGATTTTGAAAATTTAAGAAGTGGGAGGAGATGAAGAGGCTATCCTAGTGCTTAAAATAAAAGTTTAAGGAGAGAATGATCTAACCAAAATAAGAAACCAACAGTTGGCCGACGCATTACCACTTGGGGATCCAGATGAACTTATTATCTTTAGCACCACTTTGCATTAAGCACATTAAAATTCTGATGAAAATCGGGCAGAGTAACGGCTGTTTTCGGGTAAAATTCTTATCTCAATGCCTTGGAATTAACCATCAAGGACTTTCAAGGAAATACATGCATACACAAATAGACAACAATCCAATGCCAGACAGACAGAACAACCATAGAGTAATAACATAATAGGGGTCCAGAGGCACTAAGTCCATAAGTCCAAATCTCCAAAATGCTAGGGATAGTAACCAGTAGTCCAAGAGAGAACCTTAAGCGTTTTTCAGATTTTTGTTGTTTATTAGTGTTTTAGCATAAAAGTAAAGTATGGTCCAAGTGGACAAAAAGAAAATAACGGAAACATAAACAATGCGTCCAAATGGACAAAGAAAAAAAATAGCGGAAGCATAAATAATATGTCCAAATGGACAAAGAAAAAATAGCGGAAACATAAATAATATGTCCAAATGGACAAAGAAAAAATAGCGGAAACATAAATAATATGTCCAAATGGACAAAGAAAAAATAGCAGAAACATAAATAATATGTCCAAATGGACAAAGAAAAAATAGCAGAAATATAAATAATATGTCCAAATGGACAAAGAAAAAATAGCAGAAACATAAATAATATGTCCAAATGGACAAAGAAAAAATAGCAGAAATATAAATAATATGTCCAAGTGGACAAAGAAAAAATGACAGAAACATAAATAATATGTCCAAATGGACAAAGAAAAAAAAAATGACAGAAACATAAATAATATGAATGATAAAATAAAGTATAAAGCAAGAAATATAAAGAACAATATAATAAAATGCGGAATTTAAAGTTAATTGTTAGATGTTAAAGATAACCATCTTGAAACTTGTGTAGTATGTTATCAAAGTTAGTAATAAAGATTGATGGTGAGTGAAGGATGTTCTCGGATTTAAATTCAATGGAACTTTATCAGAAGCTTGATAAAATCATAGCGACTACACGATAAAATTCCATAAGTCTTAAATCAACCGCATACAATTCTCTTCCATGTTTGATCTTTTTTTATCCCAATTCAAGACAAAGAAAAAGATAAGAAATAATATCAAATAATAAATAAAAATAAATACAAAACAAATTAAGCTTAATATTTTTTTGTGATTTTCTTGGAATTGATTTTTAGTTAATTAACAAACTACTTAAACAAATAATTATACAAATAATTAAACTTAACAAAAAATATTCTTTTTTATGTCAAAAATTAGATTATAAAAATATAAACCTAAATCTAAAAGGAAAATATTTTTGGAGTTTTTTTGATTGGTTAAAAATAATTAAAAAGCAATATTTACATAATTACTAAGTAATTAAGCAATATAAATTAATTATGAAAAGAAATAAAATATTTTTATGTTAAAAATTAAATAAACATTTTATCAACTTAAAACTAAAATTAAAACATTTTTTTTTTTGAGAAATTGAAAATATGCATAAATATGGAGTTTTTAATTCATGAACTCCTAACACTACTACATATTAAAAATTACATTGTACTTACTCTATGATGTCCCAAGAGTGGAATAGAGTGATTGAAATTGATTGAAAGTGGCTATTTGAATGAGCCTTGATTTTTACAAGTTTCTTGAAACTTTTGAAAAATATAAAACTTATGCTATGCTTTTGGAGTGTGTTGTTGTTCTTCTCTTGTTTCTCCCTTTTTTTTCCCTTTCTTGAATGAAGAAAATGAAGTTCTATTTATAGACAAAGAGTTTGATCTTGGAAGCCTTGCAAGTGGAAATTGTCATGATTGATTTTGTGGAAAAAATATGATAATGGAATATTTTCAATGAGTGTATTTCTTAACCATGGTTAAAATACTCAAGTATTATTCTCTTCAATCTTGCAATAATATATTTAAGCATCTTGAATTGGTCTTGATTGGCAACCATAAGCATCTTTGATAATATCTTTGAATTATCTCACTTTAATTAAACTTTAAATGAATAAAATTTAATTAAAATGAAATAAAAATGTCATGAATCATGGATGGGTCGTGGATGCCCTTTAAACATATGAGAATCAAGATTGAATCACAAAAGAATTGGCCTTTTTGAAAAAAAAAATCAAATTTTGGTCATTACTTGTTTCATGCATTTTTCCAAAAAAGGTCAACTTCATCAAGGCATATCTCCCTCAATTTTGATCCTATGAAAGTGTTCTTTAACTTTTTGGAAAGCCCAAGATGTCCTCTACAAGCCACTTTGGAAGCGTTATTGCATTTGGAGAAGTTATCTTGATGATATGGGCTTTGACAAAAAACTGCTTTTTGTTGACTTTGAAAATGACCTGTAATGTTTTGGCTTATATCTCTTAGGCGGAAGCATTTCTTGACCTTGGTCCCAACATCAAAGTTGTAGAGAATTGAATTTCCTTGAGAATGAGCTTTGGTTGGAATTTTTCTGATAAATTATGAGAGAGTTATGGCCGGTCAAAGTTCAGTTGACTTTTAGGTAAAAAACTCTAATTTTGCAATTTTGAGTTTTGTCGATTTATGAATTTTTCTTGATGAATTATGATCAACCATTGATCACATGATGAATATTTTGACAAAATATGGATGTTGACCAAAAATTGCATTTTTGACTGTCTGTTGACTTTTTGGTCAAACTGGTCGTCTGTTGACTGTTTGAGCTGTTGACTGTGCGTCCGAGCGAATCGAAGTTTGAAAATTTGTCTGGTGGTACTTTGAGACGTATGTAGATACATGAAATCCATTTGAGGTCTCAAAAACTCGTTCTCCAGTATAATCTGAAACCCGGACTCCGCGCCTGCAAATTTTAATTCTGTACCAACTGCGTCAGCATTATTTATCTGAAAATAAATCTCAAATAAACAGTGTATGAAGTGATAAACAGTATTTGGCGTTTATGTAAGAATAAATTTAACAGCGAACCAAAATACTGTATAAAAAATTCTAAAAATTGAGTATTTACAAAAATCACGATATTTATGAAATAAAAATCCAAGATTGTATAAAACTCCAAATTTTTAGACAGAAGTCTGTTGATTTCTCTCTCTTTTTTTTTTTAAAAAACGCAGGCAAATTTTGGGGTATAACAATAATGATCATAACACTTAGAAAATGATGGGATCTCATAGGTCAAAAATTGGGGTGCAACACCTATTACTAATTAAAATAATTTTATTTTATTCTTAATAAGATAGAAGGAGTGGTAGAATAGAGAAGGTTACAGTATTGGGAAAAGAAGTCTGAACGTGAAAAGAGAAGAGGAACGGAGAAGTGCGACCGAGGAAGAACGAAGAATCAACCTTCAGGTAAGGGGGACTCTTCCGTTTATCTTCTATTATGGGATTATAGATAATATGATAGAATTGATCGTGTTATCCGTACCAATTGGGTTGTGCTTAGGTTGTAGAAATGTTAGGTTTTGGGAGGATTTACACGTAATGAATACGCTGATTCGTGTAATGGTGTTATTTGGATGGTTTGAATGTATTATAATGTGCAATAATATGTGTTTGTTGCACTGTAAGCGAAATCTGATTGGAATGGGTTGAATTGGTAATGATTTGGTGAAGGAAGGGTAAAATCGCAGGCTGTTTTCTGCTATTCGGAGCGCTGGGATTCGCCAGTTGGCGCCGCATCCAGAAGTTGGCGCCGCGAACAGCTTGGCAGAAGGCCAGGAAGCTTTGTTGCGCTCAGTACGCGCCGCGAACATATGACCGCGCCGCGAGGGCGTAGTTTTTATTCGTTCCGCGCCGCGAACCTTTGTTTGCGCCGTGAAGGCGTAGTTCCTATTCGTTCCGCGCCGCGAACCGTGTGTGGCGCCGCGTGCTGTTAGTTGTTGCGACTGTCCATTTTAAAAAGTTTTAAAGAGGTGTAACTTTTAAACCGTAAACCGGATTTTGGTGCCGTTTCGAGTACAGTGAGGCTAATCAGATAATTTATATACTCAAATGGTGTTTGGAGTTGTGGCTCGAACTATATTTTTTAAAACACCGAGCTTATTTGTTTGTGGTAGGATATGCTTGTAGGTACACTAATGAATGTTTACCTGTATAATGTTATGGTTGTAACTGGTGTCTATTGTACATGTATTGTTGGTATAAATATGTGTCTTATTGATGATTATGACATTAATTGATGTATGTGGGTGATGAGCATGTTATGGTTGATGCATGCATTCATAATCATTATGTGGCTGGACCTTGACGATGGTGGATCAGTGGTAGCTAATTCCCATTGTGAGGAATTAGTGAGTGGGTGTTACCGTATCCTTGATGATGGTGGATCGGTGAGTTGGATTATATCCCAGATTTTTGGTACCACATGCATGTAGTTGCATTGCATTAGGTTGTTTTCCTATTATAACATGAATGGAAGATTGTCCAATGTTATAATATGTGTTAGGTTGGTTGTTTGCCTTCTGATTCTATGGTTTGAATCTGATCATAACTGTAATTGGGTGAATGGCATGTGAAATGATATTTTATTATTTATATCTTATAACATTAGTTAAATGTGAATGAGACTCACCCTTACTGTTGTTATTTTTCAGATTGAGGAGTAGCTCTCGTACTTGGTGAGGATTAGCTCGTCAAGTAGTGTTAGAGTCAGTTGGGTCCGTGTCATGCTCTGGTCGTGTAACACTGGGGGCGTCGTTTAGAATTATTTGCTGAACTTTTTATTTATGATGGATTTGTATGTTGTCTGTGACTTGGCTGTTTGTTATTCAGATGTTAAAGATAATTCCGCTGTGTTAACATGATGAATCTGAATAAATTTGGTTGACGTTCTCCTTTATGGCATGACATGATTATTGTTGTTTGAATTATATGGAAGTTGTAATGCCCTTTTCATGTTTACTCTGATTATTGTTTATTATTTATGCGGGGTATTAGGAGGGTGTTACAATAGTGGTATCAGAGCATTGTCGGTCGTTTGAGTCAGAGTCTTAGTGTCGGTTAATCCCTCGTATGCGATTAGTGTAAGGTTGACACTGTCGATACTTCTTGTTCTAATAGATATTGTTTGATATTTAGCAGAACAATGGCTGGAAGAGGAGGAAGGAACGATGACGCGATTGCTGAGGCTCTCGGTATGATTGCTGGTGTGCTGGGAGGGAATGCCAATGGAGCTGGAATTGGTGCTGACAGGCAGCTGAATAGTTTTCAGAGGAACAACCCTCCGTTGTTTAAAGGCACTCACGATCCCGAAGGCGCCCAGAAGTGGCTGAAGGAGATTGAAAGGATCTTCCGGGTGATTGACTGTGACAAAAATCTGAAGGTGAGATATGGGACTCACATGCTGTCTGAAGAAGCTGATGATTGGTGGATGGCTAGTAGGGACGAACTGCAAGCTGCAGGTGTTGCACTCACTTGGGCTGTGTTCAAGAGAGAATTCTTGCGGAGGTACTTTCCTGAGGATGTTAGAGGCAGGAAAGAGATTGAATTTTTGGAGCTGACACAAGGTAAAATGACTGTGCCAGAGTATGCGTCCAAGTTTGTTGAGCTAGCAAAGTATTATGTCCACTACAATAATGATGAGGCTAGTGAATTCTCGAAGTGTGTTAAGTTTGAGAATGGTCTCCGCGATGAGATTAAACAGGGTATCAGATACCAGAGGATTCGCAGGTTTGTCGATTTGGTTGACTGCAGCCGAATCTTTGAAGAGGACAATATTAAACTGAAGTCGTCGCACTCTCGCGAGTTAGTCGACAGGAAAGGGAAAAAGCATATGGATCGTGGTAAGCCTTATGGTAAGGGTAACCAGAAAGCTGGAGGCTGGAAGAAGCCTAGTGGGGGAGACTCTAGTGCCCCTATTAAGTGCTTCAAGTGTGGAGAACCTGGACATCGCATTCACGAATGCAAAAGTGAGGAAAAGAAGTGCTATAGATGTGGAAAGGCAGGTCACATTGCTATTGAGTGCAAAGGGAACACTGTAACTTGTTTCAACTGCGGGGAAGAAGGTCATATCAGTCCTAAGTGTCCTAAGCCGAGGAAGAATCAAGCTGGTGGTAAGGTGTTCGCCTTATCTGGTTCAGAGACTACTCCAGATGATCGGTTGATTAAAGGTACGTGTTTTATCCATGGCACTCCTTTAATTGCAATAATAGATACTGGGGCAACTCACTCGTTTATTTCATTGGATTGTGCTAAACGACTGAATTTGGAAATATCTGAGATTAATGGAAGTATGGTCATTGACACTCCTGCGTCGGGTTTAGTGACTACTTCGTTCGCTTGTTTGAACTGTCCAATTGATATTTTTGGTAGAGAATTCGGAATGGACTTAGTGTGCCTTCCGTTGGAACAACTTGATGTTATCTTGGGTATGAATTGGTTGCAATTTAATCGGGTTCATATCAATTGTTTCACGAAGACGGTTATTTTTCCTGAAGATGTCAGTGTTGAGGATTTAGCGATGAAGGCTAGACAAGTTGATGAAGCAATGAAGGACGGGGCTGTCGTGTTCATGTTGATTGCATCCATGGAAGTGAAAAAGAAAGCGGTGAGTAGTGACTTACCGGTAGTATGTGAATTTCCAGAAGTCTTTCCAGAAGATGTAAGAGAATTGCCGCTAGAGAGGGAGGTAGAATTTGCTATTGAACTAATTCCTGGAACTAATCCTGTGTCGATGGCACCTTATCATATGTCGGCATCGGAATTGAATGAGTTGAAGAATCAATTGGAAGATTTACTTGAGAAGAAATTTATTCGTCCTAGTGTCTCACCGTGGGGTGCACTGGTGTTACTAGTGAAGAAGAAAGAAGGTTCAATGAGGTTGTGTGTGGATTACAGACAACTCAACAAGGTTACTATCAAGAATCGGTATCCCTTGCCGAGGATTGATGACTTGATGGATCAACTAGTTGGAGCATGTGTGTTCAGAAAAATTGACTTGAGGTCGGGATATCATCAGATTCGGGTGAAGACGGACGATATTCAGAAAACAACATTTAAAACGAGGTATGGTCATTACGAATATACAGTGATGCCATTTGGAGTAACCAATGCGCCGGGGGTTTTCATGGAGTATATGAATAGGATCTTCCATCCTTTTCTGGATCAATTCGTAGTAGTATTTATTGATGATATTTTAATATATTCTAAGAATGAAAAAGAGCATGCGGATCATCTTAGAGTGGTATTGGAACTATTGAAGGAAAAGAAACTTTATGCAAAATTGTCAAAGTGTGAGTTCTGGTTAAACGAAGTGAGCTTTCTTGGGCATGTAATTTCTAAGGATGGTATTGCCGTTGACCCAACGAAAGTAGAAGCAGTGTCTCAGTGGGAAGCTCTGAGGTCAGTTTCCGAAATCCGTAGTTTCCTTGGTCTGGCGGGTTACTATAGAAAGTTCATTGAAGGTTTTTCAAAGTTAGCATTACCGTTAACTAAGTTGACTAGGAAGGGTCAAGCGTTTGTTTGGGATTCGAAATGTGAAGAAGGATTCCAAGAGTTGAAGAAGAGGTTGACTAGTGCGCCGATCTTGATTTTGCCGAATCCGGCGGAATCTTTTGTTGTTTATTGTGATGCTTCGTTGTCAGGATTAGGAGGTGTACTGATGCAGAATCAACAGGTAGTCGCTTATGCGTCGAGACAACTCAAGGTGCATGAGAGAAACTATCCGACTCATGACTTAGAGTTGGCAGCAGTGGTATTTGTGTTGAAGTTGTGGAGGCATTACCTATATGGTTCAAGGTTTGAAGTATTTAGTGATCACAAGAGTTTGAAGTACCTCTTTGACCAAAAATAGTTGAATATGAGACAAAGAAGATGGTTAGAATTTCTCAAGGATTATGATTTTGAACTGAATTATCATCCGGGTAAAGCAAATGTTGTTGCCGATGCATTGAGTAGGAAGTCCTTGCATATGTCTATGCTTATGGTGAGAGAATTGGATTTAATTGAGAAATTACGAGATTTGAGTTTAGTATGTGAAGACACTCCTACCAGTGTTAAATTGGGTATGCTGAAGCTGACTAGTAGTATTCTTGAGCAAATCCGAGAAGGTCAGAAGACTGATGTAGAGTTGGTTGATAAGTTGGCTCTGATTAATCAAGATAAAGGAGGTGAATTCAGAATCGACGAGAATGGTATAATGAGGTTTGGTAATCGTGTTTGTGTTCCTGATGTTGCCGAATTGAGGAAGAGTGTTCTTGAAGAAGGACATCGTAGCGGATTGAGTATTCATCCTGGTGCTACCAAGATGTATCATGACTTAAAGAAGCTGTTTTGGTGGCCTGGAATGAAAAAGGAAATAGCTGAATTTGTCTATGCTTGTCTGACTTGCCAGAAGTCGAAGATTGAGCATCAGAAATCGTATGGAGCTATGCAACCGTTATTTATTCCAGAATGGAAGTGGGATAGTATATCTATGGATTTTGTTTCAGGTTTGTCGAGGACGGTGAAGAATTGTGAAGCTATTTGGGTTATTGTAGACAGGTTGACAAAGTCTGCTCACTTTATACCAATGAGAATGGATTACCCAATGGAGAAGCTGGCTCAATTGTATATTGACAGGATAGTGAGTTTACATGGTATTCCTTCGAGTATCGTGTCAGATAGAGATCCAAGGTTTACATCCAGATTCTGGGAAGGTTTGCAGAGGGCTTTGGGTACTAAGCTGAGATTGAGTTCTGCTTATCATCCGCAGACGGATGGACAGACGAAAAGAACTATTCAATCACTAGAAGATTTGTTGCGTGCTTGTGTGTTGGAAAGAGGCGGTGCTTGGGATAGTTATCTACCCTTGATCGAATTTACTTACAATAATAGTTTTCACTCGAGCATTGGTATGGCTCCGTTTGAAGCTTTGTATGGTCGGAGGTGTAGAACGCCTTTATGTTGGTATGAACCTGGCGAAAGTGCCGTGATTGGACCGGAAATTGTTCAGGAGACAACAGAAAGGATCAAGATGATTCAGGAGAAGATGAAGACTTCTCAGAGTCGTCAGAAGAGTTATCATGATAAAAGAAGGAGGACACTTGAATTTCAAGCAGGAGATCATGTGTTCTTGAGGGTGACCCCCACAACTGGTGTTGGTAGAGCACTGAAATCAAGGAAGTTGACTCCGCGATTCATTGGTATGTTCCAGATTACGGAGAGGGTGGGAGAAGTGGCGTATCGTATTGCGTTGCCACCGACGCTTGCGAATCTGCATGATGTATTCCACGTATCACAGTTGAGGAAATACATTGCTGATCCATCTCATGTGATCCAAGTCGATGATGTACAGGTAAAGGACAATCTGACAGTTGAATCTTTGCCTATGAGGATTGAAGACCGAAGGCTGAAACAATTGCATGGCAAGGAGATAGCACTGGTCAAAGTAGCTTGGGGAGGACCAGCAGGTGGGAATGTGACTTGGGAATTGGAGAGTCAGATGAAGGATTCCTATCCAGAGTTATTTGCCTAAGGTATGTTTTCGAGGACGAAAACTATTTAGTGGGGGAGAGTTGTAACACTCCATTTATTTTCATAATTTAATTTAATTAAATTAATTGAATTATGAGGAATTAAGCAATTGGGCTTGAGTTGTGGTTAGTAAGGGAGGGGGTGCATTGGTAGGCCCTATTACTAATTAAAATAATTTTATTTTATTCTTAATAAAATAGAAGGAGTGGTAGAATAGAGAAGGTTACAGTATTGGGAAAAGAAGTCTGAACGTGAAAAGAGAAGAGGAACGGAGAAGTGCGACCGAGGAAGAACGAAGAATCAACCTTCACGTAAGGGGGGACTCTTCCGTTTATCTTCTATTATGGGATTATAGATAATATGATAGAATTGATCGTGTTATCCGTACCAATTGGGTTGTGCTTAGGTTGTAGAAATGTTAGGTTTTGGGAGGATTTACACGTAATGAATATGCTGATTCGTGTAATGGTGTTATTTGGATGGTTTGAATGTATTATAATGTGCTATAATATGTGTTTGTTGCACTGTATGCGAAATCTGATTGGAATGGGTTGAATTGGTAATGATTTGGTGAAGGAAGGGTAAAATCGCAGGCTGTTTTCTGCTATTCGGAGCGCTGGGATTCGCCAGTTCGCGCCGCGTCCAGGAGTTGGCGCCGCGAACAGCTTGGCAGAAGGCCAGGAAGCTTTGTTGCGCTCAGTACGCGCCGCGAACATATGACCGCGCCGCGAGGGCGTAGTTTTTATTCGTTCCGCGCCGCGAACCTTTGTTTGCGCCGCGAAGGCGTAGTTCCTATTCGTTCCGCGCCGCGAACCGTGTGTGGCGCCGCGTGCTGTTAGTTGTTGCGACTGTCCATTTTGAAAAGTTTTAAAGAGGTGTAACTTTTAAACCGTAAACCGGATTTTGGTGCCGTTTCGAGTACAGTGAGGCTAATCAGATAATTTATATACTCAAATGGTGTTTGGAGTTATGGCTCGAACTATTTTTTTTAAAACACCGAGCTTATTTGTTTGTGGTAGGATATGCTTGTAGGTACACTAATGAATGTTTACCTGTATAATGTTGTGGTTGTAACTGGTGTCTATTGTACATGTATTGTTGGTATAAATATGTGTCATATTGATGATTATGACATTAATTGATGTATGTGGGTGATGAGCATGTTATGGTTGATGCATGCATTCATAATCATTATGTGGCTGGTCCTTGACGATGGTGGATCAGTGGTAGCTAATTCCCATTGTGAGGAATTAGTGAGTGGGAGTTACCGTATCCTTGATGATGGTGGATCGGTGAGTTGGGTTATATCCCAGATTTTTGGTACCACATGCATGTAGTTGCATTGCATTAGGTTGTTTTCCTATTATAACATGAATGGCAGATTGTCCAATGTTATAATATGTGTTAGGTTGGTTGTTTGCCTTCTGATTCTATGGTTTGAATCTGATCATAACTGTAATTGGGTGAATGGCATGTGAAATGATATTTTATTATTTATATCTTATAACATTAGTTAAATGTGAATGAGACTCACCCTTACTGTTGTTATTTTTCAGATTGAGGAGTAGCTCTCGTACTTGGTGAGGATTAGCTCGTCAAGTAGTGTTAGAGTCAGTTGGGTCCGTGTCATGCTCTGGTCGTGTAACACTGGGGGCGTCGTTTAGAATTATTTGCTGAACTTTTTATTTTGGATGGATTTGTATGTTGACGCTCTAAGTCTGTGACTTGGCTGTTTGTTATTCAGATGTTAAAGATAATTCCGCTGTGTTAACATGATGAATCTGAATAAATTTGGTTGACGTTCTCCTTTATGGCATGACATGAGTATTGTTGTTTGAATTATATGGAAGTTGTAATGCTCTTTTCATGTTTACTCTGATTATTGTTTATTATTTATGCGGGGTATTAGGAGGGTGTTACAGTGATAATAGCTTTATAAGAAGCATTGTTACTCTTAGAATTTTTTTACATTAAGTTGTAAGAACTAGAGTGATCAGGTTGTTGATCAGTATACTCTAGAAAGTATTAGAGGGTATATAAGCAGATTGTTCCTAGAGTAATCAGGTTGTGATCAGTATACTCTAGAAGACTTAGAAGTTGTCTAAGTGGAAAACCATTGTAATCTTGTGTGATTAGTGGATTAAATCCTCAGGTGAGGTAAATCACTCCAAGGGAGTGGACTGGAGTAGTTTAGTTAACAACGAACCAGGATAAAAATCATTGTGCAAATTGTTTTTATCTTACTAGTTTTAAAGCTACACTTATTCAAACCCCCCCCCCTTTCTAAGTGTTTTTCTATCCTTCATAAAAGTTATAGGAACGACTCTCTACTATTTTTCAAATTGGTTTTCTAACAAATCAAGTGCAACTCAAAACCAAATTTCAATCTACATTTTATATTATTAATTAAAGTTTATACAATTAAAACATTGTACTATTAAATACTAGGGAAATTATATATATTGATGTAATATTTCACAAATATATGTTTTATATATATATATATATATATATATATATATATATATATATATATATATATATATATATAGAGTGAGGTGGGTTATATTTATTCCAGGAGTAAGTTATTATAACTTACTCCGAATCTAGACCATTGATTCTTTTCAATCTAGTGGTTAAAAATAATAAGTAATTAAATGTGGAGAGAAAAAACTATTATTATTTTTAACCATTAGATTGAGAAGAATCAATAGTCTAGATTTGGAGTAAGTTATACTTAATAACTTACTCCTGGAGTAAATATAACCCTCCTCATATATATATATATATATATATATATATATATATATATATATATATATATATATATATATATATATATATATATATATATATATATATATATATATATATATATATATATATATATATATATATATATATATATATATATATATATATATATATGGTTTTGCGACAATAGACCCACTTGTTTTTATGAAGGTCTATTTTAGCAAGCTATAACTACAAAATGGTTAAATGCACCTTAAGGTGCATGTTGCTAAAATAGACCTTCTTAAAAATAAGTGGGTGTATTATAGCAAACCCCACAGGGGTTTGCTATAATACATCCACTTAATTTTATGAAGGTGTGTTTTAGTAAGTTTTAACTAAAAAATACCAAGAGTAAGTTATTATAACTTACTCAAAATATGGACTATTGATTATTCTCAATCTAATGGTTAAAAATAATAAGTAATAGTTTTATCTCTTTCTATTTAATTACTTATTATTTTTAACTATCAAATTGAAAAGAATTAATTGTCAAAGATGTGGAGTAATAACTTACTCTTGGAGTAAATATATCTCCTCATATATATATATATATATATATATATATATATATTATATATATATTATATATATATATATATATATATATATATATATATATATATATAATATATTATATATATATATATATATATATATATATATATATATATATATATATATATATATATATATATATATATATATGAAAAAGTGTACTACTTATCCAAATATGAAAAAAATATTTTTCTTATAAATTAATTTAAATGGACAATTATTTTGAGACAAAATGTGTTATTTTTAAATTAATGAATAAATTTTAATATATTTTTAATTAAGGGGAACAAGGTTTTCTTAATTCAAATATATTTTATTTTTTTATTCCATATATAAATTAAAATATGTTTTTCAATTAACTCTTTCGCTTAAATAATTTTGTTTTTTTACATTCTTATTATATTAATTATTAACCGGACATGAAGTTATTGATCAAAATATTGATTATAAACGAAACATGAAATTACTGATCAAAATATTTTTTAATAATTATACCTTCAATTATTATTTTTTCACAAGTATCCAGACATTTTTTTATTAAAAAAATACACATCTGAAACAAATGCGCGTCCAGGTACCAGAACCCTGTGCGAATGCACGGGTTTGTTACTAGTTTGTTGATAAATTATAAATCTTATTCATCATCATTCGTTTGAAGTTCTTGAAGGTCAAATTCTAAATTTTGTTACATACACCCAATATTTTTCAAGTTTAGTAGATTTGCTTGAATTTGTTTCTAGTATAAAAATAATAGATAAAGAAAATTAATGTTAGCATTCACAAGATAAGAGATCGTGTAAGGAACTAATCTTTAACTAAGAACTTTTTTTTCTCTTTTAATCCATCACAAAAATTCTTTTCAAAATTTTTAAGTCTGCATTATACTGCATTCAATCCAAATTCTTTAGTTATTAATGTTGTATTTCATCACTTGGCATTCAAGATATATCCTTGTCCATTCACGTTATGATTGGCTGGTGAGAGTTTCACGCAAATTACTGATATTTCATGTGGAGTTTGTCTTGGCAATGTGTTGACCTTTGTTATTATATAAATGGACGACAAGGATTTGATTATTAACAAAGCGGAAGGGGCCACCGCTTAAAAGAATAAACACAAAGTTGCTAGTTGACATTTCCCCTCATTATTAATCTAGTCGAGGGAAAAGATGCCTTACATACCCAAAAAGAAAATGGAAGACGATAAGGAATATATCACTTACATTTTATTACCATTCACCATTTTTTGTCATGGTTGCTATATCTTCTAAGCATGAATAGGAATATGTTTCTTAATGTTGCCAGCTAAGGAAAGGATATACGTCATTGAATTTTTTCATTGGATGACAACACTTAGAACTTATTCTCAAATATAACAATAGATTGTACAAGGTGAAATCAACAACAACGTCATTCTGTGAGATAGATCGTAAGAGCAAAAAAATATTTTGTTCATTGTTGGTAAACCTTCAACAATTTTTTTGTCTTGCAATTCATCACAAAGAACGATGTTTACAAGTTTGGAGTGGTACGTAACAAGTATGTTAGGTTTAGGGAATACGGAATGAATAAATGATTTTATAGTAAAAAAATGAATGAACGAATGTTTTTTCCTCGATTGTTTGAATATCTGAAGGATTAGATGACTTAATTTTTAATTAAAAATAAAATAAAAAAAGAAGTCATGTTTTTAAAAGAAATAAAAAATAAACTGCAGTTGTTGGAATTCGAAGTGTCTCTTAGAAAATTATTTCATTGGTTGTATGTATATGTCATGGAATAGATTGCTTAACTTTTAATTAAAAATAAACTACAAAAAATGTTGCCATTTAAAAAAAATAAAAACATAAACGGTAGTTATTGGAATTCGAAGCATGTCCTTGAGATAGTTTTCCCCTCTGTTATTAAGTTAAACCGAAGTAACAACCTATTAATTTTTAATTTAGAATTAAAATTAAGTAATTGCATCTAATTATGGGACTTTACCTTGTTGAATTTCTTGGCCGATGTAAAGCTTTCTTAGAAAATGTGTTATTTGTAGTAGTTTTAATGATCTACATTGGTTAATAGACTAGTATATATATTGGCTATTGGACAATGCATTGATCTCATAATGTTGATATCGAAAGAAGATATGAATGAGAGCAATAAGTAGTAATATTAATAGTTGAGTAGCGAAACATTACTGATCAATGAATGTGCATGATAAACATGTAATGACGAAATCTACCCCTAACAACATTTTTTTACTGTTAACATCAAAATCCTCATTTTAATTTTTGTCATTTACTTATACAAATTGTTGAATGGTTTTTGAAACCACCAGTATTTGCAGATATAGTAATTATAAAACATATTTTTGTCGCATAGCAAACAACAAGTTAAAAATGTCACCTAAGATGTCTCGGAAAAACGTCCCATTTTCCTATAATGTAGACGGTGTTTTCTATAGGTGTGGCCAATAAATGATAGAAAATGTTGACTTAATCAATAGGCAACACTTACACACAAAAAATATTTGAAAACGTCCCTATTTTTTTAGGCAATATTTTAATAATTCTGATATGTCAACATTTGGACTTTTGGACTCCAGTTATCAAGTCGACGAAATCTAAGCTTTCTTCGTGGAAGAGTAGGTGCTTATTTTTTGGGGGTAGGATAACATTGTTGAATACGATTTTAACCAACTTACCGATTTATCAATTGTCATTCTATAAATTATCGGTCAAAGTAGCGCAGGAAATTATATCAATTCAATGAATCTTCTTGTGGGCGGGGGGGGGGGGGGGGGGGGGGGGGGGGGGGGGGTGGGTTGGCGGAAAAGAATGGGATGGCGTGGGTGAGTTGAGATACAATATGTAAACTAAGAGATTTAGTTGGGTTGGGAATAAAAGATATATGTTGCTTTAACTCGGCTTTGATGTCCAAATGGATTTGGAGAATGATGTTTGAAGAGGACGCAATTTGGAAAGAAATTCTTCAGGCAAGATACGAGGATCTTAGGGAGGCGTTATGGACTGGGGTGGATTATTGTTCACATAACTCTCATTCTTTGTGGTGGAGGGACGTTATGGAAGTGTGTAAAGAGCCTCATGGCATCATGAGCAAGATTACGGTTAAATTGGGCAATGGTAATACAACACTATTATGGAAATCTTCTTGGTTGGGGCATGGCTGTTTAGCGGATTTATTTCCGAACCTGTTCTTGGAAAACCCAAACAAACATGGCCGTGTTAGTAGCATGGGGGCATGGGCGAATGAAGGGTGGCGGTGGAGAATTAAGGATGGCGAAGAAGTATATGGGAGAGAAGCTTATTTTAAATTAACAGAATTGGGGGATCTTTTGTTTGGCATAGTTCCTTAATTATTGAATCCTCTTAAGTTCAAAAAGTTTCCCTTGCAAAATTTAATTATTGAATCCCTTAAGTTAAGAAAGTTTCTTTTAAAAATTTTAATTAACTAATTTCAAAAAATAAATTAATTAGAATTATTAATTGTTATTTCATTTTGTAAAAACAATATTAATCTTTACAAGAATTCTAAAATACAGATATAAATAAAAATTAAGTTTTAAAATAGAAAGACTAAAAAATTAAAATTCCAAAATAGCATGATAAAGTACATTTAAACCTATATTTTCCGTATTGTCCAAAGGTTGTTATATTGCAGCTGCTACGACGATGTTACCGTATTGTTTTCAAGGTCTAATTGTGGAAGGTGCAACATGCTCACGGTGGAGCGGTAAAGCCAAAGGACGTGTGAACAAAAACACAGTAGGTGATGTTGCAACAAAAATCCAGAGGAAAGAAACAAAGAAACAAGGCAAAGGAAGAAAACAAGGAGGCGGAAGAACAAACTAGAGCACCACAACAAAGAACCACAAGATTGGAAACTAAGAAAGATGGAAACTCACTTCCAAGAGTCCAAGACACATAAACGCGGCAGCATGCCGCCGCTGCTGCCGAAACAAACCCTAAGGTTTATAAGGGTTTCAGACACTAAGTTGTTGATCAGTCTTCATGCAGAGAATTGAGATAATTAGTTTGGTATTTGGCTATGGAAATTAGAATTTTATTGAATAACTCACATATAGTTGAGCAAGAATAATAAATAAAAAAACTGCTAATAAGGCCATTGAAATCAAATGAGTTGAAGGCACGTTTATTATATATTACATTAAAAAAAAAGAGATGAACATAGTGCAACTATATATATAGATCGACCATGCATGATGCAACTATATACATAGATTGACTGTGCAACATAGTTAATATAAGTTGAACTTGTGAACTTGTGCAATTGATACTGATTAACCTAATAAATGAAAATATAGCGACAAATAGTAAATGATGAAATATTTACATATGGTGCTAGTAATTGATAGTTCTATGCATCCTAGGCAGCAGGATCAAGTTCATAGCGTTCTGATTCTGAGACGCGATTCTTGTATTTGCGGATGAAATCCTCAGCTTTCCAGTTGATATTTGGCTCAGCAACACCCCAGTTACCTTTGTCTTCGTCGCTAGGCCATGTTCTGCGCCCAGTATCATAATCATAGTAACCCGCTCCATGCTTATTCTTGGATGTGAAGCATGCGAAAATAGAGAAGAAACCTGATGAAGACTTGTTCTGCCTCTTACCACTTCCCATGATGATAAATGGCTGTTTTATTTTGCTATAACTCACAGTCTTGGTTTCCAAATGACAATGTAATATCATCTATTTATATATAAAAAAAATAGTCGAGGAGGTTTGAATTTGAACAGTGTGAAAATAAGAATCTGATAAAGGAGTGGTAAAGAGTAACGTAAATGGAAGGCACTTTTTCTGTCGTCCGCTAGTTTCGTACACGAACCTTTTATAAGTTAGGGATTTCTACCAATAGCACACTATATGTTGATTCTTCTTTTGTACTTTTCTTCCTTTGCACAGATTCACGTTAGTTATTATTTTTATTTTTTTTAAGCACATTAATTATTATTATTTGACACTTTTCCACTTCTAATTCATCCACCTAAACTATGTCTACACAATAATTTTTTTAGAGACAAATAATATATATACACTTGCTAAATGGTTTCTTAGCAAGATCTATTTTTAGATATACTTATTTATATATATATATATATATATATATATATATATATATATATATATATATATATATATATATATATATATATATATATATATATATATATTTATTGAGTTTAAAGGTAGTGCATTGATGGTGTAAACTAATTTTACACATACAACCAATTAAAATTCTTACACTTGTCATATCATATTAATTTTTTTAATTTAAAATTTTGTTTTAATTAAATACATGGTTGTGATTGGTTGACAGTGTAAAAATATTTTACACTATCAATGCATATCCCTTTTCCTAATATATGTTTGTCCCCACTTATTAAGAGTTCTGGTACTCCCTTGCCAATGTTAGTTATGTTTCTATTGATAGTGTCAGTGCTATCTGCTTATCTGACAATTATGTCTAGCATCAAAGTACTTGACACATTGAGTTCAGACTCATGTTCCTTTTTGGCACTAGATTGTTGATATCTTCACTATAGACTTTTCTAAAATTCTTTTTTATGAATTTTGGAACAATCTAAACGTCTGTCAACCTCCCGCTTCAACTGTGGGGTTGTGATAAAATTATTGTATATTTACTTTTTAATCAATTTGTAATTAGTAGGTTACCTGTATTAATGCTCCTACTAAAAAAATTAGAATTCTTATGTACTATATATATATATACCTTTGTCAGTAATGAGAAATACTACAGAAAACCAAATCTCATCGCGATCTAGACTATTTCCTCGGCCATTGAAAACTACCTTTACCACCATTTTCTGGAGCATCAGTATACATTTTTTCAAGAAAAAGTAGAATCTTTCATAAATATAGATGGTTGCTATTACATGATGAAAATCTGTAATACAAGAGGTTGGCATCGGGGCTATGTAGTGAACACTCGTTCTTTTTGGTATCTGAATAAAAAAACGAAGACAAGACAACACAAAAATTTGCTGGTTACTACATGGTTTCCTCATGTTTTGAAATTCTATGATATTTACTGGTGCCTGTTCGTTTTGGAGGGTACATGGAACGTGCTATGCTTTGAAAATGAATGTATGATGATTAATGAGGTGATGGAAGATCACCAAAGAGAGAGCTTAAACACCACACCTTTATAAAGGGGGGTTTAATGCAGAATGTTAAAGCTATGACTACTCTATTTTATTTCTCAACCAATTTTTTATTTTATTTCTCAATCTTCTTCATTTTATGAACCATCCACCATAATCAATTTAGCGAATGAATATAATTCAGTCATTGGGTATTCCTTTTGTCACAAGTCACAACAGAACGTATTCATGCCATTAATAGTTAGTATTATAAAATAATATGGTCAGAAGTAACACCAACCAAAATTGATTCCAAAGTTAATGCTGTATTATTCTGATTTGCATTTTTTTATGAAATAATAAATTTTCTTTTGGGTGTAAGCAAGAATTTAATATATGGGAGAACTAGGAGTTCTCCAACCTTGATACACAAGAATGTAACGAGTCCGACAAAAAACGATATTACAAACTAATTACAATTACGACATAAAAGATAAATGGTATTTACTAAAATCGTAAAAGTTACAATTGGAATAAGCAATGTCGCCAAAGGAAGACCACCTCCAAATCAAAATCTTGATATTCCAAATATCATTCCTAAACACTATAAGAAAACAGCTCATTAGTCAGGTGACTATACCAGGTGGTAATCACCTCGGAAAAAAACGTACTTGCGGGGTGTTATTCATCTCGCAACTCAGTTTTTTTTAAAATATATTATAAGTTTTTCCATTTCGCAACAGTTAGAGGGAAATTTAAATTTTTTAAAAAGAATGTTGTGAAGTGATAAACACCCCGCAACTGTTTTTAAAAAATTTGGGGGGAAGTTTATTTGTGCAATTATTGGTGCGTCAGTAGTGGCAGGAGATATTTAATGTCATAAGGGGAAAAAGAATTTGCGGGGTGAACCCCACGTCGCAAAGTTCCAACAGAATAATATTTGCAGGGTTAAAGCCACCTCGCGAGATTTTTTTCAAAAAGTGGGTGGAAAGCTTTAATTGTAGTCATTGCTTGACAGAGGGCTAGGTGAACGTTATGTACAATTTCTAACATTAATGTTGCGGGGTGATTTGCACTTCGCAAATCTCAACAGTCAGAAAAGTTGCGGGGTGATATTCACCTCACAAGTTTCCTTTATATATCACATGCGTCTTTCTCTTTTGTCCACCAGTAAAATTAAACAATTCTTCAAAACTTCTCAAACTCTTATTCTTTCAAACCCATTTTCTCTCATTCTCCAACCCTTTCCCAACTCCTTTATATCTCTCAACTCTCTACATTTTAATACAAAATCAAGATCCAAATACTCAAAAAATTTGTTGGATTCGGATGTGCTTTCTATATTTTCATCAAATCCATTTACAAAGCTACTCATATTTATAAATTGTTTGTTATTTTAGAAATTTTTTTATCCGGGTCTGTATATTTTATGAACATGTGTAGA
Organism: Vicia villosa; assembly: GCF_029867415.1. Classification (NCBI taxonomy): domain Eukaryota; kingdom Viridiplantae; phylum Streptophyta; class Magnoliopsida; order Fabales; family Fabaceae; genus Vicia; species Vicia villosa. Next base: position 120,436,078 of record NC_081180.1, read on the forward strand.
AATATATGTTGAAATGGGTATAAAAATATGTTGTATGATTTTTGTATGTTGAAATTAGGTGCAAATATATGTTGAAATGGGAACAAATATATGCTGAAATTAGTAGAAATATATGCTGAAATTTGTAAAAATAGAATATACTTTTATTTATAGTAAACTGAATTTTTATTTATTTGATAAAACAGAATATTTTATTGTTATAAAAAAACAAAATATTATTATTATTTGTTAAAACAGAACATTTTTTTATTATATATTAAATAATTAAATATTATATTTTAGGAAACAAAATATTATTATCCTATATTATTATGATAAACATAAATATTATAGTAACATAAATATTCTATTACTAATATTTATTACTATTTTTAATATATTTATGGTAGTTATGATATTATAATATTATGATTTGATTAATGTTGATAGTAATGATTTATTATATTCATATTATTTTAAATATTAATAATTTAATATTTAGAATAATGTAAATATATCATTTTTTTATTAGCTTATTTACGGTTTGCCGGGTGAATTCCACCTCGCAAGTTTCAACCTTTTTCTGCTCTGCTCTGAACCACACTGCACTCCTGCACTCTCTGCTCTGGTTTGCGTGTAACTCTAGTAAAGGACTTGCGGGGTGTTTTTCACCTGACAAAATTGTGAAGTAAAAACCACCTAGCAAACTTGCGAAGTGCGTTTCCCTTTGCAAAAAGTTGCGACTAACGTTTTTGCGAGGTGTTTTGTCCACCCCGCAATTGTTACGTTGCAGGGTGATATTTGCATTTGCGGGGTGCTATTCACCTGGAAAATTGATGTTTTTATTGTAGTGAAAACAAAAGCCGTTCCTTGTCAACTAAATAATCCAACAAGTGGCTAACCAAAACACCCCCAATTTGCCAACTATGATACCTTTTACCCGAACCATGGAATATCATTCCATAAAAAACGGAATGCATTCTTCCTCATTCCATCTCGGGTAATCCACCCTCACACCAATTTCTTTCCAAACAACCTTAGTCACATCACATTTGAAGAAAATATGGTCCTTATCCTCCAAATGCATATTACAAAAAACCTGTGAAGCACCGGTACTCCGTTTTTGGTAAAGTAGCGGTACCGGGTACGTACCTGGTACAGGTACGTGTACAATACGCACTGAAGCCGTACCAATTTTTTTTGTTTTTCGTTTTGCTACACCAACCGGTACACATTTGGTACACGTACCCAAATTTTTTTTTCTGTTTTAAATTTTTTTAGATAACATAATTTGGGCTTTTTTTAATTAAGTAAAAAAATAGGTTATTTATTTATCCTATTTATAAATAAAATACTGAAAGAAAAATTAAGCTTTAATCCTTCTCTTCTCTGCCCTTGCCGACCGTGCTGTTCTCTTCTTAGTTCTGACTGCCCTCTCCAAACCGAAAGGTAATGTACCTGTACTATTTTTTTCTGGTTTAATTATTATTATATATATATATATATAGTAGATTAGTAGTAAATAAATCACGGTCACGGCTATGTAAATTGTTAGGTTCAATGAATAACTTGGAATGACAGGATTGTAGAGTAGCCTAGTCTGTAACGATACTAGAGAAATTTTGTTTGGTTTATGGAACATAGCATAGCAACGCATATTATATTATTATGTGGGTGCAGTTACCGTGCATAGATAAAAATCTATGCACCATGCATATAGATTATTATGGACCCTTAGATCAAATTCTAGATATCAATTGTTATTACTCAATACTGAATACTCATCACTCAATACTCAATACTCAATACTGGATTAAAAACATGATCCAATGACTTATGTAGACTTATGCATGGTGCATAAGTAAATCCTTATGCATATTAGCCACAACCTTATTATGTTATCTAGTAAGTAGTAACTTTGACAATGACAAGGAAGGTAGTATACTAGCTTCTTTTTTTTCTTTCTTTTTTTAAGTCTGTATATTTTTTTAACTATTATTTTCTATTTCAGCTTGTAATTATATTTGATTCAATTAAAAAAATTTATAGATGTTTTCTGGACAATCTAGTTCTACACCTCTAACCGAAAAATACACAAGTAGAATAAAATGTAGTGACGACAATCGTTCTCTTTGGGCTTATGTGACTTTGCTAAAAAATAGGAATGAGTCGAAAGGAATTGCTAAATGGCGTTGTAATTTTTGTCAAGTAGAATATAATGGCTCTTATTTTAGGGTTAAATCTCATTTATTATGAGCGAAGAAAAAAGGAATAGCAGTGAAGTAAGGGTACTCCGTTTTAGGTAAAGTACTGGTACCGGGTATCGGTACGCGTACGGTACGCACCGAAGTCGTACCAATTTCTTTTTTGTTTTTTGCTTTGGTACACCAACCGGTACACATTTGGTACACGTACCCAAATTTTTTTATTTTTTTCCGGTTTTAAATTTTTTGGATAACATAATTTGGGCTTTTTTAATTAAGTATAAATTAGGTTATTTATTCATCCTATTTATAAATAAAATACTGAAAGAAAAATTAAGCTTTAATCCTTCTCTTCTCTGCCCTTGCCGTCCCTTGCCGACCGTGTTGTTCTCTTCTTAGTTCTGACTGCTCTCTCCAAAACGAAAGGTACTGTACCTGTACTACTTAATTTTTTTCTGGTTTAATTATTATTATTATTATATATAGTAGATTAGTAGTAAATAAGTCACGGTCACGGCTGTATAAATTGTTAGGTTCAATGAATAACTTGGATTGACAGGATTGTAGAGTAGCCTACTGTAGCGATACTAGAGAAATTATGTTTGGCTTATGGAACATAGCATAGACACATATATTATATTATTATGGTATCTAGTAAGTACTAACTTTGACAATGATAAGAAAGGTAGTATACTAGCTTTTTTTTTCTTTCTTTTTTTTAAGTGTGTATTTTTTTAACTATTATTTTCTATTTCAGCCTGTAATTATATTTGATTCAATTACAATTTTTTATAGATGTTTTCTGGACAATCTTATTTGACGCCTCTAACGGAAAAATATACAAGTGGAATAAAATGTAGTGACGACAATCGTCCTCTTTGGGCTTATGTGACTTTGCTACAAAATAGGAATGAGTCGAAAAGAAATGCTAAATGGCGTTGTAATTTTTGTCAAGTAGAATATAATGGCTCTTATTTTAAGGTTAAATCTCATTTGTTAAGAGAGAAGAATAAAGGAATAGCTATTTGTTCACAAGTGACAAATGAATATTTGGCTGAGATGCAAGAACTTCAAAGAAATGCTCAAAAAGTAGAACCAGTACAAGTTCCTTTGCCGACCCGAACTACAAGTTTGAATCCACCGATTGACAAGAATAAAAAAAGAAGAGGAAGTGATGGACCTTTATCAAAGGCATTTAATAATGAGGCAAGAGACCATTTATCATCTGAAATAGCTAGATTATTTTATTCTGCTTGTATGCCATTTAATGTTGCTAGAAATCCTTATTTTATTAGTACATTTACTTATGCGGCAAACACTTATATATCGGGCTACATTCCTCCAAGCTATAATGCCATAAGAACTTCCATGCTACAAAGAGAGAAAGCTAACATTTTGAAACTACTCCAACATATCAAAGACACTTGGCCATAAAAGGGTGTAAGTATAGTTATAGATGGTTGGACATATGTACAAAGAAGACCATTGATTAACTTCATGGCAACCTCGAGTGCATGACCTATGTTTTTGAAAGCGATTGATGGTACATGTGAGTTCAAAGAAAAACATTACATTGCTAAGTTAATATTGAATACAAGGTTGGAGCACAAAATGTCGCCAAGTTATTACTGATAATGCTCCGGTATGTAAGGTTGTTGGGTTAATTGTTGAAAGTACGCATTCTCATATTTTTTGGACACCATGTGTAGTGCACACATTGAATTTGGCGCTCAAAGGTATTTGTTCACCAAAAAATACATCAAATAATGAAGTAGCTTACAATGAGTGTAGTTGGATTTCTAAAGTCGCTGATGATGTTTTTTATATCAGAAATTTTATTCTAAATCATTCCATGAGATTTGCTATGTACAAACAATTTTTGCATTTGAGGCTGCTTTCTATCACTGAAACAAGATTCACAACTGTTATTATTTTGCTCAAGAGATTGCAAGTCACTAAGAAAGGTCTCTCGTCTATGGTAATTGATGAACAATGGTCACAATATAAAAGGGACGATGTTTAAAAGGCTGCTTTTGTGAAAGAGGCAATTTTAAGTGATCAATTTTGGGATAAAATAGATTACATTTTAAAATTTACATATCCTATTTATGACATGCTTCATTCTTGTGACACTTATGAGCCAAATCTTCATTTGGTTTATGAGAAGTGGGATTCTATGATAGAAGAAGTCAAATTAGCTATTTATAAACATGAAGGCAAGGAGTTGAATGAAAGTTCGTCTTTTTATCAGGTGGTGCATGACATCTTAATCAATAGATGGACTAAAAGTTACACACCTCTTCATTGCTTGGCTCATTCTCTTAATCCAAGGTAAATCTCAGTTTGTTTTACTATTTTCTATTAGATTTCATATATTACCTCACACACAAAACTTATATTTTCTTTTGTTTAATAATAGGTATTATTGTAAACAATGGCTTGATATGTCTCCGAATCATGTTGCCCCACATAGGGACAATGAGATTTGTATTGAAAGAAACAAATGCATACGCAGTTACTTTGTGGATGCAAATGAAAGGCTAGAGGCAACTGCTGGATTTGTCTCAAGTGCTGAAGGAGAGTTTGGCCAATTTGATTCATTACAAGATAGGTGGAACTTGAAACCAAAGGAATGGTGGGTAATTTATGGATCTTCAGCCCCTAAACTCCAATCAATTGCATGGAAACTTCTCTCGCAACCAACTTCTTCATCATCTGCTGAGAGAAATTTGTGCATATATGGATTCATTCACTCATTGAAAATGAATAGGCTCAATCCAAAAAGGGCTGAGGATTTAGTTTTTGTTCATATAAATCTTCGTCTTCTTTCAAGAAAGAGTAAGATTTATAATGAAGGAGTAACAAAAATGTGGGATATTGATGGAGATGAATTCGATCTATTCGATGGAGCTGGTATTCTTGAAGTTACTACTCTTTCTCTCGATGAACCAGAACTAGAAGTTGCATTCATTGGAGAAGAAAATACTGATATTCAACCATGATTTTATGATTTATTACTAGTTCTAAGTGTGATTTATTTAAGCAAACTATTTTTTTATTTTATTATTTTATCGTTATTTAAATAATATAATTCTTTATTTATTTTTATAATTGTATTTTTAAATCATTATACTAACGTACCCGTACCTTAGTTTTTCTAAAAATGTCGTACTCCATACCAGTACCCGTACCGGGTACTGGGTACCTACCGACACCTATGCAACGCAACAAAAAACACAATTTAAGTTAGAAGTAGGAAAGTTATTACCTCTATACACTAAAAGGTCTTTAGTAGGAAGCCTATTCACAAAAAGTCTCCAAGTAAAAGCTTTAACCTCCATCTTCCAAATCATTTCCAAAGCCTCTTCATTCCTATTAAAGGGACCAAAAGGTGTACGCAAAGAAGCATACCGGTGGTAACACGAAGAAACCGTAAAACCCTTTTCCAAACCAAGTAGCCAACACACGGAATCCTTGTCTACATTCAAACCCCCAAAATTCTCTAAAAGAGCCTGCAAAACCGTTAACTTGGATAACAAACCCGCCTCCACAACCTCAACCTCTGAGATTCCTAAATCTCGCCATATCCACTCCCCGTCACACATTCCTCCCATAGCCGCTACGGACACTTTTTTCAAAGATTAAAACGCAAAAAGCTCCGGAAAATCCTCCATCAAAATAGTATTTTTTTTAACTAACAAACTTCCCAAAATGGAGTATTAAAACCATTACCCACTTTAAAACAACAATTGAAAACAAAAGGGTCCTTAGCAAAAGGAGTAGAAAAACCAACCTTTAAAAAGTCCCGCCACCAAAGAGAAGAAGACGAAAGTTTGAAGGAGTCTCCTCCACATAAAACATGCATACTTACATCACCATAACGAGCCTTCAAAACCTCACACCACAATTACCCACCTCCATAAGCAATTCTCCATCTCCACTTATTTAAAAGGGCAAAATTAAAATATTTAATATCTTTGATGGCTAAACCTCCTTTTAAATATGGCAACGTCACAACTTTCTAACTAACCCAATGAATATTCTTCTTCTCAACCACTCCCCCCATAAGAAATTACTTTGTAACTTGGTAAATTCTTTAACCACTTTAGCTGACATCTTATAGAAAGACACGGAGAAAATAGTTAAAGAATTCAAAATAAACTTCAAGAGCGTGATCTTACCTCCAAGACTAAGAAAATGGTTTTTCCACCCATTCAAACGCTTTCTCATCTTTTCCAAAAGCGGGAACCAAGTTGCCTCCTTCCTAGGATTGAAACTAATGGAAATACCAAGAAACACGAAATTACTAGCTTCAATCTTGCAAGAAAGGTACAAAGAGGTGGCTTCCAAGAAATGAGGTGAAATAATAAACTTAACAAACTTGACTAAAGAAAACAGATAAATAAAGGTAAAGTACATGATTTTTCATTGATAGATCTATAATTCTTAATCAATATGATTTTTCATAAATTTTCCTTTTTTTTAATTATTTTATAATTTTAAAATTCATTTTCTTTTGTAGATCTAAATTCATTGCACCACATTGTATTGATCTCATCACAAGTATATCAATCTGTTTTTTTTTTTTTTTCCTTTTCAAAATTTTTAAATAATTAGAATATTTTCATTTTTAAATTTTGGGTTGGAGAACCCTTAGTTCTCCGTTTATCAATATATCTCGCTTACACAAAAAATTTTTTTTGACAATACACTATTTTGTAATCTATCCGGTCTCAAATATAAGCAACAAAAAAAATCTATAGTCTTAAATATAAGCTAAAAAAATCTATAATTATTACATTCAATGTCACTATTTCAAATATACCTCTATAATTTTTTACATTTTAATGTTTGCAACGATTTTAAAAAAAAAAAAAAATAGGGAGGGAGTATCTCATTATAGACGCGTTGATATTTACTTAAATATGAAATCGGAGGGAGTATCTCATTATAGACGCATTGATATTTGAATTTATTTAGTTCCACTTTTGTGTTGCTTAGTATTTCGTTACTTGAACTATTGTATTGCAGTTTTGAATATTTTGTTACTTGAACAGGGTAGCGTTGGTATTCAAGAGTGACTTCTTTTTGAATCTTTTTAAATCTTCTATTTAAACAGTTAGCATTTGCGAAATATCGTCATTAGATCTAGTTAAGAATTAATTAGTATAAACAAAGTTCAATTTTTAAACATTAGTGATTCATACCACTATGAAAATAAATAATGCAAGGCTCCATCATATCATTGCAATTTCATTTAATTTCTGCTGTCAAACCTAAGTCATTCAGATGTGTTTATGGTATTTTGGTTGAAGCGGTTGCACAAGCATTTGGTAGTGTTTCAGGTCATTTTAAGTTGCTTAATGCAGTCTGTATATTATGGCGAAAATTGTTTCATGAAACCGATTCCACTTAGTAGGATAAAACTTGCATAGTTGTTGTTGTAATGCAGTCTACTATATGGATGTTTAATTTTATTTTGATATTGGGTTTAATATTTTTATATTGTCGTCTTAGTGGTTCTTAGGATCCAGATCACCATTGATAGTATTTTATTTTATAATGTATTTGGCTATTCAATTTTGAGAAGTTGCATATATTGTTACTGCCAAAATATACTAAGTTCAACGAATTTCAATATATTTTGTTTTATTTTCTTAAATTCGATAGATTCGAGGATATTATTTCAGGCATAAACATCTTTTTTTTTTTAAATTTACTAATATTAGGATTTACTCTATTGGGATTTATAATTTGTTTACATCTACAAGTTTGGATGAGGATTTGTGTATATTTTGAGAATTCCCGAAAGAAGGAAGTTTGACTATGAGGAGAAGTTGGAAGATCGAATATGTCAAAGAATTAAATCCAAACAAAGTCAAATATTGAGCTAAGTTGGTTATGTAATAAGTGTTTCATCTCTTCACATTACAATAAAATCACGTTTTAGCTTCAAGTTTTTAGTGTCTGTCACGACTCCGACGCTAATAGCATTGATTATATGTCACAAAAAGCTGGCGCTAACTGATTAAATCATTTGTATATTTTTCATTAAATCGTTAAACATAGCGTCAGCCAAATCCGACACTATACATACTTTACATTTTTATGTTTTTCCATTTATTGAAATACTAGTGACGGTTTAAATTGACGCTAACTTTGGTGCAAAACTTTTTTGCATTTCATCCCACAAAGTTTGTCCTTTTTTTTTTTATTGTTTTAAGTAATTATAAATTTCTTTAACGTAGCAATGACTATGACCGATGTTAATTTTAGTACGAAATTTTTTACATTTACCCCACAGGTTTGCCTTTTTTTTAATGTTTTGATTATTTATAATAATATATCAATATAAATATAAAAATCAAAATATAAAAATCAAAATAAATTTATAAAACTATATATTTAAAAACTACAAAACAAATTAAATCATAACTAAAACTAAATACAACTATTTATTATAATTTTAATTTAATTATAACTAAATTAAATTAAATTAAATTATAACTAAAATGTTTAATTAACTAAAGTTAATTAACATAACTAAAATTAAATAATAAAATTATTTATTATAATTTTAATTACTTAAAAGTAAATAAAAATTTTATCATAATTTTAATCTATTTTATTATTTTTTATAGTTTTAATTAAATCATAACTAAATAAAATTAAAACTATAGTAAATAATTATATTGATTAAAACTATAATAAAATATAAAACTAATTTAAAACTAAATAAAGTTAAAACTATAGTAAATAATAAAATAGATAAAATAGATTACAACTAAAATAAAATTACTTTATGGATGTGAGACATTTTTTTTCTTCTTTTCAATAAGCAATGAATATATGAATCGCACTAGAGGTGTAACCCTTACATCAAGAGAACACTAATAAGTGTTGGTACATAGAAGTGGTATTTTATACCAATTGTAAAAATTACTCCTAATACTAGTTTCAATGTTACAAACCCATCTCCAAGAATAAAACAAAATGTTTGAGATCACCACATGACTTAGAATTTATGTAATCAATCATCACAAACAACATTAAGATCTAAGATGAACCTTTACATTTTTAGAAAAATGTATTTTTTTTATTTTACTTGTAATTCCTTACGCCAAATAGACATGTCTAATAGGTACCGTTGAGTATCAAATACTCAAATCAGTAAGTTGTATTATTAAATCTTGTTATGATGTGTGAATTACCTTATTGGAACTAACTATCTCTTATCTTTTAATCATTGCTGAGTTTTCTTCAACTGAATTTTGTGAAAAATGATCATTCTTAATTTTAGAGCAATTCTTCCATTAATTTTGTATGCAATTTTTTTTAATTGTTTAATACTTATATCTATTTTTATTATTTAATGTAAATCTTTTAAGTTTGATATTTTATTTTTTTTGTCTTACTTTATATGTTAATCTAACATCTAAGCTATTGTAAGTAGTTCATTACTTATTTAAATTTGTATTATATTAACTTAAATAATTTGCCTATATCTAATAAACTGATAGAATCAATTTTATCTTAAAAAATACATCAATAATAATGAAATATATGAAAAGAGTGTAAGAAAAATATATAAAGGATTTTATAAAGTTTATAAAATCAATGTATATTAAATTATTAGTCAGAATGAGATTAACGAATGATTTCAAAATTAATGAATTTGATAGAAATTTGGTATTAGATAGAATAATATGGCGGAATTTCCATGTAACTTATTTTACTTATGAGGATAACTAAAGGGGCGGAAGGTCTAAAGGGGTTGATAAACAAGGTGGTGGATAATGGCATGTATGCGGGTTTCTCTATCAAAGGAAATTGTTTCATCGATGTTCTTCAATTTGCCGATGATACTTTATTGGTTGGAAATGGTAGTTGGAACCATCTATGGGCTATCAAGGCGGTTCTAAGGGGCTTTGAGCTTATATCGGGGCTTGGTATCAACTTTCACAAAAGCAAACTTATAGGTATCAACATAAGTAATTCTTTTTTAGAAGTGGCAACATCTTTTCTAGGGTGTAGGCGAGAAGAAAATGATTTTATTTTTCTAGGAATTCCAATTGGTAGCAATCCTAGAAGAATTAGTATTTGGAAGCCACTTTTGAGCAAAATTAGAAAAAGATTGTCAAGTTGGGAAGGGAGACATATTAGTGTAGGAGGAAGGTTGACGCTTCTTAAATCGGTTCTAGGGAGTTTAGCCATTTTCACTCTTTCTTTCTACAAAGCTCCAAAATTCATTATTAAGGAGATCACTAAGATTCAAAGCAATTTTCTATGGGGAGGGAAGATGGATAAAAGGTGCATCCATTGGGCTAGTTGGAAAACCGTTTGTTTACCGGTAGCTAACGGAGGATTGGGGGTGAGAAGGATCAAGGATTTTAACATAGCCCTTCTTAGCAAATGGAAATGGAGAATTATAGAGGAGCCCGGAACTTTATGGCACAATGTCTTGAAGGCGAGATATGAATATTTAAACATAAGGATCTTCAAAGGAGTTAGCGGATTAAAAGGAAAGGATAAGTACTATGCATGGTGGCAGGACTTAGTTTTGATAGAGGATGAACTCTTGGAGGAGGTTTTTTCAAAAGGTTGTTGTTTTTCGGTTGGAAATGGCTTTTCAACCCCGTTCTGGAAGTCATCTTGGACGGAACAGGGAAGGCTCAAGGAATTGTTTCCTACTTTTTTTTTCTGTTTCTATCTTGCAGGATGTCTCTGTCGCCGCAATGGGAGGATGCTCTGGTGGCATTTGGCATTGGGGGGACCTCGGGACTGCCTCTGCTCATTTGTTGAATGCAACTGCAGCTGCGGAAAAGTTGCAGCTTTCTGCCTTACTGTGGCAGAATTCTTTTGACGGAGATCAATCTGATAAAGCTCACTGGAAGTATGCGGAATCGAAGGAGTTTTCGGTGGCTAGCTTCTCCAATTGCAATAACATTCAACACCGGCCTTATGGTCCGAAGAACAAATTCGATAAAGCTATGGAAAATGTGTGGAAGATGGAAGTCCCTATCAAAATTAAAGTGTTCGGATGGCGGTGTTTTACAAATATCTTGCCCACTTACGACTGCCTATCTACAAGAAGTATGTTTCCCTCAACTTCCTCAGTTTGTGTTTTCTGTGAATCCTGTGGAGAAAATTCCAGCCATACTCTTCTACTGTGCCGTGCTGCTACACTTCTTTGGAAAGACTTGGCTTTATGGATTGGATTGGAAGAGTACACACCGGTTGATTTTAAGGATAGTTTTTTGCACTGGTTTCGTTCTGTAAGTCAAGAAAGACCAAAAAAAGGTAAGGAGGGAGTGGTTTGGTTGGTTATGTGTTGGACTTTATGGACGGTTAGAAATGGTATTATTTTTAGAGGAGACTCGTGGAATATTTCGGACATTGTTTGGGAGACAAAGGCTTTGGTTTGGAGATGGGTTTATATCGGAAAAATTAACCATCCCAATTGTGACTTCTACAAGTTTAATAAAAATCCTTTGTTTTACTTATCATAGGTAGCAATTGGTGTGTAATTTTTTTGAGCTTTTAAGCGCTTTTTCTATCGTTCTATCGTTTTTTATCAAGATTGGAGAACTTAGGTTCTTATATTAATATATTTCTTGCTTAAAAAAAATTATGAAGATATGACTTAATGGTTGTTTTTGTAACTTAAATCTGAAAAATAAAATATAAGTCCGGATTAAGGTTTTAAACATCTTGCGGTTGCATAAAGCTTTTACAATTTGATTTTAGTCAATACATATGTTGTGTTATAGATTACTATCATTACGGTGTAAATTATGTATAACATTGCACAATAAAATTTGATTCGATTTTTATTGAAAAACAAAATTTTAGTTCAAAATTTTGCACTAGAGTGAAATTATCTGCTTCAAAAATGGCACCTGTTTAGTTATTATATTACTCACTAATTTTCACAAGAAATCATGTTTTGCTATCCAACACTTACTCCAATTTCTTAATCTTTTGGGGTTTGTAGAGTTTTTTTTTTCTTTCCTCCATTTACGTATCTAAACTTGAATTGCCAAAAAAGGAAAATGAAACTGATAAATAAGGTAAGGAAGGAATAAAAAAAGTTCAAAAGAAGAAAAAAGTAAAGGGACTTTTTCTAAAATTAAAGCCTGAAAAAGGATGTAGAAAAGAAACATCCGTCTTGAAGAAACAAACGCAATACCTATTTTTGGAAACATGTAGGATTCCAAAAGCTGACAAACCCTTGTTAAGTGTTTGGTTGAACAACAAAGTAAGGTGAAAGAACTTTAATAATTTAGTACTACTATTTTGATGCAAATAATTGGAGGAAAGAGATAACTTATTGACCAGTCAAGAGCAAAACATAAAGTTATGAAACTGTTTTAAATACGTGTTACTATTAAATTAATATTATTTTGGTTTTGGTCTCTTATTTTTGTTAAATAAAGTTTCGAGTCATTCGTTTTAAACATGTATTATATATCAAGACAATGATTCATTGAGATTAAACCAATATAAAATATCAAAGAACACTAACTTTTTTTCTATATATTGTTTTGGGCGAGCTCTTTTTGGCTCTTTTCAAAGATAACAATAATGTATTGTTATCGTTTATAATTCTTCTTCTTGATTAAAGACTTAGGAGGATTATCAAATTTCTATTGTATTAAAAATCTTTCACACTCTATAGATGATTAGGTTTAGAAATTTCTAATACGCAAGGTAAATAATATTTTTTCCATTTCGTTGTTGGTGGAAGGATGTATTAGATTTACATATAGGACATGTTTTATGTCACTTGACCTTGTACTCACAAAACTTATCATATGTTGGAAAGTCATTGATGGCACAAAATAATATGACACACATCTTAAATTTTGTACTCGAATACGAATCATCATCATCATCAACACCTTCCTCCCACAAAACTCTCAAATCTCCAATAAATAGACTTAGATAAACATCTATATCGTTTCCTGGTTGTCTTGGCCCTAAAATTATCATGGATGACATCATATATTTGTGTTTCATGCAAAACTACAAAGAGAGGTTGTAAATCATGAGAAGAACAAGCCATGAAGTATGGTTAGTGCTCAGTTTACCAAAGGGGTTCTTCCATCAGTGTCAAGTCCAAGTCTAAGGTTTCTTGGCTCATAGCCAAAATCTGAATAAAATAAATCAATTTTCTTTCATTGGAAAGAATCATCTATATAATAGATTTTTCCATCGCATTTTCTTTCATCTAATATTTTTTGTGTCATTTACATTAGCTAAGAGTGGTAGGGCGCTTCTTGCTTACATCGTCATCATCATCAACACCAATGACCTTCACCTTATAGCGTGACTCCCCACACTCTGGTCACTGATTTAGTTTTTCATACTCTTTCCTGTATAATATGCAATCATTACGGCATGGGTCGATGTATTTTGATATAATTTAAACTCACGGGAGAAAATATCATGTTAGCCTCATAATTTTGGTTTGACAACATGTTACCTTCTGGATGCATTTCTTTCAACAATTCAAGCAATTAAGTAACTTTTATTTGTCTACCAAATTTTTACCTTCATATTAAGAAGTCATATCTCCGCTGATAATCGTGTAAAATTTGTGCACCCTTTATATAACAGATATTCCTTGTTACTACATAAAATATCATACACATGGTCTTTCCTAATAGAATATGCCCCAATATCACTGATCACATCTTCTAGTTAACCATCCATATCTATATCAACTTCATCTCTATGTGACACGATTGGATTTTTTTATATACTTCATCATGCCACATCCGTATTGTATAATGTTGACAAACTACGTCGTAACATAGGTGATTGAATATTACTTTTTTTTTTCAAAAAAAATCATATTCCCGCATAAAACACTAGAACAATAAACGATTCAATTATTATCAGCAAGTTTTCTTTTTGCGAATTCAATAAAATCGACCACTCTTTTCTCATACATCAGATTTAATCTATTAGTTTTCATTCAACTACGATTCATAAATACTTTATGAAAATAAAATCCAAATCCTTGTAAAATCATGCATCTTAGATATAAACTTTTCTAAGTTCAAAGCTTTGCTAAGTCATATTATAGAATCAAATTACTAAGTTACAACAACAACAATACCAATAACAACAACACATAACATTTAATCTCAATCTAAACAACAACACAAAAACAACAATCTCAATCTCAACAAAACAACAACATTAAAAGTTTCAATCTTAATAGAACCAACCACATCAACAATACACCTTTTACTTATTTCAACAAAAAAAAAAACATATAACATCCAATCTCAATCTAAACAACAACAACAACATACAAAATTCAATCTTAATCTCAACAATAAGAACAACAATAACAACACAAGAACTTCAATCTCAATCTCAATAACAACAACATTAAACCTCTAGGGTTTAGGGCGTCAACAATAAAAACGAGGGTTAAATATACAAAACTCCCCTGTAATATTAGAGAGTTTTGTTTTTAACCCCCTATAAAAGATTTTTTTAAAACCCTCCTCGTAACTTCCACATTCCCTTAGATACACCATTAACTGCCTACATGGCAGTCCACGTGGTATTTTTTTATTTTTAATAATTTTTTAATTCACGTAGATTTTTATTATTACTATATTTTTCAATATATATATATATATATATATATATATATATATATATATATATATATATATATATATATATTAATTCATATTTTTCGTTTTGTTTTTAAATTTAAAAATTATTTAAACAAAAATATAATGTAATACATATTGGGCTTGTGACCCATTTTGTCTAAGCTTGTTTTCAAGTCATAATATCATATGAGATTTTGCTTTATATACACTAAAATTCTTTGCTGAAAAATCGATGTAGGACTTTATGTGTTTTTGCTTTGGTAATGCATGTAGTGTGCGAGCGAGTTAGGAAGAGCTTGGTAATGCATGCAGTGTTGAAGCCATGTTCTGAAAGTCCACTAGCTGCTCTCAATACTGCGCCACTAGCACTAACAACAATCGTGTCGTACTTTTGGTCCACCACATTGTACGGCGAATTTCCACTACTCTACACAACCAACAACAATAAAAAAACAACAACCAAATCGACGTCGTTTCAGTAAAAATAACATTATTGTAACATGAATAGTGGAAATATCTCATGTACTAGAAATGTGAAAAAGAAGACAAAGAAACGAGTTTCGTGTATCCTGCTTGTGAGTTTCATTTTTCTTTTCTTTGCTTGTGCGAGTTGGAGAATATATGATGAATGTAAGTGAAGAAATGGTGCTTCGTACTTTTATGAAGGAGAATATAAGCTACAAATTCGCTTATGTATTATGTTTTAATTTAAAAGGAGTAACTTCTCACTATGACCCCTTTTATAAACCGTGAGGAAAAGTTATATCTTTAAATATTTTTGAATAAAAAAGAGGGGAACAACATTTCACCTTGGTCCTTTATTCCAAACACGGGGAAAAGTTAGTTAGATTTGTCTATAAAAGCTTTATACGTTCATTCACTTTTTTTTAAACCTAACTCATTCCCCCTATACATTTATGTGATTCATATATTGAGAGCTAGAGAGATTAGACAATACTTGGGGGAAAAAATAAGGTATTTATTGGGAACTTTGAAAGGTATTTTCTTATAAATAATCTTAAAATATCTTGTAACAATTTTGTATTATAGCGAATCAGAGAGTTGTTTTCTCCTCATAGTAGATCATATTTATTGAACTGGGTAAACAACCTCTTGGTGTTTTAACGTTTCACATTTTTATTGCATTGGAAGCATTTGATTGATTGTCATTTTTAATGGAAAACAAATATATTATATAATTAAAGGAAAAGAATAGTACAAAAGAGTAACAACAAGAAAAAAGGGTTCACAGAGTACCAAGGCGTAGGGATATATTGCAAGGTTGGTGTACGTAAGTATATAATTGTTTATATACATGTCATTATAAAACATTATCATTTTTTCTATTTTCTCCCTTAACTTTTAAATTTTCTTTAACCATTTAGGTACATTCATCGTGTTCGTATTGAGTTAAATAAATTGAGTACTTATGGAATTTTGGATCATTTTTTATTCAATGAACAAGTAATGATCCGAATTCTATTCAAGAGTACTTGAAAAGACAATTAAATGAGGGAAGAAAAGATTGTTACTTAGCACCATTTCTCTATGAGTAAGTATTTTTGTAATTGATAATTATGGATTCTACATTTAATTTCGTTTTATCAAATACTAATTATATATATGCTCGTGTTTATTCAGTGGCCATTGGCAATTGATTATCTTATTATTTAGGAAGAATACGATAACTACATTGTGTTCCTTACATTATAAACTCGAGAGAAAAATAAAAGATATTATTAATTGGTAAGTGTATTTTATGAAACTTTAAATTAATAGTTTCTTTGACATTGTAATCAGTTTATTGTGTAATATATTTAATACATTTTTAATGTATAATGTTTTGCAGCAAGTGAATATGATATATAATGTTAGAAGAAAGTCCACATGGCTCATGTCTAATGTAAGTGGCCCGATTATCTGTTTCTTTCATTTACATTCATGTGTGGTTATAGTCATGAAATTAATGTTTAAATTTATAGACGAGGAAACAACTAGGAGATTACAAGTGTGAGTATTATGTCATGAAACACATGTAAAATATTGTCCTTGCCGGAATTGTTGATTCATGGGATAAGGTATATATGTCATAAAATATTTACATATATATATTATATATAAGTTGCCTATTGAGTTATTATCATGCATGATATTCACTTTTCTGCTCTTTATTATGTAGATGTTTAACGACGAAACACCATTCCCTGTTGAGGACTTTGTAGATCTTCGTAAACGATGGACGTATATCCACAATGTGCTTAAGGGTCCTGATAATTGATTTATAGAGATGTGCTAATGACTTATTTTTTGTATTGGTGTGAATATTACTTTTGACTTAAACATATTTTGTGTTTGATGTTAATATTAATTTTGGCTTTTGATGCACAATCTTCGCAAAAATACAGGTTTTGTTTTATGCTCTTTATGCATGATTAATAAAAATACAGGTTGTTTTAAATTCTCTGATATGACTATAATAGATACAGGTTAAGAATGGGAAAATTTTGAAAACTAGAGAATTGAACTTTTTTAAACAGAGGAGGTTTTGAAAGCGGTTATAACACCTAATTGTGGTTGTATATTGAATGTTGACCAGAATAATATAAATTACAAAATGTTGATGCTGAGAATTGAACCTAGAACAATTATGTCTATCCAAACGGTTGGATTAACTAACCGTTGTGATATCGCGCGCACTTTCTAGAATACAACAACGGTCTCATGACCGTAATTATAAGTAATATTTTACGACAAAACTCTACATAACAACTCTTAAAATCGCGTGATTATATGTATTTTCCAACCGTTGTTAAATAGATTTTTCGTAGTAGTGTCTTCATATGAAGTTTTCTGTTTTGTCCTCTTGAATGGTTTCCTTTTTGTTAGTTAGAGAATTGGTTACTTGTTAGTTAAGATTGTTAACCAACTTCTCTACATGTACTTTATATAAACAGTTTCTCCATTGTATTTATTATGCAAGCTTTATCGTGCTTCCTTTAATGAGAATGAGTACTTTTTAGCTTGCAAGTTATAATGTTAACACTAAACCCTAGTGTTTGCCTATGCCCAAATATGTGAGTTAAGGAAGGTATATAGTGTCCCAAGTTAGATAAGTTGAAATTTTCTTCCATCCTTTGATTGCAAAATGACATGTGAAAAAAAGGTGTGATGATAAATTTAAGTTTGCGTTTGAATGTTGGACAGCCTACATAAATAAATTATATTTGACTTTGGGTGAAGCTTAGTAGATTTTGAATAATAGTTTTTATGTTGTTACTCATTGCCCCCGTGTAAAACTTGCTTTGTACTTTGTTGATAACTTGCTTCTCCATAAGTTAAAATATTTTAAACTTGTTTTAAGAACAATATTATCCAACTATAAGTTACCTCATTTTACATTGAATTTTAACCGAACTTCTAAATGGATTTTTCATGCAATGAATTAAATGCTTATTATGTTCTTTTATATAAAATATACAGGTCAAAGATTGCGCAAATGAGAATAAGCTGTTGAGTGTTGACTAATCTTAATTCAGACAACTTGAATAGCTTGGTATTTTGCTAAGCAAATCAACATTAACTTGTACATATCTCACAGTTATTTCTAGCATGATGTTGATTACCTTTAAGGATGAACAAATTGCAGCTATATGTATAGTTGAACTTGGAAATTTATAGTGTAGAAACAACATACTAATTAACCTAATAAATGATTAATAAAATGCGATAACAAATTATTTTTATTGGTTATTGATGTATGCTTAAAATTCTGAGTATTAATTAACGGATACATTGGAAGATAAATATTAAAATGCATAGGAAATTAAAAGCTACACTATAAAAGTGACTTTTATTTTGCAACAGAAGAAATAGTAAATAATATACAGTCATTCTAGGAGGCATGCGCAGCAGGATCAACTTCAAAGCATTCGGATTCTGTAACACGTTTCTTGTATTTGCGAATAAAATCATCGGCCCTCATGTTAATATTGGGCTCAGCGACGCCCCAATTACCTTTGTCTTCGTCGCTAGGCCATGTCTTGCGCGCTGAATCATAATCATAGTAACCTGCTCTATGTTTATTCTTAGATGTGAAGCAGTCGAAAATTGAAACAAAACCTGATGAAGACTTATTCTGCCTATTACCACCTCCCATGTTGATTATTTATATGGTTGGTTTTTTTGCTTTAAGTGATAGTCTTTGTTATCAAAGGAGAGTGTAATGTCTCGTATTTATATATAATGATAATAATAGTCGAGGAAGCTTGAACTTGAATAGAGCTAAATTAAGAATATGTAAGTGAGTTGTAAAGAGTAACGTAAATGGTTCAAATCAAGCAGATTTGGCAGGGTGGAAAGTCACTTTTGTAAATGAAGGATTTCTACTAATAGCCCATGATTGCTGGTCCTGCTTTTGTACTTTTCTTCTCTTCCAAGATTCAAGTTAGTTATTATTATTTGACACTTTTCCACTTCTAATTCAATCTCTTAATAAACTGTGTGCACATAGTTTAGAATTAGATTATGATTAGTATTTTGAATTGTTTAAAACGAAATTTGGTAATTTTATAGGGACCAAAAACTTATTTAACCCATTTCTTTTTCCTTCTCCAGTCACTCTAGTACATATTATCATAAAAAAAATTATTCCTGGTAAAAAAGAAATTTTTTTAATTATAAAAAGATTGGAAGAAGTAGACAGTTAGGCATATTTATTATATATTACATAAAAAGGATGAATATGTACATATTGTTGGTAAGTTAGACACACACGTGTGTGTGTGTATATATATATATATATATATATATATATATATATATATATATATATATATATATATATATATATATATATATATATATATATATATATATATATATATATATATATATATATATATATCCACCATGCAACTTACATAGTACAGTATAAGTTGAACCTTGAACAATGAAATATATACATATTTTAGGTAAATGATATTATGCAGTCTGAGAAGCAGTATCAACTTCATAGTATTCTGATTCTGCCAAACGATTCTTGTATTTGCGGATGAAATCATCAGCTCTCTTGTTAATATTGGGCTCAGCAACACCCCAGTAACCTTTGTCTTCATCGCTAGGCCATGTTCTGCGCCCAGTATCATAATCATAGAAACCTGATGAAGACTTGTTCTGCCTATTACCACCTCCCATGATGATTAATGGCTAAGCTTTTTTGCTATAACTCACTGTCTTGGTTTTCAAATGACAATGTAATATCACCTATTTATATATAAATTTAGTAGTCGAGTTAGTTTGAATTTGTAATAAGAATCTGATAAAAGAATGGTAAATAGTAACGTAAATGGTTCAAATTAACCTGTGTTGGTAGGGTTTTAAGTCACTTTTTCAATGCTCCCCTAGTTCGTTCATGCATTAAGCTGTTAAGTGTGAGAATTCTAACAGTAACGCATTATTATTGGTGCTGTTTTTGTACTTTTCTTCTCTATTGATAATTCACGTTAGTTATCATAAGGAATATATGTTTTCAGCATATTCTTGTTTTAACATCCATGTGATATTTAGATAAGCACATCCATGGTCATCTTCATATTCAATTCGTTAATTTCAAGATCTTTTACAATATTTATAATTTTATATTTTCTCATCTTCAATGTCGAAGTCAGAAATTTTAGACAGCCTGAACAAAAATTTTAACCGCAAGTTACATGTGACATAATATATAAATAGTCATAAAGTGTGCTACATAAGAGAGACGAAACCTAATCATGGAATACTGTGCTAAATAAGATTATGAGGTAAATGTCCTCTCCGAGACCTCCTTCCGATGAATGTTCGAATAATATCAATATCTTTAAGTGGCTTGAATATCTCTTGCTCGGTGTAACATATCATCAAGTCATTGAACCACACATCGTTGATCTTGTTTCACGAATTAGACTTGATAATCTTCATTGCTAAAAAAGCTCTTTCAACGGATGTTGTCGACACCGACACTACCATCGTCGTTTTTTTTATTTGCAATTTTGATTCATAAATAATTAATTGTGTTGGGCTGGGCCCTGACCATTGGTTATTCATCTGTTTTAATTTTCACACCTTGTTTTTACTAATGTTGCCCATGGCTTATCTAAAAATCGGCTATTAGGTTAGAGGGAGTACAAAGAAATTAGGGGTTGAGGTCGGGCGCGTGCTCGAGCTTGTTATGCATCAAAAACTTATTTCAAGCTTGAAAAATAAATTCTTGTTCAAAACACACGTGCATGTGTCGACACATACGTGTTTCAGGTCGACACATGTACTTCAATATTAAAGCATGTGGCTTCTGTTTGTATGTGTCAACACGTACCACTTCGTAGGTAGACACTTACACTAAAAATTAGCCTTATGTGTCGACACATCCGTATTTCAGGTCGACGCATACGGTCCTATTTTGAAGCCTGTAGCTTATGCTTGAATATGTCGATACATAACCTGATAAAAGTCGACACATGCATCAATACAGGTCGACACATGACTTACATGTGTCGACACATGTTGTTGTTATTTAGAAAATTTGCATCCTTTTTCACATTTTTAGGTTTCCCTTTTGCCTCCAAATTACACCTCTATAACTACATCATACATCCATATTTTTCAATTTGATGAAACTATAAACACATACTAAGATTGCTCATCATCTTCAACCTTGCATCTATGCATACACACAAACAAAGCATGCATAATCATTCATTGTTTGGGTGCCATCAAGACTTGGTTGATAACGTTCAATAGAAAACTATGAGGGTTTTTACTCCAAGATCAAAGCCTTCATTTTGGGGTTTTCGACAAGAGTTACATAATTGGATTTGATTGAGTGAAGAAGCTTTGAAGAATAGGTGGTTCTTGCAAAGGAGTAGCTTGAGACAGTGAATCAATTGGTAATCTTGGGTGACAACAACTCGCAATTTGGATTCGACTAAGTGAAACCTTTAAAGAATGGTGGTTTCTTGCAAAGAACTAGTGCGAGACGGTGAATTGATTGGTGTTTGTTGGGTGACTTGATTAAACTCGGATCAAGGGAAGAGAAGTGAAAAAATCAACATCAAACATAGGGTTTGTAGGGTTGGATTTCTTGATAAATCTTGTAAATAATTTTTTGCATAGTAAGATTGATATCTGAATTCCAAATTGGAATTGAAGGCAGACGTAGCTGTCGCGAGGACAGTCGATGAATTGCTTAAACAACTCCTTGTGTCATCTCTCTCTATCTCTTTATCTCTTGCATTTAAATTTCCATTATCAAATTGTTAAACACATTGATTTAGCGATTAATTCGTAATGATTTTCTTGTAATTGATTTGAACATTGTTGACTTTTGATTTCCTAACAATCAATTAGATTGTAAGAGGATTTTGATATAAAAAAACTTAAAGGAAAATTCTAAAAAATAAATCGCACACCAAGTGTTTGATAATTTGGCACTTTGAATTTTTGTGTTTAAATTGATTTCAAATTGGTTTATTTGTGATCATATTAAAATTTTAAGTTAGAATTTGATTTATTTTTAATTGACTGTGTCATTGTTATTCCATTCAAAGGGTTGTGCGCATATTTGGGGTTCCAATAACCGGTTTGGTTTAGACGACTTTCTATCTAAACACGGTACTTCCGCTTGCCAAAATTTAAGTGTTTTCACAATCTGGTTTTTAAACTTGGGGATCTATTCACCCCCTCTAGATAATTTTTTATCATCTAACAAAAATGCCATGACTTTTAAGAGTTACGTGATATTAATTGGTAGAAGTAAAGTGAGTAATTTGTTAGATGATTGGAGCCAGGATGATGGTGACTTGAAAGCAAGTACATGGAAATATATTGGAAATTTATTTTAACTTTTAGGATTTATTTTACAAGTATGTATTTGTTTAATACTAATACAAACTTTTATATGTAAATGTGGAATGTTTTTATTCTTCGAAAAGATGATAAGCTGGAAAATAAATGGATATCATATGTTGGTGAGCGTTAGAGGGTCTTTAAGACACAACTCAAAATGGATTATATTATATATCCAAAGAGTCCTGACTTAAAGCCTCCATATGTCACATATAGTTTTATTGATAAGGACATTGGGAAAGCTTTGTCGAGTTTTGAAACACTTCTGAGTTTGTGGCGAAGTGTCAAAAATGAAAGGAGAATAAGGTAAAAAATATTGTCTTGTGGAGGATATGATAATCTGGAGGAGACAATGGAAAAAAAATAAAACAAAAAAAGCAAGAGGTTATAGATCCTTCTATAAGCCTTAATTGTAGCACATCTCCACCATCACACCATGAGAAATGCAAGAGAGAACATCAAAGACCAAGAGGCTATTTCACATCATATGTTACACATGCAATTGCTAATAAGAATGCAAATAGATTCTTTTTTCAACATTATTAATTGTAGTTAATTAGATTTTTTAATGATTTTTTATTTTTTATTTTAGGATTCGATGGTTGAAAAACCCAATGCTGGTGGCTTTGTTCCTCAACGAAACCATGACATATTCATAGAACGGATGGAACAAATGAGCATGGTAGACGTGAACCTGGTGTTGAAAGAGGCATCTACCTAAGGATAGTTTTTTATCATCGTTAAAGAGTGATGAAATTTTCAAAAAATAAACTGAAGAGCTATTAGATAAGAAGTTGTAGGAGAGGATGTATGAGAAGATAGAGGCAACATTAAAAAAGAAGTGGGTGGCTTTGCCGGAGTGTGAACCACGAGATGCCAGAAGATTGACTCGTGATGTGATTGAGGTTAATTTAAGTTTTGTTTAGGAACATTCTTTTTCTTTTGTTTGATTAAAAATATGTGTTGTGTTTAGGTATTTTGTGTTCCTAAACTAATGTATTTTGTTATTGTATTTTTTATGATGCAACAATTGAAATCGATGGGTGTACTCGACCACCTAAATTTAAATCTATTAGACGTATCTGAAAAAATTGAAATGTATCAAAGCATAAAAAGGATCAAGGCAAAAAAATTTAAACTGAGCACAATTACTTGACCAAAGATAGCCTACCTTATGATTGAGCGAGTATTTGATAACCCCTTTGAGCCAAATTGACAAAATCTATATCAATTATGAAATGTAAAATTCACCATACAAGCCTAATGCATTTAATGAGTGGCTCGATCTATCTAAAATTCAGTTCATAATTGATCCATTAACAAATTCTAGTTTTTCTTGAATGATTAAACCCTAAACCTTCATTGTTTTTTTAATTTGTTTCCCTTGCATTGGGATAGGGGATTCCAATTAAATTACAAGGTTTTGTTCAAGTTGGGGAAAAAGCAAGGGTTACTTAAAAAAACAAGTAACATGAAAAGAATAGAAGAAAAAAAAAGGAATGAAAGAATTTTGAAAAGAGAAAAGAAGAATTCTTAAAGAAAATAGGTTGTCAAACATTTATCACCAAGGGTGTGTAGCAATCAAAAGAGGAATGTGTTTAAAAAGTTTTATGTTGGAAATGTAAAAGTATGTGAATGCTCCTCTAGAATTTTGCCACTTTGGTTGAATTACCCATAGATATGACATTTCTTTTATAACCAGGTCATACTACAACCCTTGAAAGACCTTAGTGATCCATGCTTTTGTGATTTCAAAATAGTTTGCTTGGATGAATGCATAATTTGATCAAGATGTTAGCAAGATTGTTGGATGTTATTTCAAGTCCCCATATAATGTTTTCACTTTATTATCCACTTTATTTTGGTTTAAACTCCTGGCCTTAGGGTCAGGGACCTTGTTGAGGGGTTGGGTTGTTCTAGCTCTGATTTGTTCTCGAGAAGCTTCACTCTCGCTTTTCTTTTCGGTCTTTCTGCGGTGGCTCTTTTTCCTTCTTCTTCTCTGTGTCTGTTTTGGGTGAGTCTTGCCCGTTTTTCTCGATGTATCGCGGTGGATGGAAAGAGGTTTCCTACAAGAAACGGTTCGCCCCGAAATGGGACACTTTTCCTTTTGGTGGTCGTAATCGTAACCCGTCTACCTCGCTAGGGGAAGTTACATCTTTGTTCGTGTCGGATTTTCCAGAAGGGTCAACAGCTAAGGATTTGTTTCAGCTCTTTGGGTGTTATGGTGCGGTGGTGGAGGTGGCAATTTCACCGAGGAGGAATTCTTTTGGGAAACGATTTGGCTTTGCTCGTTTTGTGGAGGTAATCGATGGTAGACTCTTAGCTGTGCGTCTGGACAATATAATTATTGGTGGTAAAAAAATACATGTCAATCTGCCAAGGTTCAAAAGGGATTCTTACAGGAGAGTAAAGGGTCATGGGGAGCCTGTGTTGGGCAAGATTGGGGTTCCACGAAATAGGTTTCACCCTGTCAGTAATGGAATTCCAAGGTCTGAGGCTGGGAAGGGTCACTCTTATGCTGAGGTCGTGGGAGGGAGACAACAGGATAACGTATCGAAAGTGTCGGAGAACATGTTGGTGCTTCAATCCTCGGAAGCCTTAAGAGGCCGGTTGGAGAGAGCATTTGTGGGCAAAGTCCATATTCCGGGTTCGGCTCATATCATCCAAACTCAATTCGAAATGGAAGGAGTTTTCGCTGTTAAAGTGTCCCCTATGGGTAGCAATTGGTGTCTGTTAGAAGAAAATGAGGAGGGCTTTATTGAAGATCTCATTGGTGAAGGAGAGGTGTGGTGGAAGACTTGGTTTTCGGAGATCAAAAAATGGGAACCTGGTGCTGTGGATCAACATAGAGATGTGTGGATTCGGATTTACGGGATCCCTCTCCATGCTTGGAGTTCTGACTGTTTTACGGCATTGGCTGAACAATGGGGGAGATTCATATGCATTGATGAATCCACGGCTAAAGGAGAGGCGTTTGACGTCGCGAGAATTATGATTAACGTGCCTATTGCTTGTCTGTTTCCTGATTTTGTCCATATTAATCTTGATGGACTGGTTTTCAAGCTTTTAATTAGAGAAGATGTTCAGGGCCTGTTTAGAACTTCTACTAAGGCACCGGCTGGTTCTTCGTGCAATAGCAGTTCCTCTGACTCGGTTGCGGAGTGTTGGAGCGATCATGATGGTAAGGTAGGGAGTATTTCGGACAGCATTGAACAATTTTCTGAGAAGAATTTGGAAGTGGAAAACGTTAAAGTGGATGGAGTGTTACGGTCCGATACTAATGCTGTGAGGGAATCTACCGCACATATTCCGGCTGTCAAGAAGGCTCCTCTGGTAGGCAATCATGCTGTTAGAGGAACTTATTTGGATGCTGGATCGACCGGGACAGTTCTGGAGCAGATTAAGGTGGCAGGCAGTGCGGATTTTACTGGGACAGCTTTGTCGCCAGTTTTAGTTGCCAGAGGGGAGGTGCAGGCTGAGGCGTCCCAGTCCAAGGTGGGTTGCACAATAGAATGTGGGGGATGTAATTCTGTTAGGAAAAAAATAAGGTACAGATTCATGGATGAAGTGGGCAAGAAGTCTTGTAGCGGCAAGGCTGGGAATAAAGAAATCGTTACAGTTTTCTGATAACACGAAAACGTATCACATATTTGGCTTGATTTACATATATTATTTCCCTATTTTATCTTAATTATGTTGCTTTTTATTGGTATTATGCTGGTATTTTCATTGTTTTAGGTTTTATGTTCGTTTTGAGGACTATTTGTGAAAAGGAAAGAAATGGAGCTAAAATCACTACTATTTGTGCCTAAAAGATGAAAAATGGTTCTGAAATGAAAAGGGGGTGCAAACAAGGCTCAACCATGCTAAAGGAAACCCAAAGGCCCAAAGAGACAAAGTCAGCCCTCGAAGTAATCAATTGTGCGTGGCCCAAATCACACAAGCAAGTGGAGACGCACGTCTCCAACGATCCATGCCACGTCACCATTGAGGAGACGCCCGTCTCCAGCTCCTCCTACATTTCCTCCACTTGAGACGCACGTCTCAAGTCGTGTGCTGGGTCACCCTGAAGAAGTGGAGACGCACGTCTCCAAGGAGTTCCCTATTTCCACGCATTCCAACAGCAAAAGCTCCCCTATAAATAGAAGCAGTCACCTCAGTTCTCAGGGTGCAATTTCCGGCCAACGAAGTGCTGCCGGAATTGTACCGTGCTTATTATTTTCTTCCTTGTTTTAATTTCCGTCCGTTTAAATTCTGAAGAACGATCCAGCCAACTTGTGGTGGAAGTTCAGTACTCGAAGATTCAATTGCAATTTACATTATTCAGGTTTATTATTTACCGCCTTTATTTATATTTATTTGCATGATATATTATATGCCAATTAATATGCCTATTATTATGAACCGAATTTATTTATGCATGTTTAACCATATTAATATGTCTGGCTAATTTATTTAGATGTCAGTACGTAAAGTAATTTAACCATAGGAATCCGAAATAAATTGGCTTAATTATGTTTTATTAAATATCACTTGTTTTTGGTTTGTATGTCTAATTTAATTAGTAAGTCTTAAAACCAATAGAGCGAAAGTTTGAGGGCTTAAGACGGTCAAAGGTTAAAATCAATAGAGCGAAAGTTTGAGATCTTTAACTGGATAGTAGACATAGGACATTAGTTTTAAGGATGGCGAAAGCGTATTAAAACTAATTAGAACTTATTTATTTTCAAAAAGTGTTTTTACACCCGCGCGGGATGGCGAAAGCGTACGTTAGGGATATTAGCATGTTCCGAGTCAACAGAACGAGAGTTTGAGATTAGGAGATTTAAATAGATAACGACTTCATAAAACAAGCATTTTATTAACTATGTTGTTTTCAAAAAGCGTTTCTAAATCTGGTGGGATGGCGAAAGCGTACATTAAGAGTTAGGATCGTAGTCTGAATCAATAGAGCGAGAGTTTGAGAGGAGGACTTTTAAATAACATAGTTAGTAAAGATCTTTGATTTAATTAGAATCTGGCCAATGGAACTTCGGATCACCTAAGTTAGATGAAATACATACTGATATCCGTTTGTTATTATATTTTACCTAGATTTAAGATTTTAGTTTCCCCATTTATAAAAAACCCAAATATCATTAGCCTTAGCTTTACATAGTAACTTTAGATAACGGTAGGTCGATTTATAGTCCCTGTGGATTCGATATCTTTTAAAACTACACGACACGACTGTGCACTTGCAGTTATCCCGACTAATAGACACGCAAAGTCGCGATCAAGTTTTTGGCGCCGTTGCCGGGGACTATTCAAGTCGATATCGTAACTCGCTGTTACACCGTAGAGACTAAGGCATTTTTTTTTTCTTTTCATTTATTACTATGTATCACCCAAACTTTTTCTACAACTCCCAACAACAGTATTTCGAGGGATACCAAGAATCCCATAAATCCGACCTCGAAATACTGTTGGAAAATTTCAAAGCGTCACAAACTCATTCTCACCCAAATCACCTCTGCAACTCCCAATCTCAACATTTCGAGGAACCACAAGAAACTTACAATCCAAACCTCGAAACATTAATTGGGGATTACAATTTGACACTAGCTTATACTCAACCGAATTCCCTCTATAATCACCAATCCCAACATTTTGAGGAACCGCAAGAATTTTATTCTAACCAAACCTATCCTCAACCGAATTTCCTCTACGATCACCACAATCAATATTTCGAGGAGTCACCAGAATCCCATAAATCCGACCTCGAAATAATAATGGAAAATTTTAAAGAAACATCTATGATGACAAGGCGCTTTGTGGAAACGCAAAATGCGATGCTAACCTACTTCGAGGAACCACAAGAATCCTATAACTCTAACCTTGAAGCATTAATAGAGGATTCCAATGCAACGCAAACTTATCATCAACCAAATTTCCTATACGATCACCATGCCCAACATTTTGAGGAGTCGCAAGATTATCATAAATCCAACCTCGAAATCTTAATGGAGGAATTCATTGAAGCACAAACTCTCTCTAGGCTAGAATCTATGATGACGAAGCACTTTGAGGAAACACAAAATGCAACGCTAGCTCCCTTTGAAGAACCTCAAGAATCCCATAATTTTAACTTCGAAATATCAATGGAGGATTCTGACGAGACGCTAACTCACTCTAGATTAGAAGCCATGATGGAGCACTTTGTAGAGACGCAAACCATCCAAAACCAAGAGTTTATCAAACAAAGTATTCATAACAATGAAACCCTTAAGCAACTGACCACTATGGTTGAGTCCCTCGCGACTCACAACATGGCATTAGAGACTCAAATCTCCCAACTTGAACAAAACCTTCTAGGACCCTTCCTTGAGGAACATGTGGATGTTGAAACAACCATTAGTGAAAAACAAATTGAAATTCCTGAGGAGAGTGATAATGAGATTGAGGAGAGTGATTATGAGATTGAGAAGAGTGATAATGTGGTTGAAGAGATTTCTAGTGAGAAAAGAGTGGAGATTGAGAAAAATCCACCAACACCATCTGAAAGGGAGGTTGTAGAAGAGGTAGAGAGGGAAGCACCTATTATTATTCCTTTTCCCTATACCCCATCGATTTCTTTCCCGCAAAGTTTTGTGGAAGCTAAGGTAGACTCCAAATCCATAATGTATGTGAAGATATTGGAAAATATCCACACTAATGCACCCTTATTTGAAGTCTTGCATAAAAAGAGAAATTTAGACGACCATGAAACTAAGGATATCGTTAGTGATAAGAGGGTAAGGTTAACTTTTGAGGTGGTGGATGATATCACTAAGCCCGAGTTTGAAAAGCTGAAACCACAGATAGATCCAGAACCGCCACCGCGATTTCAAAAGAATAAACCACCCCACAGAAGAAAGAAAAGAAAAGGTGAGGGATATGTGAGATGGCTTGATAAGTGGCCATGGAAAACGAGGTTTGTTAAAAGTTCAACTGAGGAGTCATTCTCAAGAGAACCACCTTGAGTGCTTGCACTCTTAAGCCGTCGAGCTATTGACGTTAAACAAAGCGCTGCGTGGGAGGCAACCCACGAGTTTTCAATTTAATGTTTTCCTTTTATTGTTTGAACTTGCAGATAATAAAGATATGGATCGCTTGTCACGTCTCGGCCATATCTAGGCGAAAAATCTATAGACGATCATCTCAAAGATGAATGGGTCTCCACGCACATTCCTACGAGTGTTGCTGCTGGTGGTGACACAGTTGATGAGCATGATAGGAGAAGATATTTCCTCCGGACGCGGAGCAGATTTGGTTGTGATAGCTCGCCGGTAGCATCCATATAGGTTCTGTCTTTTCTTCTCCACCTTGGATCGAAACATTGAGGACAATGTTTGGTTTAAGTGTGGGGGAGAAGCTTTACCGTTTTCATTTGTTGCTTTATTGTTTTCTAGTTATGTTGTCAAGTATTTATATATGATTTTCTGTTGTTATCAAATTTCCCTAAAATTTGAAAAATTTTAACCTCCAACAAAAATTTGAATTTTGACGCATGGCATACACACTCTGAAAGTACAGAGGGTGTCACACTTTAGGCATTGTTAGAAAGAGTTGGAGATGTTTCAACAACATCGATATCGTCCCGACACCCTAAACCCCCTCATTATGTGATATCAATTTGGATGCCCATTATGTCGAGACCTTAGGCTCAAGTTTTCAAAGTAGCTCTTAAGTAGTTTATATTAGCAGTCGGCACCATCTTAAGCACAAACTACGTAGGGAGTCGATGAATATAAGTGAATGATCCTGTTTTTAATAGATAAATGGTTTGATTGAAAAATAACCCTCTAAGTTAGGTGACCCTCACCCGGTCATTTAGCCTAACGGTTGTTACGCATATAAGGATTTAATAATTAGCACCCACTGTTGGTTGGCCTAGAGGTCACTGGTACTGGGCTTGGTAGGGTGGACTACGGTCTGATCCCCCGCAACCGCAGTTGGGAAATATGGGGCTTCGCCATTTAAAAAACCAGAACCCCGTGCTAAAGAAAAGAAAAGGATCATAGTCGCTAACCGATTTCCCCTACTATGTGAGTGTACGGATAACGGGCTTAATGTGATTGTGCTTGAATGAAAAGAGTTAAATGAAAAACGAGAGATATAGGTTGAGTTATAATGGCATAATTCAAATTGGTTTGCATAAGGAGGGAGTTTTTGAACATTGTGTGGTTACGTTATCCTTGGTGTTGATATCTATTTCCTATCGATGTAACATTTGCCTAACATAAATATGATTAGGAGTTGTGTCGTGCCTGTGTTTCAAAAATCTTGCTTAATCATTTTCTTTTACCGTGTGGTTGATTGCTTGAGGACAAGCAATGGTTTAAGTGTGGGGGTATTTGATAACACGAAAACGTATCACATATTTGGCTTGATTTACATATATTATTTCCCTATTTTATCTTAATTATGTTGCTTTTTATTGGTATTATGCTGGTATTTTCATTGTTTTAGGTTTTATGTTCGTTTTGAGGACTATTTGTGAAAAGGAAAGAAATGGAGCTAAAATCACTACTATTTGTGCCTAAAAGATGAAAAATGGTGCTGAAATGAAAAGGGGGTGCAAACAAGGCTCAACCATGCTAAAGGAAACCCAAAGGCCCAAAGAGACAAAGTCAGCCCTCGAAGTAATCAATTGTGCGTGGCCCAAATCACACAAGCAAGTGGAGACGCACGTCTCCAACGATCCATGCCACGTCACCATTGAGGAGACGCCAGTCTCCAGCTCCTCCTACATTTCCTCCACTTGAGACGCCCGTCTCAAGTCGTGTGCTGGGTCACCCTGAAGAAGTGGAGACGCACGTCTCCAAGGAGTTCCCTATTTCCACGCATTCCAACAGCAGAAGCTCCCCTATAAATAGAAGCAGTCACCTCAGTTCTCAGGGTGCAATTTCCGGCCAACGAAGTGCTGCCGGAATTGTACCGTGCTTATTATTTTCTTCCTTGTTTTAATTTCCGTCCGTTTAAATTCTGAAGAACGATCCAGCCAACTTGTGGTGGAAGTTCAGTACTCGAAGATTCAATTGCAATTTACATTATTCAGGTTTATTATTTACCGCCTTTATTTATATTTATTTGCATGATATATTATATGCCAATTAATATGCCTATTATTATGAACCGAATTTATTTATGCATGTTTAACCATATTAATATGTCTGGCTAATTTATTTAGATGTCAGTACGTAAAGTAATTTAACCATAGGAATCCGAAATAAATTGGCTTAATTATGTTTTATTAAATATCACTTGTTTTTGGTTTGTATGTCTAATTTAATTAGTAAGTCTTAAAACCAATAGAGCGAAAGTTTGAGGGCTTAAGACGGTCAAAGGTTAAAATCAATAGAGCGAAAGTTTGAGATCTTTAACTGGATAGTAGACATAGGACATTAGTTTTAAGGATGGCGAAAGCGTATTAAAACTAATTAGAACTTATTTATTTTCAAAAAGTGTTTTTACACCCGCGCGGGATGGCGAAAGCGTACGTTAGGGATATTAGCATGTTCCGAGTCAACAGAGCGAGAGTTTGAGATTAGGAGATTTAAATAGATAACGACTTCATAAAACAAGCATTTTATTAACTATGTTGTTTTCAAAAAGCGTTTCTAAATCTGGTGGGATGGCGAAAGCGTACATTAAGAGTTAGGATCGTAGTCTGAATCAATAGAGCGAGAGTTTGAGAGGAGGACTTTTAAATAACATAGTTAGTAAAGATCTTTGATTTAATTAGAATCTGGCCAATGGAACTTCGGATCACCTAAGTTAGATGAAATACATACTGATATCCGTTTGTTATTATATTTTACCTAGATTTAAGATTTTAGTTTCCCCATTTATAAAAAACCCAAATATCATTAGCCTTAGCTTTACATAGTAACTTTAGATAACGGTAGGTCGATTTATAGTCCCTGTGGATTCGATATCTTTTAAAACTACACGACACGACTGTGCACTTGCAGTTATCCCGACTAATAGACACGCAAAGTCGCGATCATTTGCAATAGGAAAAAGACTAATAATGCTGGGCAGCGGGGTACAATGGCTGAAGATAGTAGTGTGGGTGCTTCTTCCAAGTGTTATGGTAATCAACAAGAGGAGTCAGACATATTTAGGAATAATAATAGACAATGGGATTTTCTCAAAAGGGATGTCGGAGATAAATTATTGGAGGCGATTGTGGCATTGGGGGTGGTGGATGTGAATGGAAGGAACAATCTTGCTAGGAGAATTGAAGATTTGGGAAAGGGAACCAATATAGCATTGGAGTGTAGGAAGGAGCATAACAAAGTGTCTCAATGATTATTGGTTCTTTGAACATTAGAGGGGGAGCAAATGCGCTCAAAAGAAGGAGAATTAGTCATTTGATTAACAAAGGTAGTGCGGATATTTTCCTTTTGCAAGAAACTAAGATTTCCAATATGGTGGAGGATTATGCTAATAGTTTTTGGAGACACTCGGAGATTGGTTTTTCCTTTGTCAACTCGGAGGGTAGGTCGGGTGGTTTGATTACGATGTGGAAGAAAAACACCATGGATGTTTTGTTTAGTTTTAAGGGGGAAGGGTATTTGGGGTTAAAAGTTTGTTGGAAGGAGGACTTTTATTATGTGGTTAACGTGTACTCTTCTTGTGATTTGTCTAAGAAGAAGGTTTTGTGGGAGAAATTGTTAGACTTGATGAGAATTTACTCCGATGGGGAATGGATATTAGGCGGAGACTTTAATGCTATAAAGAATGCTAGAGAGCGTAAAGGGAGAGTGGAAGGGAGCTACAAGAAGGAGACGGAAATTTTTGCCGAGTTCATTCATAAGAGCTCCTTGGTGGACATTCCGTGTAAAGGTAAGAAATTTTCGTGGTATAGTGGTGATGGCAAGTCTATGAGTAGGATTGACCGGTTCTAAATTTCCAACGTGGTGGTGAATCGGTGGGACGTAATTGGTCAATTGATAGGCGATAGAGATATTTCGGATCATTGTCCTATTTGGATTATGTCGGATAAATGTAATTGGGGTCCGAAACCGTTCAAGTTCAATAATGAATGGTTTTCCTTCGATTCTTTTATACCTTTTGTGGAAAGGGAGTGGAAGGCTTTGAAAGTGGAAGGAAGACCCGATTATGTTTTGAAAGAGAAACTCCGGATTCTAAAAGATAAACTCAAAAAGTGGAATAAGGAAGTCTTCGGTAAGATTGATTTGGATATAGATAAAGGGGTTCGAGACATAAATATTGGTGATGAAAGGTTAGCCTCCTTCCCTAATTCTATTTCTTTTCATTCCTTGGAAGAAAGTGTGGAGGCTAGAAAAGAGGCGAGTAGTAGTTTTTGGAGGAACTTGAGAATTAAAGAGAACATGCTTCTTCAAAAATCTAATTTGAAATGGCTTAAAGAAGGAGATTCTAATAGTGGTTTTTTTCATAAGGTGATGAAGAGTAAAAGAAGGCATAATCATATCGGTCCGATTCTTGCATCGGGTTCCTTGGTGGAGTCGGTGGAGGAGGTTAGGGAGGAGGTTTTCAAACACTTTGAGAACAAGTTTATTGAATCGGAGGTGGATAGACCGGTGCTAGTTGGCATTTATTTCAAGTCGATTAGTGGGGAGGAGGCGAGGGAAATAGAGAAACCTTTTCTTGAAAGTGAAATTAAGAAGGCGGTGTGGGAGTGCGGAGACTCTAAGAGCCCGGGGCCGGATTGTTACTCTTTCCTCTTTATCAAGAAATGTTGGAGCTTTATTAAAGAAGATTTCATAAATTTCTTTAATTACTTTTTTCTTGGGAAGCCCATCTCAAAGGTAATCATTTCCTCTTTCTTAACTTTAATTCCGAAGTCTAATAATCCTATTGGCCTAGATGATTATAGACCTATTTGCCTTGTTGGGTGCATTTATAAAATGGCGGCGAAGTTATTGGCGGGTAGATTAAAAGGGGTGTTGAATTCTATTATTTCCACTTGTCAAAATGCTTTCGTTCCGGGTAGGCTTTTGTTGGATGGGGTGGTGGTGGCTAACGAAGTGGTGTATTATGCTAGAAAGGAAGGAAAGGGGTGTATTTTATTCAAAGTTGATTTTGAAAAAGCTTACGACAAAGTGAGTTGGAATTTCTTGAGATATATGCTTAAATGTATGGGGTTTGGGGATAGATGGTTGAAATGGATAGAATTACTTGTTTTTAATAGTAATATGTCGGTGTTA
The DNA here is from genome assembly GCF_029867415.1 of Vicia villosa. Taxonomy (NCBI): domain Eukaryota; kingdom Viridiplantae; phylum Streptophyta; class Magnoliopsida; order Fabales; family Fabaceae; genus Vicia; species Vicia villosa. The sequence continues at coordinate 120,470,995 of NC_081180.1, forward strand.
GTGAATGGTTTCCCTACAAAGGAATTTGTTGTGAGTAGAGGATTAAGACAAGGAGATCCTCTTTCTCCGTTTCTTTTTGATATTGTGGCGGAGGGATTGTCGGGTCTTGTGAGAAAATCTATTGAGGTGGGACATTTTCAAAGCTTTTCGATTAATGGTTCTTGTTCGGTGGATATGCTTCAATTCGCGGACGACACATTAATTGTAGGGGAAAGTAATTGGAATCATGTTTTGGCTTTAAGGGCGATGCTTCGGGCCTTTGAACTTGTGTCGGGTCTTGGAATTAATTACCACAAGAGCAAGTTGATTGGGATTAATTCCAATATCCACTTTTTAGAGGCGGTCTCTCATTTCTTCTCTTGTAAATTAGAAGATAGCAACTTTTACTTTCTTGGTATTCCAATTGGTTTCAACCCGAGAAAAGAAGCTACGTGGAGTCCTCTTTTGACTAAGTTAAAGAATCGTTTGGAGGGGTGGTCTAATCGGTTTCTAAACTTAGGTGGTAGGATTACTCTCCTAAAGTCCGTTTTGAGTTCTTTGGCTATTTTCACATTATCTTTTTACAAGATTCCGAGAAAGGTAGCTATGAAGATCACTAGTATTCAAAGCAAGTTTTTATGGGGAGGAGTAGAGGAGAAAAGAAGGATTCATTGGGTTAAGTGGGATGACGTCACTCTTCCCTTGCATAAAGAGGGTCTTGGAGTCAAAAATATTAATTTATTCAATTTGGCTCTCCTTAACAATTGGAGATGGCGGATTGTTCAAGGTAAAGACTCTTTGTGGTACAAAATATTGCAATCGCGGTATGGAGATGTTTCTTCCATTATGTTTGGAGGAGGTGGAAATAACAAGAAAGTTTCAAAATTCTCTTTTTGGTGGAGAGATATTTTAAAAATTATTTCTTTTTCTTCCCGGGACCCCATTGTTGATTCTTGTAGGTTCTCCGCTCATAATGGTTTCTCAACCCCTTTTTGGGAAGCTAGGTGGATGAATGACACTTCTTTGAAAGACTTGTTCCCGGATTTATATGGCATCTCTCGGTTAAAGTTTGTGTCGGTAGCGGCCATGGGTGGTTGGAGGGATGGTGTTTGGGTTTGGGGTGATTTCGGGTTGTCGATGGTAGAGGTGGGTGAGTTGGGTTTGGAGGCGGAGCATGCGGTTTTTTTAGGGCGCGTGGAGGGTTTGGCTTGGTGGAAGGAGGGAAAGGATTCCGTTGAGTGGGACTATTCCGAGGAGAAGAATTTTTCGGTTGCTTCTTGTTACACTTTTTACAACAACCTTCGCATACCTTTTGGGCCTCCTAATAGGAATGATGAAGCTTTCGGTTTGTTGTGGAATTTGGAAGTACCTTTCAAAATCAAGGCTTTCGGGTGGAGGCTTTTTCTTGATAGGCTACCGGTAAAAAATTTATTGAAGAACCGAGGTATTTCTATCCCCTTGGAGGAATTAAAGTGTCTTTTTTGTGGCAATTGCATCGAATCTAGTTCTCATTTATTTTTTAGTTGTTTGGTGGTGAAATATATATGGAGTGTTTTAGCTAATTGGGTTGGTAAAGGGGATAGTATAGAATTTGATTGTTTATCAAATTTTATGGATTGGCACTTGTTTTTCCATAGTAAAAAGGTTAACCATAGGAAATTGGGAGTGGTGTGGCTTGCTACCACTTGGACGATTTGGTTGGTTAGAAATGGAGCTTGTTTCCGGAAGGATGCTTGGAATGTGAATAATACCGTTTGGAATTTGAAGCTTTTGGCGTGGAGATGGTCTTTTTGCGGGAAAATTACGCACCCCAATTACTCTTTCTACGAGTTTTGCATGGATCCCTTGCATTTTTTGTCGTAGTCGTAATTGGTTTGTAATTTTCTTTTTGTCGGGTTTGTCCCGTTTCCTCGTGTAAACAGGTTGGAGAACCCTTAGTTCTCCGTTTATTAATATAACTTGCTTACACAAAAAAAAAAAGTGTGTTATGTGTTATTCAAGGTTAATTATGTTATTGGCTTGGAATGTATTAGATGTATTTTTTATTTAGAACTTGTTTCATATTCACGTTTTGATTTCAAGTTAGTGATAGACATTAAAATTGCATGTGCATTCTACATTTTAACCATGCATTCTCATCTTCCCTTTCAAAATGGTTGATCATGAAAAACTTTATGAAATTGCTCTTGCATTCAAATAGCTTTATAAGACTTTTGTTTAAGATCAAACAAAGTTCTATGTTGGGGAGAGTTGATAAGTACTAAAATATAGTAAACGTACACATTGAATGAGGGCACTTATTAACTTGTTTCATAAGTTTTTCTTATCAAAAGTCCTACTATATTGTAAATACTAGTTTTATTAGGAAAATATTTAGTTTCAACATTTTACACCTAATTCCAACCAATTTTGTAGGTGTTTGTGCAATTCGAGAAGATTGGTTCGTTAAAGCAAGGAAGTAAGTTTCAGCAACCTTACCTAGCGAGCTCAGACGGGAGTGAGAAAGCGAGATTCAAATAAAGATCAAAGAGAGCCCATGTCGAGAGCAAACAAAAACTAAAAATTCAGCAAAAGTAACACTCTTGCTTAGCCACGCCAAAGTGAGCTCAAAGCGAGAGTAAGCAGAAACTCAATTTTGCAAAACATCACCCTCTCTTGGCCATGCCAAAGCGAGCTCAAAGAGAGACTAGGAAAAATGTGCAAAGATTCCCTAATCAATATTCTCTCTTAGTGAAGCTTAGAAAGTTCAAAGCGGGAGAGTTGGCTTAGCAATTTATTTGTGCCTAAGCAAGGCAAGGCGATTTAAAGCTGGCGTGTCAGAAAACTTCATGATGAAGAGATGCTAGATGGCTAAGCGACCCTTCTATGGCTAAGTGAGCATATGTTTTTAGGACAAGTATAAATACCATTCAGAACAAGAAAATAAGGACTTTATCATTTTTATAGAGATAGAAATACAAAGAGAAACACGAGAGAGCCATAAGAGGAATCAAAGGTGGATAAGCAACATTAATGCTATCTCATATATTTTCTTATTATTTATGCAAATCCACTATGACAATGAGTGGCTAAATATCTCTTTGTTTGGGATTAGATGTAATTAACCTGTGCTCATATGTATATCTTTTAATCATGACGTTATTGATGAAATAGTTAGTCATTAATATTGATGTTATCTTTGTTTTAAATGTTTAACTTTATGGATTGGAATTGTTATTAGGAAATAACTTTTGAATCTAGATTTAGGATAATCATGGGTTAAACATCAAACTCTAAAGATATGTTTAGGTTTAACATTCACTAAAAGTATCAATTATTAATGCTAGTGTATTGTTTAAAATGGTGAAAGATTTTTTATTAAACAATACGGTTGAACCCACATCATTGTTTATACATAAACAATATTTGTAAGCGGTATGTGACAATGTTGATTAATATCTAGGATCAATATAACTTATCAGAAAGATACAAGCCAAATAGGTTAAAGATATTTAGTCCCAACAAGCTCATATCATTGTTAACTTTCTTAACATTTACCGTTGTTACATTCCTTGAATTTTCACAACCAAATATGTTACAATAACTTCACTTAAAATCATATTAATTTTTCATAAGAAATAATATCGTACTAGTCCTTGTGGATATTTTAAGCAATTTTACACTTGTTTGGTCATGATTTTGAATTCTATTTATGCGAGAAAATAACAGGAACATTGATTACTTTTTTATCTTGAGATTGAAAGAACAACTTAGAGAAACATCAATAAGAACATAAAACAAAATCAGTTAGACAAGCAAAGGAATCAAAAGTAAGGAACTTCTATTTCTATTTCTTCAATGTCACCTCTACTAGAAGAAGTCGTGGTTAAACAGGAAAACAACAACAATAACAACAACAACAACAATGAGGTTGGTTAAATGCCTTGTCAAAACATCCCAAGACGGCTAGCTCACATTATCAGATCTCCGATCAATACCAGACAAATAGAAATGAAGACTAGATTACTTTAAATCATATATGCAAACTCTTTTGATAGACTTAACCACAAGGATCCATACACTCATTTTACCAAGTTCTATGAGCTTGCTGATACACTCGGAGCATTTGAAGTAGAAGAAGAATGGGTTCATGATATTATTTCCTCATTCGCTAATTGGGAAAGAAAAAGAGTAGTACCTGGACCAGCGGGTTCAAATTATGACCAACTCGAACCCACTGGAGAAGAAATTTAGTAACAAGTTCTTTCCATACAATAAATTTATGGAAGCCAAGACAACTATTGTCGTATTTTCAAAAGGTTCGATTGAAACACTTTGTGAAGCACAGGAGAGATACAAGTCTATGTTATAAAAAAAGATGGAATCATTGAATTAGGATCAAACAATGAAATCTTATCACAAAATAAATTATTGACTCAAATCATGGAAGAACTTACAAAAAAAATTGTCGAAGCTCCCTAACAGCTTAAAGAAATGCATGAAATGTGGAATAAACATTACCATGTCGATTATTGTGAACTGTGCAATAGAGATCATCCCGCTGGTTATCGTCCCTCGTCAAATGAATAGGTGGATTACATGGGAATCAACAAAGACAATGAATATATCAGGGAAACGCTTGTTATCAAAGAGAAAATGCTGCAAATTATGGTCAGAGGTGGAGAAAATACGTTGGACCATCCAGTAGACAAAGTCTGTATCACAATTAAAACAAGAATCCTATTCCTAACCAAAAGAACACTGATGCGTTGATTAAGAATCTCGAAATCTAAGTTGGTCAGATAGCCAAGCAACTGGCTGATCAACAAGGAGAGACATTTACCACCAACACTTAACCCAATCCAAAGGAGCATTGAAAATTGATTACAACTAGGAGCGGTAGAGTGATTGGCAAAGGCATTGGTGATAATTTAGAAATAGAGAGAGTTCTTATTAAATTGAAGGAAAAATAAGAGGGAGAAAATGAACAAAGTGAGAAGGAGAGAGGAGAAAAGAATAAAGAGGAAGAATTAGTTGAACAAAATAACAAAGAAAAGTTGGAGAAAAAAGTGAGTGAGGAGAGGAAGACCAAGAATCAAAAGGCATGAGAGGAGAAAGGTAATATAAAGAATCCTCTGGTGCAACATTTTCTTTATCTGCACGCTCCAACAAAGAAAGGCAGTATGCAAGGTTTCTGGATATCTTCAAACGATTGCAGATTAATATTCCATTTGCAGAAGCCTTGGAAAAGAGGCCTACATATGCTAAATTCATGAAGGAGATTATGAAGAAGAAAAGGAAATACACTAATAAGGAAACAATTTATTTGTATGCTAGATGTTGTGCTATTATTTAGAGAACCCTTACTTGGAATAAAAAGATCTCAATTGATGGAATGATAATCAGATTAAATTGGAAATTTGATTGCGTCATTCCAAATTTTGAAGTGTGTATGTGAACGTGAAATTCACTCTCAATTGATGGAATAATAATCATTTAATATTAATCAGATTAAATTAAAATAAAATAAAAAGATTTAAAATAATTTTGGTGTTGGCACATCAGCAATATTTAATGCTAAATCAATATAGTGCAAACAATGTAACAAAAGTCCAATATGTCCCTGAAATCGAAAAAGTTTAGGCAGATAATCAAAAGGTTATACGTGGTATTTTCAGGTACTCTGATTTTTATGAATAGATAATAGATAGTAATTGCATAGAGTATAGTAAAACAGAGGCATTAATGTCTAAAATAAAAATTCTCATATTTAAACTAATATTAACAACGAAATGACATAAATTTTTTACAATATCATTAATTAAAACCAAAGATAATTATTTTTTAAAAAAATAAATTAATCTTATAGTAATCCGCATTTGAAGACATAAGTAATATCTTTTAAGAATATTTAAAATTTTAAAAATAAATTTTAGATGTCACTCTCAATACAAGCATATGTTTTTTCAATTGTAAAATCAAAAACAAAATATACAAGCATGTGTTTTTTCTTTTAAGTAAATTGTACTTTTTATTTAAAATTAATTTATATTGTAATCACAATTATAATCCATAAAAAATTAGACAATTTTTTTATAGACCTCCTGGGATGAGGACCCCTACCAAATATTACAAAATACCCTTTTACTTCGGAGATGCATTTTCGAAAAAACTCATTTTCACATTTTTAATTATTTCGGAGATGCATCTCCGAAAACACTCATTTTCACATTTTTAATTTTTTTGGAGATGGCATTTCCGAAAACACCCTTTAACCAGTTTCGGAGATGCATCTCAGAAATATGTTCTGAGTTTTTTTTTTACAAAACAATGATTAATCTCATATTTTACATTAATCGACAAAATTGCAAAATAGAATCAGATAACATGTAAACTATAATAAATATGGCTATATTAATCAATGGTAGTTGTTCAGATAAGTCAAAAATATAAAAATATTACAACCCAACAAATGTCATGAATAAAACATAAATAGGCAATTACTACTGAGTATGCCTAATCCTAACTCCCTAGGTCCTCCTCTGCCTCCTATACGCTGTCGCACCGGCCGCGTCACTAACCATTCTCTCCACAATGGCAACTGTCTATTGACCACCCTTCTCAATGATACCTCTGTCCAATGCATCATGCCCAAGCATCTGTATCCGCTAGCATATCAAAAGGAGATCAGTGGCATGGTCATCCTCGCCCTGCTGGTTCTCCAAGATCTCCTCATGTGCTGGCCTAGGTGGATCTCTAGGAGCATCGAGTGTCATCAAAGGATGTGACACCAGATAAAACCATGTCACATAACCATCCACATAGTGCCAGGTCTGGGTGGCCACCAATCGCCGATACTCCTCGGGCACCAAATGATACGCCCAATCCTCAAATACAGCAGTGAGGCTCACTCGGGCAAAGGTGTCAGGTGGAACCTCAAACGGAGACCTCATTATCATCTGCACACGTCCAAACTGCCTCATGCACCGCTCCGGCAGATACCTGACCATGGTGTTGGTTCCACATGCTAACCATCCAGAATATAATGCGACACGGTCGAATGGGACAACATTTCCGTAATTAGTGAATGACGTCCAATGGATGTCATTATGAACAGTGCGGTCGAGGTACACGCGATATGGGCCCACCTTGTTATTCCCCCTTTGGAGGACGTATCGTGCACAGGATCAATGTCGAAGCCGTAGATGCGGTGGAAGTATGAGATGGTCCAGCCCTGAAACACAAATACGATAATATGTTTTAAAAAAATGAACCATAATTAAATGTGAAGTAATTAAATAGAAACGTACCGTAAGGAGTGTGCAAGATCTAATCAACTGTGTGGTCCTCCATTTGGAGGATTCATTCAGCTTCTAGTATAGGTATACCAGAATGGTGGCCTCCCAGTTCCACTCGTGAACTGTAGTCGGATCAATAAAGTACCGGAGATAAGTCATGTCGACATAGGTTGCACTTTTATCCACAAAGAGTGTAGTGCCTACCAAGAACATGAACCAACACCGCATAGCGCAACCACAGTGATACTCAGTAAAAAGCTCGTCACCCTCTTGCTCGAACTCTGCTGCCGCCACCAAGTGGTTCTCAGAAAGCTCTTTCAAGTTGGAGAACCGGATATGCGCCCACTCGTCGCTCTACACTCATAATCCGCCATGTTTGGGTCCATACCCAGATAATCCACCATCCACTCTATGGCCTCAACCCTCTGTATCCGAGAGGGGTTCAGTAACCTCCCTTTGATCGGCACGTGGAACAGACAGGCTACGTCGTGTAAAGTGATCGCCAACTCCCCAACAAGAAAGTGGAAAGAAGACGTCTCCTTGTGCCACCGTTCGACAAAAGCCCCCTGCATGCAGTGGCTGATGATACTATATTCGGTCATGCATAACCCGCCAAGCCTGCTCCCAGCTACAGCGTCATTAAACCACTGAGCCCGTGGTTTAAACAGGTCAAATATTTTCCGCGCATGGTTCACGGATTTTATGGTCGCCCATTCCTGTCACAGCAAAAACAAAAAACTTTGTTATTTAGACCGTTAGGAGAAAGTGGAATAAAAACCTAAATAAAAACGGTTAAATATAAAGTGTAATTAAAAAAACTACCTCTCCCTCCTAAACACGTCGAGCGACGTGGTCATGATAGTAAATCAACACAGATGTGTATGTAGGCCCTCCCGGGTAGCCCTCCTCCTCCGCATCATTCTCGTCGTGCTCTGGGTGAACATCAGGTATCTCCTCCTCCTCAACTAGCACCTCCTTTTCATCCTCACGGGAATAAGACGCCCGAGCCAGCCGACTCCTCAATCCAACTGAGGAACCTGCAGGTGCCTCATCCATTTGGACGGGTACTCGTACTCGACCCCCTCCCCGTGTCGATACTAACTGTGCAGCACGCTCGCGTCGAGCCGATATCGTCTGGGTCTCCCTACCTTGTCTAAGTCGTGTCTAGTTTTCTAACATTTTCTTGAAAAAATTGAAATCGGTAAGACGTTGAAACAATTTAAAAAAGTAAAAAAAAAACAATTCAAACTACATTTTGGAAGCTGCATTTCCAAAACTGGTCAGAGGTGATTTTTGAAATGCACTTCCGAAAACACCTATGATCCTCCATTTATGCAGAAATCCAGTTCTTGCCCTAAATGCTTCAAAATCTATTTTTTCCTATCTAAACACATTCATTGACATACGATAACTTAACCCTATAATATTTTGCTAATTTATAAGGGCCCTAACAACATAAACAACATAGAAATCAAAATAAAAGAAACTTAAAATTTATTGATGATTGGAGTTGATGTTGATTGAGACTTTGAATGGTTGTCAATAGTTGGAATGAGTTGTAGAGCAAGTTTCGTTTGTGTAGAAGTTGGAAGAAATGAGTGTTGTGTTGAAAAGTTTGTGTTTTGGGTAAAGTGAAAAGAGGGGGAGGGGAGACTGTTTTGAATTAACAGAAACACAGGTGTTTTCAGAGATGCATTTTCGAAATCTTTTTTTTTTTGTGTTTTTGGAGATGCATCTCCAGAATAACTCTTTTTTACGTCTTCGGAGATGCATCTCCAAATTATAGGGGCATTTATAGAATTTTGCTAGGAGTTCTCAAGAAGGCAAGGAGTGGACAAAGAAATTGTCAAAAATTAATGATTATATTTATTAAAATAAATTAACATATTAAAAATTTAATTAAAAAACTAATAAAAAATTATTTACAACCGCATCGCGCGGGTCTTAACTAACTAGTATAAATATTTGGGATACTTGAACGAAATGGTCTGCTTATAAGATGGCAACCGCATGTTCATTCATCTCTATTTTATGATTCTATTATTGACTAATTTTCACAAAACATCATGTTTTGGTATCCAACAATAACTCCAGTTTTCCAACATTTTTTCTAAAATTCTAATCTTAAAAAGGAAACACAAAATATACATGCATGCGTGATGCGTCTTTAGGAAACAAGCGCAATCTTCAATCTATGGAAACACATGGGATGCCAAAAGCATGTAGACACTTACCAAATGTTTGGCAGGATCAACGACAAAGAAGGTGAAAGAACTTTAATAATTTAGTACTTAATTCAAATGTTCTGAGGGAATGGATAACTTATAGACCGGTCAACACATAAAGTCATGAAGCATTTTGAAACACATGACTTTTAGTCGAGGAATTTATCTGAAACTCCCAATGTTGCATGTGGAACCTCACACTTTAGTTGAAAAGAACATTTTATCCTATGATTAATTTTTTTTTATCAAATTAATTTATCTTTTGGTGATTTTTCAAAATTGTGCCGTTGTAAAATCAGAATTGATCGTTAAATGAGGGGCACGGCTTGCTGTAGTTATTTTGAGTATTTGATAAAGTGGCGTGGGGGTGACCTATAAGGTTATCACTCCAAGCTTAAGTCAATATAAAAGTGAAAAGTGATGTGAAAATGAGAATGAATTTAAATATCTAAGAAGTGACATGCTTTCCCTCATAAATAGGAGAATAGTTGGCATCTGAAATCGTGCAGTAAGGCATGGATCGTTGTCAGTCATCAGATTCATTTGAATGATCAGTAGGGCTTCCGTATGTGGAATCACTTGTTTCAAAAGGGAAAACTAATTTACTTGTATGACGCTTTATTCTTTTTCTTTTCTATTGAAGTTTTTATCTTTGGGCCTTATGGGTAATTCAAAAGAGTTGCCCCTAAGTCATTGTTTCTTCTTTGCAAAATGAGGGTTTGTGTTACGTGACCGTACTCGGCTAGTGAATCCTAGGAAGTGGAAAAATTTGATGGGACGTTGTTCTTCTTCAGAATAGATGGTATAAAGCCTTTCTTATAATAGGTAATATTTCTTAGGGATCGATTGATACGTGTCCATATGCTAGTTAGTAATGATGTTTCATCTTTCTTAGAATATTTGAGTGTTTTTAAATAGTTTTTGAGGGTATCTCAACTATTGACGGTGTGCATTGGATCATACGATTCTTAGTGGATGAGTAGTGTATAAAAGGCTTATGACGTGTTATTTTAACCTTTTTCTACCATTAGCGACGCACAAAAGAGTTATTTCTGCTTCCTTTGTGTTTTTCCACATTGAGCTTTCTTGTTCAAGCATTTGGTAAAATTCATAGGATCACGTTCGTTGGTACTTGTCATGCATGTTTGATTGATAAATCTTCCCTAAGATAAAGTTCATAGTTTTTCTTTTTCCTATGTTCCTTTTTCTAAGGTTTTCGGAATAATGAACACTTAATCTTTCACCTTCTTTCTTGAGATTTTTTGTGTTGTTTACATTTTCTATTAGGAGCAGTAGCGTACTTCTCTGATGCATTTTTTTGTACCATTCTTGAACATGGGGATTGTATCATCTTCAACTAGGAAGTCGGGTATAGACTATGGGGATTGTTCCTTCCTTAAAGTTAATAGCTTAGGAAATAACAAGAAATGTGCATGAGGAATAGACATGCAAATGGTTACTATCAAATGCTATTTTGAGTGTGAAAGATGCTTTAGTAAACAAAATTCGAGTCATTATTTGGGTTCCTACCATTCTCAGTTCATGTATCACTCCTTCCCTTGATAGGTTGTTGTATCAGATAGGCACTAGAGTGGTATTTGACTTTGGAGAGTATGTGTTTTCTCCGTTTCTAAAACAAGCAAAATCTTATGCTGTTAAGTCACCTATAACTTTTCCATCTCTAATTTCTATTATATTGATAAAGCAAAAGCCTGGTATATTGATTTATAAGGATGTTGGTGGTGTTTCCCCAAGCCCATTAAATTTTAGCTGCATGTTTTTTTAGGAACCATGTCCTATACATTTTTCTTCATAATATTCTAGATTTTAGCAGTGCATATTTGACAATGGATAGAAACCTGCCAAAGGTACCCCCTATGTTTGGAGCTGGTAGAGGTTATATGTTGTAGGAACTAATGCTTTTCTACATGACAGTGTTGGAGCTAATTATCTCCTCTACTGCAAGGAGGAGAAAAGTTTATGATCTTATTAGGTTAATGGATTTGAAGGTGTTTGAAGTGCTCACTTCTTAGGCTGATGGACAAGATGTGTGGAATGATGCTAGAGAGAATGTGGAAAAGGATGTCAGTGAAGCAGATGCGGAAGCTAGCGATGATGAAGAGGAGTATGAATCAACCTCGTCCACTGACTCTAAGTAATGATGATGTGTTTGCTGAAGTTAATTTTTCGTTATTGATTAACGATGGTGTTCTCTTCCCATACTTGGGTTATTTTGTTATCATTTGGGGATTTCCCCACGGGTTGGATAATGGTTCTCGTTCCCCCTTGCTTAGCTGGTGTAACACCCCAAATCTACCCAACGGTTATAATAAAAATCAAAGTGCAAAAGTTCCAATCAACATTAGGCATTACATTTCAACTTTAAAAAACCGCTTAAAAGCTCATTACCCCAGATACATAACACATATAAATAGAGAGAAACTCATAACAACAATTAGTCTTCAAAACCAAATCAACTTTAATAAAGCAATGTAGCAGAAACCACAACTTTAAAACTCTAACTAATAACATCTTTGCCTAACTTGAAAACAACAAGAATAAACTTCTCCATGAACAACTCGAGAATTCAACTAAAACATAACAAATAATAAAAACAGGCGTCAAATTCCCCCGAGTGCTACGTATCATAGCAAAAGACACCAACTCGAACTAACAACAGTAACAAGTACTCATCTTGGTTACCTGCACGTTACCAACAGAGGGTAACATTCAAACATAAGGGGTGGAATATCAAACAATATAAAGGAACGTATGATAATAAAATATAGTGAAAATAAGATCATACGCAATTCACCACTTCATACAACATTAGCATCATTCATCATTCAACAACACATCGTTAATCATTACTAACAATTAATCCATTGATCATAACATAACCATGATAATGCAATGATACAACCGACTCCCTAATATGCATGTGATACCCAGGGCATCAGCCCACATCAGTTTTCCAATTTTGGGCATAATCGAGCCAAGCTCACGTCACTTTGCCAATTTAGACCACATCATCGTCATAATCAATGCAACTATGCAACATCTACATGTGACACATAATAATAATACAACACAATTAATAAATCACATCACTTCCAATTCGGCTAATCACAATTGGTTGTGCTATGAAACAACCTGCAATTCGTCTTCGTACATCGTTTAATCACCATGTCACTATCAACCACAACAACATCATAATAAAGCAACAAGGCATGAGCCTTCACAATAATTATTGTCATTTCAGGTCACAATAACAATAATTCCATTGTAATATAGTCTATATTTTATAGGTTCATCATTCCAACAACATCCTCCTCAATTACCACCAAAATCATCGCATTATACGCAACACTAACATGCGAAATATAAATTAACAGCAAAAAAAATATTAATTTAAAACCCAAATTATAATCATGTTAAAATAATATTTTTAGTTTTCCAACGGTCCAAACGGCGCGTCAAACAGACACCTGAGTCAAAAGATATGGTTCTTTGAAGTTTCAAACAAAATAAGTCCTTTTTACTCAGTGGAACCCGGTTCCTCCAAACTGGGAACCGATTCCCATCCAAAAAAACAAGGTTTTCACGCAACAGAAGGTTTGGAAATTGAGTTCCTCCAAACCGGGAACCGGTTCCCATCCCCAAAATCCCAATTTTCACGCTATAGAGGATCCGGGAACTCGGTTCCTCCAAACTGGGAACCGGTTCCCGCTGTAGCAAAACTCCAAAAACCCCAAATTTTCTGCTACGAGATTCATCACCCAAAATCCCAAAAACTCCATTTTCACATATAAAGACATCAGTTTAAATCATAATTTTCCAGGTATAACATTAGTTTCAAATATATATTCAAACACACATAACAATTGCTTCAATTGCTCAACAAATCATTCATCAATTTTAACATTCACCAACAACATCCAAATTGCAATTGTTACACAAACATGCATATTAAAGCATACAATCAAATCCCCGTCATAACCTATCATCATACAAACCCTTATAATTCAAGAATCCCACCCTTACCTACTTTGGATTTAAGACAACTCTAAGCTCCCAATGGAATTTTCCCTAGCTTTCTCTCATCTTCTATTTTCCACCTTCTTTCACAAATGTCACTTCTATTTCTCTTTTCCCAACTTTCTCTTGTTTTGATATTCTTACTAACTTCTAATGTTAACTAATGGGCTTAAACTTACACCCTCCAAATGCTACTACTAACTCTAAGTTAGGCCCAATGCTAATAACCTCATTAAATTAATACTACTAATTACTTAATAAAATGGCAAAAGTACTAAATAATCCCATAATTATCAAATAATTCACAAAACACATCATAAAATAATTAATTAAAATAAATTAGGCGTTACAACTCTCCCTCACTTAAGATATTTTCGTCCTAAAAAATCTACCTTATTCAAACAACTCTGAATAAGACTCCCACATCTTGCTTTCTAACTCCCACTTCATGCTTTCTCCGGTAACTCTCGAACAGACTACTTTCACCAAAGCAACCTTCTTGCCTCTAAGCGTCTTCGTTTCATGATCCTCAATTCGTACTGGTATAGTCTCCACCGGTACTCATATCTCTGAATTGCTCAATTAGTTCCAACTCCTTAACCATCATTTCCGACATACGCAAAGTCTTTCGGCTTAAAGCATCAGCCACAACATTAGCTTTTCTTGGACCATAATTTAAACTGAAATCATAGTCTTTCAAAAATTCTAGCCACCTTCGTTGTCTCATATTCAGCTCCTTCTGATCAAATAAATACTTTAAACTCACATGGTCACTAAATAATTCAAATCTAGAACTATAAAGATAATGCCTCCAAATCTTCAGTACAAACACAACTGCAACAAGCTCTAAATCATGCGTATGATAGTTTTTCTCATGAACTCTAAACTGCCTTGACGCATAAGCAACAACTTTATCATTCTGCATAAGCACACCTCCTAAACCCATCTTAGAAGCATCACAATATACCACAGAATATTCTCCCGGATTCAGCAATGTCAAGATCGGAGCCGACGTCAATCTTTTCTTCAATTCGGTGAAACTCTCTTCACAAGTCAACTTATTCAACGGAAGTGCCAACTTCTAAAAACCTTCTATAATAACTGGTTAATCCCAAAAATCTTCTAATCTCGGTAGCCGACTTTGGAGTTTGCCATCGTAACACAACATCTACTTTAGATGGATTCACAGGCCGTCACCTGAGCAACATGACCAAGAAAACTGACTTCTTTCAACTAGAATTCACACTTGGACAACTTCGCATACAACTTCTTCTCTTTCAAAACTTGTAACACCAATTTCAAATGTTCAACATGCTCTGTTTCTGATTTAGAGTAAATCGAGAATACCATTAATAAACACCACCACAAACCGATCTAGATAATCATGAAAAATACAGTTCATGTACTCCATAAATACTCCCAGCGCATTTGTAGCACCGAAGGGTATCACCGAATACTCATAATGTCCATAACGCATTCTGAAAGTGGTCTTCTGCATATCCTCATATTTCACTTTAATTTGAGGATAACCCGACCTTAAATCAATCTTACTAAACACACAAGCACCAACCAATTGATCCATCAAGTCATATATTCTTGGAAGTGAATACTTTTTCTTGATTGTTACCTTATTCAACTACCTGTAATCAATACAAAGCCTCACAGTTCCATCTTTCTTCTTTACTAGCAACAATGGAGCTCCCCACGGCGATACACTTGGTCTTACAAACTTCTTCTCAAGTAACTTCTCCAGTTGCTTCTTTAATTCAAACAATTCTGATGCAGACATCCGGTACGGTGCCATAGACACAGGTCTGCTACCATGCACAAGGTCAATAGAAAATTCAACTTCTCTCTCCGGCGGTACATCAGGAATTTCATCAGGAAAAACTCCAAGAAATTCTCGCACCACCCGCAACTCATCAATTACAGCTTGATTCTCAATAGACAACAATGCCATCAATGCAAACACTTGAACTTCTTCTTTCATTAACAGGCGCAACTGTCTAGTAGATAACAGATCAACACCTTCCTCCTCAGGAGTAGAGAACCTCACCGACTTATCATAACAATTAATTTGAACATGGTTATACTCTAACAAGTTCATACCTAAGATCACATCTAATCCTCCTAATGGAAAGCAAATTAAATCAATAACATAGTCTCTATCGAAAATCGACAAAGGACACTTTAAAAACATAAGAGAAGTAGTCATTGATCCCTTAACTGGTGTATCGACGACCATCTCTCCATTCATATAAGACAACACAAGACCCAATCTTTCAACACAATCAGCAACGATAAAACAATGAGTAGCACCAGTATCAATAATAGTAATTAAAGGAGTGTTATTTGTAGCAACCTGCCCTAAAAATTAAATTATTTAGAGTCGCCACCTATTCTACCAGGGCGAATAGGAAACCCCACGAAGTTATAGAGATCGGGGTAAGATACTATATTCAGGTCGAGGGAAGGTATTAGGCACCCTCAACCCTTTCCTAAGGTTTGCGTTATAAAGCTAAGGTTTATGGCAAAAATAAAGAAAGGTGACAGAAAGTCAATATTACAAATCAAAGTCAATCTAAAATCATCTTGGAGGGCCATAAATCAATCTCATATAATATTTTGTGATCTTATTCTTTTATTTTTGAATTCATCCATTTAAGTTTAAAAATAAATCAAATAAAATTATGATTTAATCCTCAAATATTGTGAGATTAATTTTGGATATCCAAATTGATTCACCAAACCAAAATCACTCATAAGGATTAGAAAAAGCGTGCAAAAGGATTTGAGGCAAGAATGAGCCAAATTTAGAAAGATTATGTGTGATTTTTAAATCAAATATTGACCATCATCATAAGCTTGATTCCTTGAGATTCTTTCCAAGTTTCTAAACCTAAATTATCCCTCTATATATACCTAGTAATATCAGAGGAGAGGGGGATGAATTTTGGCCAAGAAAAGTAGGGTTTGAAGCTCTCAAAATTTTCTTACTAATTAGGGCATACAAGGTTTCTCTCTACAACGATTCTCATTCACTTCTGGGCATCTGGAACGCTTCATGAGGCTCCCAGGGATCGATCCAAGTCATCTCATAAGGCCAGAGCATCCCTAATCGCACCATATATGTATCACCGGTGAGGTGATTTTTTTTAAAGTTGAATTCGATAATATGTGTGTTGTTGGTGCATTTGATGTGTGTATTCTTGTTCATGGCAATCATTAAGACAGGTTTAACGCACCACATGTGAGTTTAAGGACGAAGATTCTGATCTGCCATTGTTGAAGGTCAAGGTTATGATAAGCTAGAAACCCTAGCTGTGATGCGTTTCAGGCCAAGAGGACGATACCATTCAAATCGCAGCATCACATTTAGTGGAACGGGTTGGTTTTTGTCTTCGTTTTAACGTGATTTGCAGGATCCACGAAAAAGTCTCGTCGGAGAAGAAGGTGGAAGCCGGCGCCGGCGGTGGTTGGACTTTTCTGGGGCCGGTCAAAGGCTTGCGTGTCACGTTCCATCATCCTAATTTGCTAGTCAAACCATTGCTTTCCTCTCCCCTCGCGCAATTGGCTCGTCAAAGGGTGATGTGGCCCACGTGGATTTTTTTTTGTGAATTCAACATGAATTTAATGATTTATATTTATTAAGCTTTGTTGATTCCAATGTCAACATGAACAAATAGTACAACTGGCCAAAGGGTGAAAGGTTGGAGTCTCAAGACCTGGGTTCGATCCCAGGCCTCAACAACTATTTTTCTGTGCTTTGTCTTATTTTCAGATCCAGTACATACGGCGCGCTTGTCTGTACCATGAGCCCTCACATACCCACCCTTGGATCAACACCAGTATATGATCAAACGCCCAGGAACGCAAGCCCATGGTGCTCCCTCCAGGCTGAGCCACACCTGATCTAGAGCTAAGCATTTTCTATTTTTATTTATTTTTAATTACACAATTCTTCATTTATTTATTTTCTTTATTCTTTTTATTTACCATTATAGTTTATTATTATTATTAATTTTAGATTATTCAAATAAAGTATTTTTGCAATATAATAATTTCATAATTATTTTATTTAATCGAAAACTCGATTTTTCCATAATTTTATCTATAATTGTTTTTTAAACGATAAAAATTATGTTGTTTGCCTTATACGGTCGACTGGACTTTGCTTATTGATTTGTTAATTTTTTTGCCCATTTCAGGGTTTGTTTTTGCCTTACCTCTTTTTTGTTTGCCTCAACTATTACTATTTTAATTTTTGATCTGCCACGTTATAATGGTTGAGAACTTTAATGCACTAACGCGTTTTTCTTCTTTGTGCCCAGTTTTCAGGGTTAACCAAGATCTTTCAGCCACGCGCCTCACCCGACAAAAAGCTAAGTTTTCTAATTTCTTTGTTTTCAATATTTTTATTTTTATTTTTTCCTTTGATTAAAATAGGGTTTTGTGCAATAGTGATGAATTACTCCTACACTCACCCTTATTATTCTCTGTTCAATTCTCAGATGTTCAGAGTCAATTGAGGGTTCGAGGAAGATCAAGGCATTCAAGATAATTAAATTGATTATTCATCTCTCTTACTTTTTGCTTTAATTCCCCCATCCCCGCAGGTGTTTATTGTAATAGCGTAGGACTTTATATTTTTTCTGCCTTTAATTTCTGCAATTTTTAAACTGCGTGGTTAGAATCCTAGGGAGTGATAAACCATGAATTGAATCTAGAATCACCTAATTATAAGATAAATATCATCGAAGTTAACCACGTGATTGTTGCACCCACGCACCTTTAGGGTAATTCCTCTGGTTGCCTTGTTGCCTTATTATTGCTGCCTGTTGCCTTATTTATCTGTTGCCTGTTGCCTCTAATTGTACTAAATAATAGTCAAGTCCCTCGATTCCGAGGATACCTAAAGCAAGGTTGCCTAAAGAGATTGAAAATCATCTAGTCCCTCGAAGTTGCCTCGGTAAAAGATGATTGTCCCAATTGCTAAGGTATCCTCGCATGATGCCTAAAAGATTAATGACTATTATATCGTTACCTTAGACTATCTGCCCTATTTATGGTAGGGACAGTCTTATGGCGAACGCTCCTCTCGATGACCCGATCACATCCAATTGAAAGACTTCCTGCCCTCTCATGGTATGGATAGACCCTTTCGCCCGAAAGACTTAAAGAACAAGAAAGACAAACTTAGGGTAGGTAGTTCTTAATTGCTTGCTCGCATTCAAACTTTCAAATTACTTTTTACACCTCTCTTTTCAAATACTTTCAAAACAAGGCTACGCTTATTTACAAGTTAAAGTCCTTAACGAAGTTTTTACTATTCACACACGACACTTTTTCAAACAATCAAACAAACAAGTGAGCTAAGCAATTAAGAGCCCATGGAAAACCATGGATGCAAAGGGTGCCTTACACCTTCCCTTTGTATAAATTACCCCCCGAACTCAGTTTTTTTACAAGGTTTTTCCTGTTCTTTTAGCCTTTCCGTTAATTTGGATAAAATAAAAGTCGATGGCGACTCTTGCTTACCGCAACATTTCAAATAAAGTCAGTTCACCGTGTTACAGATAGCATAGTAAATATTAGCAAGGATGGTGGGAGTTGGATCCTTATCAAAAATCCTAAAAGATATGAAAGCATGAATCGCGGCAGGATCAATATAATCAACATTTTTAGGTAATAAAACAACACCAAAAATTAGGAGAGCCAAAAAATGTCCACAAGTGTCCCATTGTTTCTTTTGAGCATAACTCAAAGCTTGAGTTTCTAAGTAAGATCTTTTGATCCCATGTACATCACCATCAGTTTTATAATTAGATTTCAAATCTGTAGCGGATACTCCCAAAGCTTTTGCCAAATCTGAAAAGTCAACTTCTTTACCAACCCCTGTATAAAATTCCTTTTTAGTCCTTGAAAATCCTAGCATAGCATCCATCTCCTCCAAAGTTGGAGCCAACTGAAAATCTTGAAAAGTAAAACACCTAAGTGGCGGATCATAGAATTGAACCAAAGCGGTGATAGCTTCCTCTTGAAATTTTACCCTTAGCAAATCCAAGATATTTCCATAGCGGATTACAAACCTATCCAAAGCACTTGATGGCAATTTTTCTTTGATTATTTTCAGCTTCTTGATGTCTGGAGTAGAAACAGCAAAGTGGATAATGGGCTTCTTAGTACTCATCCTTCCTGAACATTCACCAATAGAATATATTTTTATTTTTTCTTTTTTTTCCTGTGGATAAGACATGATAAAATGCATATGATGGATGATGCATGCAAACATAAAAAAAAATAAAAAACAAATAATAACAACACACACACATATATATATATATATATATATATATATATATATATATATATATATATATATATATATATATATATATATATATATATAGCACATAATCACATAGGCCCTAGGTTCATAGGTTCGACGTAGCGGCTCTAGGGAACCTACCTTTCCCATGGGTATGTTCTAGAAGGTCTCATGGGGCCGTTCGTAGCCTCCGAGACTTTTTGTCTCTTTGGATTTTAGAACAACTCGTTTTATCCATGAGGTTCGAATTTTTGGGGTAGGTTCTCGGAGAGATCAGCTAAATACCCAGTCCTACCCTCAACAAAGTCAAGCCTCGTTTTGGACATTTCCGAATATTCAACCCAATCCGAGTGGAGTTATCAATAAGACTCGTAGGCGATTCAAGTCCCCCCTAGTCTCAAGGATAACTCCCACACTTAGGTTTTAACACAAATATATAACCCAACAATGCATATATAATATAACAATTAGGCAATTAAATACAAATATATTAACATAAACAATTAAATATTTTTAGGCAAAAATAAATAAAAAACAAATTAAATATATAAAAAACAATCACAAACCCTAAAAATGGCAAATTAGCCAAACCCTAAAAATTTGCCAAATCCTAAACCCTGCCAAAACCTATAGGAGCATAGTATTCACCAAAAGTGTTGTCCCCAGCAGAGTCGTCAGCTGTAGCAACCTGCCCTAAAAATTAAATTATTTAGAGTCGCCACCTATTCTACCAGGGCGAATAGGAAACCCCACGAAGTTATATAGATCGTTATAAAGCTAAGGTTTATGGCAAAAATAAAGAAAGGTGACAAAAAGTTAATAGGGTTAAAGGCTAATTATTTGAACATGATTAGAGTTTAGAGGAGGGGGACTCGCCTTGTTGCCAAGTCCTACGTATCTCCTTAGGGAGAATCAGAGTCAACGTAGGTCGGGGCAGGGTTGTACGCCTTAGATTTGATATGGATGTTTGAAGGTATTTTGAGTTACCTTATCGAAATTTTGATAATTCGTAGTTTGATATTCGAGGTTTTTTGAAAAGTGTTTTAAGATTGGGCGTACAACCCTGATTTTTAATATGTACTACTAATCGCAATGATCAATAGATTTGATCACCATAATTAATAGATTAGTAGTGTATTATTACCAATTCTAATTGATAGGTTCAATTATCACTAATAACAAATGAATATGTTTTATACGATTAATTATTTAAAATTCATCGTTATCTCTCGTAATCGATAGATTCGATTATAAATGATAACGAATTTCAGAGAAAAAATAGGCTAATCATCGCAACCAATAAGATAGTTGAAACCCTTTAGCCAAATAAAATTTATTTTATTTTAATTAATCAAATATTTAAGAAATCGATTATTACCCATCACGATTAATAGATTTAATCGGAACGAATAATAAATTAAAATTTAACATTTACAATATTTTAATTTATTAAAAATAATTTAAGTTTATAAGAATTTTTAGGATTTAGATTCAGTGTGGCAAATGTGAGGGTTCATGGTATAGGGATCAAGCTCGGGGCGTTGGATTGAAGTTAGTGGTAATTCTACGGCTGGGTCTTGAGGGTACACAATAACCAATAGCGCAGGCACAACATGGGATCACTAAACAAACCTTGTTATAAAAAATAATATGGGAGCGAGGGATCGAACCCTCGTCCCTTCGCTCACCCAACCCTTCCCTTGCCAATTCAACCAAATGGACCATTTGTAATATATATGCGCCCAGTATAATATATAAAAACAATAACCATAAATGAATAAAACGTGCGCGCAATTCAAACCAACAAACCATATGATGACAACTCATCATCGTCCCCAACATACCTGTAAAAACTTGTAGAATTAGCTACGAATTTGCTAGGGTTTCATTCGTAGCCTAATAACCTGGATAATAGCGAATAGCACACACAGACCAATAAATATTTCGCACCCCCTCAAAACTCTTCGTCTAAATCTCACGAACCTGAATATGCCCTTGGATCCCTATAATTTTACCCTTATCAAAAAGCCCCAAATCAATCTCAAGAACCCTAATTCGTCTATCAATGATGATTTACGTTTTAAACATACAAACCCCAATTAAACCACCCAGAAACGTTCAGGGCATCAAGAATAATCAGAATATAAAATCAATTTGCCATGGATGCGCATGAATTATTCTAATCCATAATAACTTTAAAACCACATACTTTGGATCGGTGGAGAACAATCTGGGGGTGTTGATGCTATGCAATTATCCCATCACCTTCAGAATGCCTCGAGTAACCTTTTGCAATCCTTAAAATCCCTTGAAAGTCCCTAATTCTCCAAAACCGAATTCAAGTTCTTGGTGAATTTTTGAGTTCTTGAATGTGTCTCTCTGCTCAGAATCTTCAACCCCTATTCGTATGCCTTGTGCTATGTATTTATAGGGGAGCAATTTAGGTTTAAAAAATAGTCCAAAACCTCTTTGAATCAAATCTTGCCAAGTTTGAGAAATTTGATTTGAAACTTGAATGGAAACCTTCTATTTTTGTCAAATCTTATATTAATCTTTTCCCAATCAATATATCACGAAATTATATTGCCAATTTGTCATAAATGTGATTGGAATTGGTCAATATAGTTTCCTAAATCCAATCTTTGATTTTTCTTTCAAATATATCACTTTAAATCATTTTTAAAATGAAATAAAATTATGTAAAATCAAATAAAAGGATATAATTCGTGGCACATGGTTTAGATAATATAGGTAGCTTGTGGACCAAGATTAAGTCTTAAAAAGATAGGCCCATTTGCAAAAAATTCCAATTTGAACCTCTTTTATTTCACATTTTACCTCCAAAATTACCCAACTTTGACAAGGCATATCTCTCTCAATTTTTAAGCTATGAAGGAGTTCTAGAACTTTTTGGAAACCTCAAGATGTCCTCTATAAGCCACTTTGGAACATAATTTTCATTTGGGGATTTTATCTTGATGATATGCCCTTTGACAAAAAACTGTCTTTGGTTGACTTTTGAAAAGGACCTATAATCTTTTGTACCATATCTCTCAAATGAAGCATTTCTGGCCTTGGCTGGTGAGAGACAAAGTTGTAGAGAATCCAATTTCATTCCAAATAGGCTTTGAGTGAGGAATTTCTGATATTCCATGTGAAAGTTATGGCCAGTCAAAGTTGAGTTGACCTTCTCCTATAAAAACCCTAATTTGAACCTTTTGAATTTGTTCATTTCTGAGTTTTTATTGATGAATCATGATCAACCATTGATCAAATGATGGATATAATCTCCCATACTTAATGTTGACCAAAATTCAGGAGCTTTGACTGTACTTTGACCATGGTTGACTTTTAGGTTAACCTAGTCGACTATGGATCATCTGAGCCATTAAATGAGCAAACTTTGGAATTGAACCTTGATTTTTGACATGGGGGTGCCTTGAAACATAATGAACCATGGGGAACCTCATTGGAGACCTTATTTTGTTAACTTCCTCAAGAGGGCACCAAACCCTAGTTGTAGGAGATCTTTGCTTAGGAGAATGCCTTCATGAAACTCTTGAGCTTTGAATCATTGTGAATGAAATGTGGAAGGCAAATTTTGGGGTATGACACTATTAATGAAACATGTACCTCTGATGAGCTTGTCCTTATTAGTGGTCTGAGTCCCAGACAAAGCAAACACTTTCTCGTCGGACATCTCTTTCTTTGGCTTCGAACACTGAGTACTGATGTGTCCCTCCTCATTAGAGTTAAAACATATAACCTCTTTGTGATTACAATCCACCGTCTCATGCCCAAGCTTACCACAACGAAAACACCTCCTTTTCTTCTCTACTACATGCATTACTCTTATGAACAGGGTTACACATTTGAGACAAACCACACCAGCAGGAGAATCTCCCCCATTAGTCCCCTGGCCAGGTGCAACTTTCTGTTTACCCTTTCCAGCTGGAGCATCATAAGGCTTACCACGGTTCTGGTGGTTCTTGCCTCGCTTCTCACTAATAAACTTATAATGAGCATTGTTGTCTTCCTCATAGATTCGACAGCTTCTTGATTTCTGGGTGCAACCAATTTTCAAACTTGATGCACTTTGAAAACTCACCAGTTAGTCCATCATAATGCTGATAGAATTTAGCTAGCTCACTAAACTTTGTAGCATAATCAGTAACTGACATACTTCCTTGTTTCAGCTTAAGGAGCTCATTTTCTTTCTTGCCACGAACATCCTCAGGAAAGTACTTCCTTAGGAACTCCCTACGTAACACAACCCAAGTGACCTCCTCACCAGTAGTCTCCAACCTTTGACGAGTTTCTAGCCACCAGTAACTAGCCTCAACTGCCAGCATGTGCGTCCCATAACGAACCTTCTGATTTGGAGTACAATCCATCACACAGAAGATTCTCTCAATCTCCTTCAGCCAGGTCAAAGCGCCATGAAGAACATAAGTACCCTTGAAGACAGGTGGATTCTCTCTCTGGAAGGTAGTCAAACTGCGATACCCAACATTCTTACCAATGTCCGACTGATGTTCCAAAGCCTGAGCCATAACCTCTAATGCAGCAGCGATCGCAACGTCGTTTCTTCCAGTCATCTCAACTTATCACTAACATATAAATAGCAATAATAAGCCAATTAGAATTACTCGATTGTTAAACTAAACTATGACTCAACAACTTGGTCAGACAGACCGACCTGCTCTGATAACACTAATGTAACACCCCAAATCTACCCAACGATTTTAATAAAAATCAGAGTGCAAAAGTTCCAATCAACATGAGGCATTACATTGCAACTTTAAAACAACCGCATAAAAGCTCGTTACCCCAAATATATAACACATATAAATAGGAAGAAACTCATAACAACAATTAGTCTTCAAAATCAAATCAACTTTAATAAAACAATGCAGCGAAAACCACAACTTTAAAATTCCAACTAATAGCAAATTTGTTTAACTTGAAAACAACAAGAAATAAACTTCTCCATGAACAACTCAAGAATTCAACTTAAACATAACAAATAATAAAAACAGGTGTCAAATATCCCCGGAGTGCTACGTATCAGAGCAAAAGACACCAACTCGAACTAACAACGGTAACAGATACTCATCTTGGTTAACTACACGTTACTAACAGAGGGTAACATTCAAACCGAAGGGGTGAGATATCAAACAGTATAAAGGAACGTATGATAATAACTATAGTGAAAATAAGATCATACGCAATTCACCACTTCATAAAACATTACCATCATTCATCGTTCAACAACATATCGCTAATCATTACTAACAATTAATCCACCGATCATAACATAACCATGATAATGCAATGCAACCGACTCCCTAATATGCATGTGGTACCCAAGGCATCAGCCCACATCACTTTCCCAATTTTGGGCATAATCGAGCCAAGCTCACGTCACTTTGCCAATTTAGGCCACGTCATTGTCATAATCAATGCAACTATGCAACATCTACATGTGACACATAATAATAATACAACACAATTAATAAATCTCATTACTGTCGATTCGGCTAATCACAACTGGTTGTGCTATGAAACAACCTACAATTCGTCTTCGTACATCGTTTAATCACCACTTCACTGTGAACCACAACAAAATCATAATAAAGAAACAAGGCATAAGCCTTCACAATAATTCCTATCATTACAGGTCACAATAACAATAATATCATTGTAATATAGTCTATAATTTATAGGTTCATCATGCCAACAACATCCTCATCAATTACCACCAAAATCATCGCATTATACGCAACATTGACACACGAAATATAAATGAATAGAAAAAAAATATTAATTTAAAACCAAAATTATAATCATGTTAAAAATAATATTTTTAGTTTTCCAACGGTCCAAACGGCGCGTCAAACGGACACCCGAGTCAAAAGATATGGCTCTCTGAAATTTCAAACAAAATAAGTCATTTTTACTCAGTGGAATCCGGTTCCTCCAAACTGGGAACCGGTTCCCATCCAAAAAAACAAGGATTTTACACAAAATCTGGTATGGGAACTCGGTTCCTCTAAATTAGGAACCAGTTCCCATCCCCAAAATCCCAATTTTCACGCTACAGAGGGCCCGGGAACTTGGTTCCTCCAAACTCGGAACCAGTTCCTGCTGTAGCAGAACTCCAAAAACCCCAAATTTTCTGCTACGAGATTCATCACCCAAAACCCCAAAAACTCCATTTTCACATATCAAGACATCAATTTAAATCATAATTTTCCAGGTCTAACATTAGTATCAAATATATATTCAAACACACATAACAATTGCATCAATTATTCAACAAATCATTCATCAATTTCAACATTCACCAACAACATCAAAATTGCAATTGTTACACAAACATGGATATTAAAGCATATAATCAAATCCCCACCATAACCTATCATCATACAAACCCTTATAATGCAAGAATTCCACAATTACCTGGTTTGGATTGAAGACAACTCTAAGCTCCCAATGGGGTTTGCCCTAGCTTTCTCTTCTCTTCAATTTTCCTCCTTCTTTCACAAATGCCACTTCTATTTCTCTTTTCCCAACTTTCTCTTGTTTTGATATTCTTACTAACTTCTAATGTTCACTAATGTGCTTAAACTTACACCCTCCAAATGCTATTACTAACTCTAAGTTAGGCCCAACGCTAATAACCTCATTAAATTAATACTATTAATTACTTAAATGGCAAAAATACTAAATAATCCCATAATTATCAAATAATTCACAAAACACATCATAAAATAATTAATTAAAATAAATTGGGTATTACAACTCGTTCCTATTTGTAAGGTTTTTTTTTGTTTTTCTCCCTTCCTAGGCGAGATAATTCGGGTTGTTGTACTCTTTAACCATTTTGAGGCAATAAGGGAAATAATAGTTTCATGACGACATCAAAAAAAAATTGACAACGATATGCATTAAAAATTCTTAGATAATAAAAAATGGTTATTGTTCTACGAGTTATTTTATGTCCGCATGTTAAGTGATAAGTATGCTAACATGTCAACTCTCGTTATGTTTCTCTTTGATAAATTTTGATGATCATATATTGAATTATTCTTGTAACATTATGCATTACATATTACATGTTTTATTTCCCTAAAAATTTGCCAAATTGGAAGATTGTTGTTACATGCGTCAATTTATGGGCAACGTGGAGCAATATGTCATGACATTGTGTGAGACATTCTATCTCTACCTGCACAAATCAAGAAGCAACATGTGGAGAATAATGTTCCACAGATTATGAGACATTCTATCTCTACCTGCACAAATCAAGAAGCAACATGTGGAGAATAATGTTCCATAGATTGTGAGACATTCTGTCTCTCCTAGAAGAATTGTCTTGTGTTGAGTGAATCTCGTGCCAAGTGTAGATCTATTTCTATACTTATCTAAACATGTTTAATCTTTTATGCATTATTTGGAACATGGAAGTCTTCTCAAAAGATCATTATAACAAGATTAAAGTAACTCAAATCTCATATGATTAAGATTTAACTAATGATCAACATAATGAAGAATTGGTTACTTGCGCTTTTAAGGTTGTTCACATGTGTTCAAAGATGGAAATCCTAATTGGCTTTGCAGTTGGACCTTGTTGCTTTTTAAGGAGGATCTTCCCATAGTAAAGATTTAGACCTTTCACATTCAAGCTAGGCGTATTTTATTATTTGAGTCTATTTACTTTTTTTTTTGTAATACTCTATTCTTGACTCTTATTCCTATTTTAGGGATTAGAGTATTTTGAATTGTAATTTGTAACATTATTCTTAATCTATTGTAAATGTCCAAACATTAGGTAAAGTGCTTGAGAAAAAGTGAGAAGAGTCTCATATTCAGGAGGAGTCCGGAATAGAAATTTACGGGTAGTATTAGGAAAAACGTCATTGAACTAGGACAATTCAAATCAGACAAATTTGTACTTTTGATTATTAAGAGTGAATTTTCTTTCTTGTATTAATGCCCTCCAAACGTAGGTTGCACTACTACGGAAAAGGGCTTTAAAAACACTTTTTTTGGGCTTTAAGAGCGCTTTAAAGCGCTGCCAAAGCCAGCGCTGCTGTAGGTTACGACAGCGCTTTTGAAACTCCAAAAGCGCTCTCGTAGCCCCCCTTATAAGAGCGCTTTTATCCAGAAGCGCTTTCGTAGGTTGCGTTTTTTTTTATTTTTTATGCTTTTTTTTTAATCTTAGGCAGCGCTTTTAGTAATAAAGCGCTTTAGTAAGTGGCCCTTTAAGAGCGTTTTTTAAAAGCGCCGTCGTTGCTAAATGAGGTATTTTATATTTATTTTCAACCTGTAATATTTTCGACCTATAATATATTTTCAACCTGTAATATTTTCGACCTGTAATATATTTTCGACCTGTGATATATTTTCAACCATAGGTAGGACAATATATATATATATATATATATATATATATATATATATATATATATATATATATATATATATATATATATACTAATATAATACCATTATAATATCCAAAATTATATATATATATACATCATTATAGTTCAATTCACATGTAACTAACTCATGTCAAACAAACTAAATCAGTATTATACTTCAAATATTGGCAACAGTATGAACAAAGTTAGTAACCACCTAGAGTACTATAATATTATATTTCAAAAGTTTGATCGTTTCCCGGCCTGGTCCTGCAAAGTATGAACATAACAACACGGTCAATTAAAGGCTCAACAACAACAAAAACAAACATGAAACAAACTATCAGTTTCAAATCAATCCACCAATATTGTAATGTGTCATCAATCCACCAATGTAATGTGTCATCAATCCAGTTTCAAATCAAACTATCAGCACCACTTAACAACAACAAAAACAAACATGATTCATATAACAACGTCATCATCGTCAACTAATATTAATTAAGCAAAATGAACCAACATCCACCAAAGAAACTCAAACACAAAGTCATTATCAAAATAATATATTCATAAAACTGTTCACACAATAATGTATTCATACCTATATGAATAGTTGCTGAATATAAAATTGACACAATTCCTCTTTGATTTCTTTCAACTTAATTCTCGTGTAAGAAGCAGCAGAGAAGTCATCAAAGTACTACATAACAAAAACATAATATGAATGATTTAGTTAAATGTAATAAATTATAAGAAATTATCTTAAGTTATAAATCCATACCGTGATTGGAATCTCTAATTGATTCGTTTGAATGATTTCTTTCATAAACCTCAAAACATAGTATCCGCAATCTGAACTGTTTCGCTGTATCGGACACTACATAGAAAAACAATTAAGATTTTATAGTTGTCTTGTTTTATCAAGTAGCATAAATATTATAAGCAAAATTGTGAAAATTAATGTACCTCCACTTTGATCCAAGTAATGTTGTTTGATTTAGTCCGGGATACCTGTGCGTCTCTTTGACTTCGGAACACTTGTATTGATCTAACAAAAATATAAAAGCATATGTTTAGATCAATCTCACAAATAATTAAATATATAAATATACACGAATATTTAGAACGATCCCACTTACGTATCAATCATTGACTTCATAGCCGGATAATTGGTCCACTCACCATCTACCGAATTCAGAAAATATACCACTTCTCTTATAGGGTTGATAGCAAGCAACAACCAGTGTGCTCTATAAATTAAAACAATAGTTTATATGAAAATTTTGCTACGCAAAAGAAACAAAGATTAGATGAACCAAGAATGAGAAACTAACCCTACAAGTCGGGTATTATACGCCCAAAGAATCAAACTTTCTATATTGCCGGTGGACAGGAATCTATCGACTAAGCGCTGTCTAACTGATTCCGGTTCCGTAGCAATTGTCATTCCGCTGCAATGGGCGGAAGACACGAAACGAAATCTGTTTGACAACGCAGTCCCGCGCAACACTTTGTCATACAACAACCTTAAATAAAAACATAATAAACATTAGATTATTTTCATTGAAATGTGTAAATAAATTGTTCGACTAATTAAATAATATATCGGATGAGTGAATATTACCGGATGTATGAGTGCATATTACCGACGCCTAGTTGTTCATGCGTAAAAATCTCTTCCAAATCATCTAGTTGTTCCGTAGGTTTGTTTGGCACCAAACTAGGTTACCATTTCATTTATCATGCTTAAGCTTGAGCGAAGATGTTTAACGATTAAAGCTCAATTAGTCTTTCTTTGAGGTAATTAGTGGTTTATCTCATGTAATAAACTTTCCTGTTGTGGTAACTATTTCAAAAGTTAGTTAGAATAGTTACTATTTTAGGTAAGTAATTTGTTAGAAAATGTTTGACTTGTAGAAGTTAGTTAGAACAGATAGTTGTTTCTTTGGCAAGCTATATATAGCTTTCTCATGTATCATTTGAAGTGAAGTACGATAATGAGATTGCATGTTTCAAACAACTATCTCTCTTCTTCTTCTTCCATAGTTTTTTAAGCTTTTAAGTTTGCTACCATGGAGTTTTGATTTCTTAACATGGGCTGTTGGTGAATCTTAATACAAATAACTTGATGTGAATATGTAGCATGGTATTTGGATAAGTAAAACAGCATTGAAGCATATATGAAATTACATTAAGAAGGATGGACAAAGTACACTATTATAAATATAAGTCAATTGGACCATGCAACCAAATATACACATTTTATTAAGACTTATAAAATGCATTTTTTGTATGAGGACTGATATTATGAATTCTAAGCAGCAGGATCAACTTGATGGCGTTCGGATTCTGAAACTCGATTCTTATATTTGCGAATGAAATCTTCGGCTCTTCTATTAATATTGGGCTCAGCAACACCCCAGTTACCTTTGTCCTCATCGCTAGGCCATGTCCTCCGCCCAGAATCATAATCATAGTAACCTGCTCTATGTTTATTCTTAGATGTGAAGCATTCGAAAATAGAGAAAAAACCTGATGAAGACTTGTTCTTCCTGTTACCACCTCCCATGATGATTAATGGTTATGTTTATTAGTTATAAGTTTTTTTTTTTTTTTTTTTTGGTTTCAAGTGACAATGTAATATCACCTATTTATATATAAGAGTTTGAACAGTGTAAAACTAAGAATCTGATAAAGCAGTGGCAATGAGTAACGTAAATGGTTCAAATATAGATGAGTTGGCAGGTGTGTAACAACTTTGCAAGGAACTTTTCTTAAGCTCCGCTAGTGTCGTACACAAAGCTTTATTAGTCAGGGATTCCTACCAATAATACACGATTGTTAGTAGTTCTGCTTTTATACTTTTCTCTGCTTCTGAAAATTATTCACCTTAATTATACTATTTGTACTTTCTACTTTTAATTCAACAAACTAAATAATGTCCATGGTAATATAGTCTTGGTCATATATAGAGTTTTTCTTGGATAAACAGTTTATTTAAAATTTATAGCACATATGCTGATTAAAATAAGCACTTATGAAAAAATCGTATAAACTATTTTTAAATAAAACATAAAATAAATTTAAATTATTTTTATACATAAAGCTTTAAATTGTTTTCATAAGTTTTTTTTTGTTGATAATAATTGTTTTCATAAGTTGTCATAGAGAAGTTATGAAAATAAATTCAAAAACGTTTATGAATAATGAGAGATATAAGTTGTTTCAATACATTCTTTTAAACAGTGTTCTAAAATTTGTCATAAAATAATCTCAAATAAATCAATCAAGACAGTTAGGAATAGATAGTAACCTCAAAGAAATTTATCCAAACTTTTGAAATATAATAGAAATAAAACCTAAACATGCATCTAACATATTTTTGATTTTTTGAAAATATTTTATAAAGAAAGAAAAACATAAGTCAATAGTCTAAATAAAATATTTTGGGTCTTTTTAAATTATCATTGGTGAGAAGAAAATAATTAAAAAAAAAAAACCTAAACATGCATATAGATATTTGATTTTTCTTTTTATTTTAATCGATAAAGAAAACAAAATAAGAAAATACTTTTGTCATTATTTAATAAAGTTCTTATCTCTCTTTTTATTTATGAAATGATTTATTATTATTATTTAAAAAAACAACTAACAAGTAAACATCAAAAGAAGAAAAAGGGAAGTCACGCAAGAAAATTTTACTTTGTATCCCTACTTTTGTCTTTGTACCCTTACAATTTTTCAACAATGACAATTTTACCCTTCAATGCTTTTAACTATTTACCTTTTTACTATCCATCCAAAAAATCAAAAATTGCACCCCTACGCTGCAAGACTTCCGGTATGCAAACTTATAAACCATAACTCATTCTTTAAAACATCCTGTTTACATTAAAAGTGTTTCGGAATGGTTTAAATCAAACCGACCACTTTGTTAAAGACTTCCGAAACACTTTTGATGTAAACCGGAACACTTTTTGATTTTTTTAATTTTTTTAAGTCTGGAAATTCTGCTCCATATTTTTCAAAAAAACGAGACAGTTGTAGATACCACTGATCATTCACAACTTCTCAAAGATTGATCACACGAGAAGAGGTTATCTGATGGATTAAAGAGACTGGAATTAACAATAAAGTGACTGTTATTATCATCCGTTCGGAAACCAAAACAGGCAAGAGAGAAAGAAGCAACAAAGTGATATTTGGTTGCGATAAAGAGAGAAAATTCAAGAACACAAGTGATACTCAAAGTGCGACTAAGAGACATGGATGTCCAATCAAAATCAAGTCGACTCCGGAAAAAGATGGGTCTGGATGGAAGGTTGATGTAAAATGTGGAGTTCATAATTGTGAGGGCAAGGTGTAGTTTTCATGATGTCAAAACATTGTGAATCAACTACATCTTAAGAGGAAACATAGAAACCGAGCAAATGCAACCAAGACAAGTATTTTTGGCTACAAGACACTAATAGGTCGACTCATAGAGACAATAGGTAGACCTACTTCAATTTGCTTGTGAAAAATTCTATGAAAGGGCTGAATGCGTCGACGCATCACATGTATAGGTCGACGCATGGAACTTTGATGTTATCTCGGGTATGCACACGCTGACTCTTCAAGTCGACGCATCCACTTTTTGAAATTTAGATGAAAGAGCAAAATGCGTCGACGCATTGATGGAATAGGTCGACGCATATCATTTTGGGGAACTCACGGGAATGCGTGTGCCGACCCTTCAGGTCGACGCAAGTGTCACACATTGCTCATTTTCAGGTGCAATACACTCAATAGGTCGACCTATGCAGAGAGCAGGTCGACCTATGCATTGTATGTGGTATAAATACTCAAGTGATCATTCTCAAGCATTTTTAACAAGAAACGTGAAAGATTGACTCAGCTTCTTTTCATCTTCAACCTTTCGCTTATTGATCGAGAATCACACATAATCATCTTTCTCGATCGAAGTAAGGAACGTGTGTTGATAAGGTTCGACGGTAGATATTTGTCTTGTTCGAGATTCGACGGTAGACATTCATCTTGTTCGAGTGAAGATTGTTGAGGGTGTTTCTTGTATAAAACCTTAGGGTTTTTCCTTCTTCATCAAAGATTTTGTTCGAAGGTTTTTGACGATTGATTCGCTTTGGTATTCAATTCAGCCGTGCATAAGGGATTGAGGGATTGAAGATCCGCTCAACAAACTTGCTACAACCGGAGGATTGAGAAAGGAACGATCGGGGTCTTGATCGGTGAAGATCATAGACATTGACTTGATTCAACTTGAATCAAGGGGAGGATCGAATTGTATTCAATTTTACTGCATGTGTGTAGTTGGTGATTGGTACTTTCTATCCTTGTTAAACATTTTGCAATCTAATAAAACTTTCCTAATTTCATTTGAAATTAGGGGCAGACGTACTCCTACGAGGACGATAGAGGAACTGCCTAAACAAATATCGTGTTCCTTATCGTTTTTACTTTATCTTGTTTCCATTTGTTTTCGTTTATTTCCATTGTTGAACAAAAACTAAGGTTAGGTAAATATCGATCACCAAGTGTTCGATAAAATTACTCAATCAAATTTTTGTTCAAATTTTAGTGAAAACGTTCATTGTGAGTAATATACCATATAGTGTGCAATTGATACAATTGATATATTCGTTAAAACGTAATTCATTACTTGACATTTTCATCCGTTCGGTTTAGTGCACATATCTGGTCCCCGATAACATAATCTCTCTTAGACGATTAAGTGATTCAGGGAAGTCACGTTTCAAAAGCTAAAATTTTCTTAAGTCGGAAAAAGGTGGTCTATTCACCTTCCCTCTAGACCATTCCAATAGTCTAACAAGTGGTATCACGAGCTCTGGTTCATTCTAGTGCTTTATATAACTTTTTAGAAAATGGAGAGCGGTCAAAAAGGGGTGTATAATAAAGCGCCTATTTTCACTAGAGAAAACTATAGTTATTGGAAAGACTGTATGTGTATTCACATCAACTCCATTGATAGAAAAATATGGGATGTCATCGTCAATGGTCCTATGGCTATCACCATAACCAATGATGCAGGCATCACAAGACCTAAACCACAAGCACAATGGGATGAAAAAGATGAAAAGAATTACGGGTATGATTGGAAAGCTAGAAACATGATTATAGCTTCCTTAGGGGTCGATGAGTACTTTCGTGTCGCATTGCCAAACGGCTAAGGCAATGTGGGATGTATTACAAGTCGCCCATGAAGGAACTAATGATGTTAAGCTAGCTAGAATCAATACCTTAATGCAAGAGTTTGATCTCTTTCATATGAAGCAAGGTGAAACCATTGCGGATATGCAAAAGAGATTTTCTCACATTATCAATCGATTAAACACGTTGGGACATATTACTCCCAATGCCGTAGCTACTAACAAAGTTTTGAGATATCTTAGTAGGGAATGGCAACCTAAGGTCACAGCAATCAAAGAAGCCAACGATCTCTCTACATTGGATCTCACGGCTCTATTCGGAAAGCTTGAAGAACATGAGCAAGATCTCATGATCCTAAACAAGCACAAAAAGAAAGAAAAGAAAGAAAAGTCAAAGGACACTGAAAAGAAGTCTATCGCTCTAAAGACTTCAAGTTCTAAGTCATCCACCAAAGATACATGTGATAGTGAATCTAGTGACGAAGATGAAAGTCCGGATGAAGATATGGGATTGTTCGTGAGAAGATACAATAAATATCTTCGAAAGAATGAAATTAAGCACTCGGACAACAATCTAGTTGATTATAGACGTCAATCAAAGCCTAACAAGCAAGATGAGTATAAGAAGACTAAACCTAGAGGATCTTGTTACAACTGTGGAAAACCGGGTCACTACAAACCGGATTTCCCTTCGCTAAAGAAAGACAAGACAAAGAGTAAACCTCAAAAGAAGCAACCAAAAGGAAGAAGAGCCTATATCGCTTGGGAAAGTGATAGTGACTCATCTAGCAAAGAAAGCTCAAGCGATGAAGAGGAAACCGTCAACCTATGTCTCATGGCACATCAAAAGAAGAAAAAGATTGTAAGTCATGATAAATATAATAATTTTGATGCTATGTCTTATTTTGAATTAAAGCATGCCTTTGATACCTTGCATCATGAAGCTAAGGAAACATTTCAACGCTTAGCTTCAAATAAAAGAATTTTCAAATACCTTGAGAAGAAAGTTTCCGATTCCGAAAAGAAATTAGAAACTCTCAAGGAATCTATGATCAAAAGTATCAAAGATACAAGCGTTGTTGACAAGAGTCCTTGGTTTAAATGGGGAGGATGTGAAACTTGTCACATTTGGCAAAAAGAAGTTAAAACCATCAAAGCCAAATTAGACAAGGCTTCACAACCGAAAATCACATATGCTATTGATCGATCACATTTAAAAAATAGTATGATAAATCCGTATCAACGATACACTTATGTGATAAAAGATCAATCTAGTAAATGTGATGACAACTCAAACTCAAGATGTCTATATTGTTGCAAAAGGGGGCATACCATTAAAAAATGTCGCTTTAGAAGATTCTTGGTTCCCAAAGGCATTTTCAAATGGACTCCCAAGATCAACCTTTGTTTCACTCACACACAAGGACCCAATGAAAATTGGGTACCTATTTCCCTTGTTTAAATTTGTAGGTGGAATGTCTTGAGCCATCCGAGAGAAGATGGTTTCTAGATAGCGGATGCTCAAGACATATGACGGGTGACTTATCTTTATTCTATGACTTTGTGGCTAAGAAGAAAGGATTTGTGACCTATGGTGATAACAACAAGGGGGCAATACTCGGTAAAGGTAGTGTAGGTAATCCCTCTTCTACTACTATCTCTGAAGTCCTTCTAGTTGAGGGCCTTAAACATTATCTTATTAGCATCAGTCAATTATGCGACAAAGGATACTCGGTATCATTTTCTAAAGAAAGTTGCATAATTAGAAATGATGACAAGAAAGATGATGTGTTCAAAGGCTTGAGGGTAAATAATGTATACATGCTTGATCTAAATGATGTATCCTTGATTGAAGCAAAATGTCTAGCAACTATGAGTGAAGACTCATGGCTTTGGCATAGACGTTTAGCTCACGTCAACTTTGATTTGCTAAATAAAATCATCTCAAAAGACTTAGTATCCGGCCTACCTAAAATAAAGTTTTCCAAAGATCACTTATGTGATGCGTGCCAAATGGGGAAGCAAACGAGGATCTCTTTTAAATCTAAAAACATTGTTTCAACTACAAGACCTCTTGAACTTCTCCATATGGACCTCTTTGAACCATCTAGAATAAAAAGTCTAGGTGGAAACTATTATGGGTTTGTCATAGTTGATGATTTCTCTAGGTATTGTTGGACGATTTTCTTAGCAAGCAAAAGTGACACCTTCTCCGCGTTTGAGAAATTTGCCAAGTTATTCCAAAATAAATTGAACACTAACATAGTATCCATCCGAAGTGATCATGGGGGTGAGTTTGAAAACCATCTCTTTGAAGAGTTTTGTGGCAATCATGGCATTAATCATAATTTATCCGCACCACGAACTCCCCAACAAAATGGAGTTGTGGAACGTAAAAATCGTGTGTTGGAAGAACTTGGGAGAACTATGATCAATGAACATGGGCTTCCAAAATTTTTTTGGGCCGATGCCATAAATACGGCTTGTTACGTTTTAAATAGGATCTTGATATGACCTATTCTAAACAAAACACCTTATGAACTCTTGAAAGGAAGAAAACCAAACATTTCTCACCTTCATTTATTTGGATGTAAGTGCTTTGTTCTAAATAATGGAAAGGAAAATCTTGGCAAGTTTGATGCAAAAGCGGATGAGGGTATCTTTCTAGGATACACTCAATCTAGTAAAGCTTATACAGTATACAACAAAAGGTTACATATTGTTGAAGAGTCCGTACATGTCTCTTTTGATGAGTCTTGTCCGAATGTTGTCGGAAAAGGTAGTGTTCTTAATGGTGCAGGTGTCTCAACTGAGAGTTTACTTAATGATCCAGATGCCAAGCTTGAGAAAGATAAAGAATCCCTCTTACCCGAGAATAATGAAGAGGAAGTGGATCAAACACCTAAAGAGAAAGTGGAAGACCAACCAAGCGAGAAGAGTGATCTTCCTCTTGCATGGAAATCTTCTAAGGACCATCCTATGGAGAACATTCTAGGAGACATATCAAAAGGGGTGACAACACGGTCAAGGATAAGTAACTTTTGTTTTTATTATTCTTTCGTCTCTCAAATTGAGCCTAAAAACTCCAAAGATGCATTAGTCGATGAGCATTGGTATTTAGCTATGCAAGAAGAGCTAATCCAATTTAAGAGAAATGAGGTTTGAGACCTTGTCCCTCCTCCGCGAGACCATCGAGTAATTGGCACTAAATGGGTGTTTAGGAACAAACTAGACGAAAACAGTATCATCACTCGCAACAAGGCCCGTCTTTTTGCTCAAGGGTATAGCCAAGAGGAAGGGATCGACTATGAGGAGACCTATGCTCCGGTCGCCCGACTTGAGGCAATACGCTTGTTAATTGCATTCGCATGTTCACAAAAATTTAAGCTCTATCAAATGGATGTTAAAAGTGCATTTCTAAATGGGTTCATTAATGAAGAGATTTATGTATCTCAACCTCCCGTATTTGAAAACGTTGATTATCCTGATTATGTTTATAAACTTAAGCGTGCCTTGTATGGTTTAAAACAAGCTCCTAAAGCTTGGTACGAGCGGCTTAGCAATTTTCTAACTAATCAAGGTTTCTCAAGAGGGAAAGTTGATACCACCCTATTCATTAAGAGACATGAAAAGCATCCAATATTAGTTCAAGTGTATGTGGATGATATTATCTTTGGTTCTACTAACATGACTCTTATAAGGGAGTTTTCTAAGCTCATGCAGGGAGAATTTGAAATTAGCATGATGGGTGAACTAAATTACTTCCTTGGACTCCAAATAAAGCAACTAAAAGAAGGAACGTTTGTGAGTCAAACTAAGTATTGTCAAGAACTCATCAAACGGTTTGATATGGCAAAGTCCAAGGCCATTGACACTACTATGCCTACCGCGATAAATCTTGATCGGGATGAACATGGTAAGCCGGATGATGTAATAAGGTATAGAGGTATGATCGGTTCCCTACTTTACCTTATCGCTTCCCGTCCCGATATTATGTTTAGTGTGTGCATGTGTGCAAGATATCAATCATGTCCCAAGGAGTCTCACTTAAAATCCGTTAAGCGCATACTTAGGTATCTTGTAGGTACAACGAAGCATGGCTTATGGTTCTCCAAAGGTAGTGATTGCTCTTTGGTTGGATATTCCGATTCCGACTTTGCCGGGTGCAAATTGGATAGGAAAAGCACTAGTGGAACATGTCACTTCTCTTCAAATTCCTTGGTTAGTTGGCATAGCAAGAAATAAGTGTCCGTTGCTTTGTCAACCGCCGAGGCGGAATATGTGGCAGCTGGTAATTGTTGTGCTCAAATACTATGGCTCAAGCAACAATTACTTGACTTCAATGTCAAGCTTGATCATATTCCTATTTTTTGTGATAACACAAGTGCTATAAATCTAACCAAAAATCCGGTCTTACACTCTTGCACTAAACACATAGAAATTCGACATCATTTCCTTAGGGATCATCTTGAGAAGGGTGATGTAGTGTTTGAGCATGTTGATAGCAAAAATCAACTTGCCGACATCTTTACAAAACCACTAGCTACTGAGCCCTTCTTTCACATCCGTAGGGAACTTGGCGTCCTTGATATATCGGATAGGTTGCAACTATGAGTAGTTGCATATGCTTTATTTATTATTATTATCTATGCTCTCACAATTTTTTAAGTGTTCATTGAAAGATATGTGAGGGCTTGTTTCTCATCTCCCTTAAGTAAAGGTAATATCGTTTCAACCTTAGATTCACTTCATGCTAATATATCACTATGGTAAAGTTGAAATTTGTTCATCAATATGATTATTCTATGCAAAATTTGGTCATAACATGCATACATTCATTGCATACAGCCAAATTTTGAAATTTGCAAGCCTTAGGTCGACCTACTCCTTATGTGAGTCGACCTACTCAAAAATAATTTTTAAAAATGTAAGGCTAATGTGTCGACGCATCCACTGCATAGGTCGACGCATCGTTCGCAGAATTTCAAAATTAGGTTACATTTAAAAAGGGAACACAAAGAAAATTCACTTTCTTCTTTCTCCTCCTTGCGCCGACCCCCTCACACAAACCCTAAGCACTACTCATCTCCTCCCTCTCACTCATCCATGGCTTCCCACAAATCATTGAGAAAGAGAGCAAGCAGAGAGGACTCTTCTTCTCCACCACAACTTGACATAGAGGATGCTTTGTCTCTTATTCCTGATGCTCTTGTGGAATCCTACTCCGCCCATTTCAAAAACCAAAAAGTCATCAAACAATTCATGCTATTCACAGGAACTCTGCGAAGACTTCATCTTCAACAGGTAATAGAACTACTTGAAGTTCAAAATTTGGGCACTTTTCTTGAATTAAACCATGATTACAATGAGGATTTGGTAAGGGTTTTCTACAATGGTATGCAAGGACACTTCCAAGGAAGTTCCTTCAACTTTCAGATGGGTACAACCACATACGCCATCAGCGACAACACTTGGAGGCAAGTAGGTCTATTTCCACTCCGTGAGAATGCTGTCACAGTAACTGATACCAACGTGTTGACCCAGTTTGACTATAATGTTGCTTTGAACAACATTTTGAGGCGCCCTCATGCTGACCTTATTGTTCAAAGCAATTTGTTCCCAATGTCGGCTACTACAGGTCTCTTAAACATTGTTGATAGAATTCTACAATGGATTGTGGCACAAATCATCCGACCTAAACAAGGTGGATACTCACGTGTTGACCAACAAGAAGTGTACTTGGTTTGGTTGATCAAGAGCAGAATTCCGGTAAACTGGCCTCACTTTATAGTGAAGCGTATGTTTGAATTGAAGGAGTTAGGTAGAGGCACTGCTATTGGATATGCCTCCTTCATCCAATGGGTACTTAATAAAGTCAATATTCCGTCTCAGCGGCTTCCCAAGAAGTCCATCTCAATTGACCAAGAATTCACCAAGAAGACACTGAACATGATGGGTTTCTTCTACAATCGAGCCACGGGTGCCTATGGAGCTGTTCTACGAGGCAACAATCCAGACCTCAACCGAGAAGATAAGGATGAAATGAATATCGATGAAGGGGAAGACAATGAAGGTGAGGATGAAGATGAAGATGTGGGTACTGAAAATGCCGGCTCCAATATTGCAAATTTGATGGAGGCTATGCGTCTCCAACAAATTGAGAATCAGAATCTGATGAATGAGCGTCTTACTACTTCGACCACTCGTGTCACTGAGCAAGGTGCTCAATTTACAGCTTACTCCACACTTCAAGAGCAAAGGTACAACACACTCTATGGTATGATGGATGCTCAGAGCAACCAACTCTCTTCCTTCACAAACACCTTCATGCAACACTACCCATTCCCTCCAGTTCATACAGCTCAACCACCACCACCGGCCCAAGAAGGAGATAATGATGCTGAAGCCTAGTGTTCTCTTTTGTTTTTTTTCATGCATTCACCATTTACACACTTTCATGAACATTTTTATTGTATTTTGTGACTTTATTTTATTTTATGCTGAACAACATTCTGCCGTACTTTGTGGTTGTGTAAGGATATCAATTGAGCTATGTGTTCATTACGCATTTGGCTATTTATGTTATGTTGCCCTATTATTCATTTTATCATTAAGCGATGTTTTTATGTGAATGATTGCTTTATGATTATGATTGCAAAAAGGAGCTTAGTAATGATCAAAATTGAATTATGTTATTCCGCCATATATGTATAATATCGCCTGTCTCTTTTTGATGTTGTCAAAGAGGGAGAAAATTGAGTGAATCAGCAAGCAATGGAAAACACACGCACCAAGATAGAGGGAGCATACAGAAAGGGGGAGCAAGCACTTCGGTTAAGCAACGCCTCGACAAAGATTCACAATTTTTGCCATCATCAAAAAGGGGGAGTATGTGAGGGCAAGGTGTAGTTGTCATGATGTCAAAACATTGTGAATCAACTACATCTTAAGAGGAAACATAGAAACTGAGCAAATGCAACCAAGAGAAGTATTTTTGGCTACAAGACACTAATAGGTCGACTCATAGAGACAATAGGTCGACCTACTGCAAGCTGCTTGTGAAAAATTCTATGTAAGGGATGAATGCGTCGACGCATCACATGAATAGGTCGTCGCATGGAACTTTGATGTTATCTCGGGTATGCGCACGCTGACTCTTCAGGTCGACGCATCCACTTTTTGAAAGTTAGATGAAAGAGCAAAATGCGTCGATGCATTGATGGAATAGGTCGACGCATATCATTTCGGGGAACTCACGGGAATGCACACGCCGACCCTTCAGGTCGACGCAAGTGTCACACATTGCTCATTTTCAGGTGCAATACACTCAATAGGTCGACCTATGCAGAGAGCAGGTCGACCTGTCGCTAATAAATCTGGTTTTCTGCTATTTTCAAGTTGACCTATGCATTGTATGTGGTATAAATACTCAAGTGATCATTCTCAAGCATTTTTAACAAGAAACGTGAAAGATTGACTCAGCTTCTTTTCATCTTCAACCTTTCGCTTATTGATCGAGAATCACACATAATCATCTTTCTAGATCGAAGTAAGGAACGTGTGTTGATAAGGTTCGACGGTAGATATTTGTCTTGTTCGAGATTCGACGGTAGACATTCATCTTGTTCGAGTGAAGATTGTTGAGGGTGTTTCTTGTATAAAACCTTAGGGTTTTTCCTTCTTCCTCAAAGATTTTGTTCGAAGGTTTTTGACGATTGATTCGCTTTGGTAATCAATTCATCCGTGCATAAGGGATTGAGGGATTGAAGATCCGCTCAACAAACTTGCTACAACCGGAGGATTGAGAAAGGAACGATCGGTGTCTTGATCGGTGAAGATCATAGACATTGACTTGATTCAACTTGAATCAAGGGGAGGATCGAATTGTATTCAATTTTACTGCATGTGTGTAGTTGGTGATTGGTACTTTCTATCCTTGTTAAACATTTTGCAATCTAATAAAACTTTCCTAATTTCATTTGAAATTAGGGGCAGACGTACTCCTGCGAGGACGATAGAGGAACTGCCTAAACAAATATCGTGTTCCTTCTCGTTTTTACTTTATCTTGTTTCCATTTATTTTCGTTTATTTCCATTGTTGAACAAAAACTAAGGTTAGGTAAATATCGATCACCAAGTGTTCGATAAAATTACTCAATCAAATTTTTGTTCAAATTTTAGTGAAAATGTTCATTGTGAGTAATATACCATATAGTGTGCAATTGATACAATTGATATATTCGTTAAAACGTAATTCATTACTTGACATTTTCATCCATTCGGTTTAGTGCACATATCCGGACCCCGATAACATAATCGCTCTTAGACGATTAAGTGATTCAGGGAAGTCACGTTTCAAAAGCTAAAATTTTCTTAAGTCGGAAAAAGATGGTCTATTCACCCCCCTCTAGACCATTCCTATCGTCTAACAATAATCATGGATTATTAGATAAATTAGAAGGTCATTTCTTTGTTGGTAGGTTGACCGTTGATGAGAAGCAGCATGTTGTTGGTTTGACAAAGAGTCATGTTCCTAGACACATATTAATTTCATTGCAAGAGCGAGATCCCAAAAATGTCAATCAGATCACGCAAGTATTCAAGAATAAGAGTGTGATAGAAGCACATGTAAGAGGTCCAAGAAGTGAGA
Source organism: Vicia villosa (assembly GCF_029867415.1). Classification (NCBI taxonomy): domain Eukaryota; kingdom Viridiplantae; phylum Streptophyta; class Magnoliopsida; order Fabales; family Fabaceae; genus Vicia; species Vicia villosa. The sequence goes on from NC_081180.1 coordinate 120,514,106, forward strand.
TACAACATTCGCTTAAGCTTATAGAGGAGGCGAACTGTGTTTCCTGGAGTAGGAAAAAAGATGATTCGGTAGTTTTGAGAGATTTTTTTGGGATCATCCAGATTCGGTGAAGTTGCTGATTCTTTTTCCATTTGTCTTAATTATGGACACCACATATAAGACAAACAAATATAGACAACCTCTAGTTGAAATAGTTGGCATGACATCGATCGAGTTGACAATTGTTGTTGCATTTTCTTAAATGGAGTGTGAGCAGACAGAGAGTTATTGTTGGGTCTTGGATAAGCTAAAGCAATTGTTTGTGAAGAAAGATGTGGGTCCACAAGTGATTTTGACGGATAGAGATCTTGCTTTGATGAAAGCAGTTCAAGATGTGTTTCCTACGATGCTTAACTTGCTATGTGGAGTTCAAAAAAAAATAATTGGAATGAAATGCAAGGAATATGTGCTTAACTTGCTATGTTGTATTGGCTACTAATGAGGTTAAGTATAGTCAACGGTTGCAACATCTTGAGCAAGCATGCTTTGCTTGTAGTGAATTCCTCGATTACGAGAAAAACACTTGGTTGATCCCATATAGGCAAAGATTTGTTGGCGCATGGATTGATCGAGTGCTTCATTTGGGTAACACCACGACTAATCGGTATGTGATAATTGTTAGTCTTTTTAGTATGTATTAATTTTTAAGATGTTTTTTTTGTATTGAAAAATTTTGGTATGGCAGACTCAGGATGTCATTCACGATGTCAAGACATCTGATCTGTTATTAACGTAGCAGAGGCAGAACAGAAAGATCCCCCAATTTTTAATTACCCCTAAGAAGGAGTCAATGAGAACTGGGATCATATATGTTCAGTCAACATAACCAGATTGTAAACTTTATTGGTTCTGTAAAGGAACAACTATCAAACCTGAACCTGATGTTATACACGATGTTACAACATCCACGACTGAACAAACAATACAATGCAAAAGATAAATAACACAGTTAATTGTTAACCCAGTTCGGTTTAACTACCTACTCTGGGGGCTACCAAGCCAGGAAGAAGATTTCACTATCAGTAGTACTATTTTATGTAAACAACCTCTGGTTTACATATAAACAACCTCTGGTTTACCTAGTCACTACCCAATGCAACCTTTATCTCAGACATCCATCCAAGACAAGAGAACCTCTGCTCACTCCCACAACATGTTTTGAGAAGGACATGGCAGCCATCCCACAACATGGGTGGTCTACCTATAGAAACCCTAATGACTACATCTTTTATGAATCCGGTTTTCTATATGAAACTAGGTTACAAAGGTTTCAATTTATAACCTATTCCTAATTAGACTTGGGCTTACAAATCGCAGCATTCTTTGCTGTTACAAATCTCCAGAAATATTCTGCTACAATCAAGGTCTTTTAATCATGAGTTTCCTAATTTATCTCCTAAATTAGAAACGGTTGAATCTTCAATCTTCTGATCTGATTCTTCAATATTCCGACTTGATTCTTTTGACCTTTAAATTTGCGTCACATAGGATTACATAATATTCACTGAATATTCTGTATCTGTTGAGAATCAAACTGAATCTTCATTCCAGTTCTGCAGGCGCAATGTCATGGTTGAAGTCATGACATTCCATATAACATCTTGCTTGTACCTGTTTTATTCTATTATATTTGCAAGACTTATACATTGTATTATGTTTTGCTGCTATTATGTTTTAGCCAAACATAGATGCCAATCAGCCAATAAAAGCACCAACAGGTATACTTACTTTATTTTATTTTTAGGGTTGAGTTTGCACATTGGAAGCTAAAGCAGATGATAGGGGATAGCCTTAGTGACATGGTCAAAGTTTGGGAAACTATGAATTCCAACCTGAAAATACAAATAGGTAACATTCGAGCTTCTTTTCAAAAAAAAATTATGAGGTTGAGCACGCACACATTAGTCCATTTTATGGTAATCTGCGTGGTTCGATATCGAGAGCTACTTTGAGACGCATTACTTAGGAGTTATTGAGGCTTGATCATATGTTAAATAGCAGGGAAATATGTGGTTGTACTATGAGAACAAGTTATGGGTTACCTTATGCTTGTGAATTGGGAAAATATTTTGTTGTTGGACTCCTGATACCAATAGAAATTGTTCATCTACATGGGAGGATACTTTATATGGAAGGTGAGTTGCCTTTAGATGAGGAAGCCGGTTCGGAGGTGGATATGAGTAATGCAATAGATGAATTATGGAAAAGGTTAAGATTAATAGATGTTGTTGGGAAAAGAGTATTGAAAAGTAGGGTTTGTGAACTTGCTTATCCCATGAAAACTTCATTGTATCCACCACCTGAGAAAATAAAAACCAAAGGATGAGTGAAGAGGAAAGGGAAGAAGCCGGTTGGGTATGATGTTTACAGGGATCCTTTAGGTTATGAGTATGTTGACAAGACGTCTCAATCTTCACAAAAACTATCTCAAGCATCATAGACTTGCAAGAAGCAATCACAGTCGAAGAGGCAATCACAATCCTAGAAGGAGGATTTCACTCTTCAGTTTACATGTCATATTGGACCATATATTGCGGAGGTTGTTAATGTTGAATCAGATGGTAACTGTGGGTTTAAAGTCATTTCATCATTGCATGGGTATAGTGAGGATGGTTGTAACACCCTAATTTCCTCGGTGTTTATTAATATAAAATCAGAGTAATTTGTTCAAATAATAAACATGCAATTAGGATGTCACACTTCTTAAAACATGTTAAACTTGCTCAATCATTTAAATAGATACATAACATGTTATGCGGATGAACCAAAACAAAACTTCATAATTCTCAACTTCTTATTTTATTACGCAATGGAAAAGATTCACATAATGTTATCAAAATAATCTACATCCTGCATAAACAACATTTATTCAAAAAATACGAAGTTCATAAGACTCCAAACAATCATCAAAGACAATAAGAGCAACTAAGCGTTCCCCCCCCGGTGTTACGTAATACAAACATTCGACAACAAAAAACTCATCATTATATTATTGGTTATACAAATATTCATCGCCAAACATTTCCTCATCATTCATCATTGTGAAAGTGCAATGAGACTGACATTGATGCAAATGAATGTGGTACCAATAGGGAATACACTCTCATCATAAAATTGCCAATAAATAGAAGCATAAAGAAGGTATACACCTTCATCATAAATTGCACTCAATCCACACAATGGGATTGAGGCCATCTTAGTTTTCCAATCCAGGCCATCGTAAATTCGCCAATCCAGGCCATCGTAGTTCTCCAATCCAGGCCATCGCGAATGCAATATATGCGACATAACATGCAACACAACGACAACAATTATGCAACCACAAGGCATAAACCTTCAACAAACGTCAATATAGGACATCACCTCATCGTCATAACAAAATTAGTTCATCATGTTATTCATATCTCATCACAAGCTTCATATTACACACATCATCATAACATCATCAATTCTTCATATTTATCATAATAACAAGAAACATCATAGTACACAAGTCAAGTAACGACATAACACGGTTAATTCAACTTCTAAATAAAAGCATATTTATTTTTAAGTCATCACAAGGCATCATTATCTCATCATAGGGAAAATACTCATCATCATATCAATAACATTGTATCGTCATAGGGAAAAACAAGTCAAGTTGCACTATGACATGGTTACGTCAAATCGTAACAAAGGGCATACCTGCTATGTTAACACCACATAGTTCATCACTTAATCCTAATACAAGAACTAGGAAATTAAATTCTATGAATCATTTTATTCTTTCATGGTAAATTTCATTACATTAGCTTTCCAATGCTTTGAACGACGGTTAAATCAGAGTTACGATCGCGAAGATATGTCCAAAACAATTTTTATAAAAATATGTTTCAGTTTTTTAACAGTATATGAAGACACGAACCCTCATGTGTTGACTCACAATTCAATTTTTTTTAGAAAAATGCACGGTATGTGTCGACACATACTGCTTTGTGTCGACTCATAACAGATTTTTTCAAAACATGTATCAACACTTCAACTCACGTATCGATACATACAACTTTCAAACTTTTGTTCTTATAAAAATATACAGTATGTGTCGACCGGAATTAATATGTGCCGACTCATGTTACGAAAAATTCCCCAAATTACGTTCAAAAACCCTGTTCAGACTATGGGATCCCAATCAAACATCAAAAATAGTCCATAGCAATATAATACATGTTAATTAACATATAATTCACATTAATTCCATATCATATAGTGCAACCACATCAACAATTCATCAATTGCAACAAACATCATTAAATCTATTATAACACCATAACACAATCATGAACAACATTTGACAAAGAAAACTATGGCAATTTAAACCACATTCCTATCTACTAATCATCATACCCAGCCTTATAGAGTTAGAACCCCACCATTACCTTGGATTGGTGATTCCCTACTCTTTAATGGTTTTCTTGCCCTAGCCTCTTCGTGCCTCTTCCCCTTTTTCACGATAAAATTCTCTTTTCACGTTCTCTCCAAATTTTCCCAATTCTATTTTTCTCTCTTTTATTTATTTATTCCTTACTAATTTCTAACTTCACTAATGGGCTTAACAAGAACACCCCCACTACTACTCATGCTAACACACAATTGTCTCATTCATAATTAATCAAGTATTCCATTATTATTATTAAACCTTAATAATAATTCTTATTCCAATCATATTAAATCATCTAATTTTCTAATCAATTAAATGAAATAAATAATTACAACTAATCATATTTACTTAATTTTGCAACTTCTAAATTAAAGGCACTACCCTCTACTCTATGGATACGTACCCTCCGATACCACAATCATCATATAACATTAAAGCAAAATCATCCAATAAATCAACAAAACATCAAAATAACACTAGATCATTGAGTAGCGAAAATCGGGGTGTTACAATGGTTGGGCAATCGTTCGTCGAGACTTGGACATGGAAATAAGAGGCAAAAAGGACTTTATGAGAGATTGTTCGAAGCTCGATTATCCGAAGTGTGAAACAAAATGATAATAGATAATGTTGGTTTTCAGCCACCGGAGAAATGGTTGACACTACCAGACAAAGGTTATTTGAGAGCGAATCGGTATAATGTTATTCTTGTGCATTTAGGCAACTCGTGCTTGACTTTTTCTCCGATGACAACACCACATTCTCCAAGTGCCTCTATATACTGCATTGGCCTTGTCAATCGTAACCATTGGATTCAGGTAAACTATATTTAAAACATGTATGTTACTTTATATATATTTTTAATATATGTGACATAATTAAAATTACTTTGTAATTAGGTTAATATGAAAGACGGATTCTCATTGCCACCCGTCACGTTATATTGGAAGAAGTTTCGTTCTCCAGCTGCGACATCTTGAATGTTATATTTTGCAAGACATCTTGAACATTGGCTACATCTTTCGCTAATGTTAGCATCTTTCGCCACGCTCCAATTTTCACGGTACGATATCTTACTCACCACTCTATTATCGGTTTCAAGCCATTTTTATTCAACCAAACTATCAACACTTCAAGGTTCCAGCATTCGTTCGGAATGGGAAATTTCACGGATGATTTCTTTCCAGTGAAATACATAACTGCGTAAACCATAAAATTATAAAGAGGTATTTTGAAAGTATGATATTTCGCTCAACAACATAGGGCTCTATTTATACTACTCAAAAGTGTCGGTGCAATCACATCCATTCAAAAGTGCAGGTGCAATCACATCCATTCAAAAGTGTTGGTTCAATCACAACCATTCGAATTTAATTGCAAATAGATAAGTTAAACATCAAATAAACATAAAAGTTCTAAGTGTATCAAAATAAAACACTAAATCTCCAATTGTGTCAAAATAATCATAAAATACAATAACAATCAATGCGAACGAGAGATGCTTAAAGCCTCGAATAAATCAACATAGACTTGATCATCCTCGTCAGTAGCAGACTATCGGAGAAAACGGTGATCCAATGAGGAAACATGAGCCCAATCCAAATCAGTCTGTCGTGCATCAAAGACAAGAACCGGAACCTCTCTACGCGCATGAGCTGGGGGAGGCACCTACTGAGGATGTGACACACGATAATACCACTACAGATATCCATCAACAGTCTCAAATGGGAATCTGATTGGTGTTGTGTCTCTAAGCACATCCGCCACGCTCTGGTCATAACCAATCCACTCCACAACAATGTCATCATCACTCATCGTATCAGCAGGAGGTGGGGTGGATTATATTGACAAAACTCAAACTGGCGTAAACATCTGTCGGGCAAGTATGGAATATGTAAGTCACCCCAGACAAGAAACCCCCTGTACAGAGATAGCTCGTCAATAGGATGGAGTTATCGGTGACCTTCGAACGAGCACCATACAACGTCTGTAGGTACCAACACTTCCAAGATCGGTCTCAGTTCATCCACCTTCAGGGCTCCTTGCCTGTACGACCATCTCATCGCCAGAGGAAGCCTTTGATTCTTAGATGAATGTTAGTTCTCTTCTCTCTTTCCAACTGTGGGAAAGTACTCGTATATCCAACAATGTTACAAAATATATTATATGATATAAATTAAAATACATATATTAAAGAATATAAATAAAAGTATATGAATTAACATACAATTAATTAAAGGATAAAAATTAAATAACATAAATACTTGTACAAGAGTAGGATATCCACCTAGCTGCTTGCAACTAAACATAGATGTATCTCAAAGGTGTCGGTATAGAGTAACCAATGCAGCAGATGCCCAACTGTAAGTATTAAGTCTCTCTAGGTCTCTAAACAACAACAAATACCGTGCCTCGACAAAAGTCTTGTTAGCAAATATGGTACATCCCGTCAACATCATAATATTCTCTGGTCATAAATGCCCAACTACCAGCAGCTCGATGCTCCACAAATCTGTCATATAACCACTGCAGTGAATACCAGATATTCAGAGATAGGGCAAAGAAGAAATTAGCAGGTGGGGAAGACAATAATTTCAATACTGAAATAATGGAAAACAAGGATGCAGGAGATCCAATTGCAAGTGCACAGGCAATAAAATGAAGCATTACTTCAAGGAATCAGATCGGCATCTAGGATAAACCTCAGTTTAAGAGAAAAAGAGCAAAGGTTGTACTTTATTTTCTTTCTATAGCTTTTTTCTTGTTTGGTTTTTTTTTCTTTCTCATATCTAACATATATGCTGATGTACCATTTTTTTTAAACCACTTGACAATATTTTATATATATTTTTTTCGTAAATTAAAATATCAGCATTGAATTGACAGTCAAATGCTTATGTAAACTCTTTATAATTTTGTCACAAACTAATTTCTTTGTATTTGTGTTGCATTTGATAGGAAGTTGTTGACTTGAAGTCATTTGTGTATGTTTTAAACGGTTATTGTTTTGTGTCACTCTTTGATGATATATTACTGTGAACTTTGCAGGCTCCAAACCCACTTTTGTGCAAGAAGAATTAAGCTTAGAACCTCCTAAATAAATTGAATTTACATAGCTTTTCTGGTTTTGTTTTGGCATGCACGTAAAGAAAATTCACAGTTGCTTGGTTTAGTATGTTTCGAATACTTCAGTTAATGGATAGTATATTTCCATTGGTTTTTATCTGCTGGAGGTTACATTTTGCAATCTTTTTAGTGATTCGTTAAATTTGATTGATTCCTATGTAGGATAGGAAAGGAGACAGCACAACGAAGAGAAGCAGGAAAAGGAATGGGAAAACGTCAGCAGAAACCGGCAGTCACGTAGATCATTAGATATATATGGATGAGCTCCGGAGTTTGCTACGAGTTTAGGGAGAATGCCTGCACAGAAATGCACAGTAATTGTAGTTTTAAATTTTATATGGATGGATGTTTCTATTTTGCCACCAAATACGAACCTTAAAAGTGCTGAATTTATTGTTTTGGACAATGATCCTAATTAGGCAATGTTCTTAAATATTTTTTTTGACTCGGTGGTTTCAAATATTAACATCAAAGAAATCTAAATTGCACTCACTTTTGTTTCATTAGTTATTAAATTATTTATTTAATTAATACCTAAAAATATATCAAAATAATAGAATAAATTTAGTTTATTTATTAATATAAATCATTTTCCTTTAAATTTGGTTAAACTTAATTTATTATATTTTTTTGTTATATAATATTTTTTTCAACATATTACTATAATCTTTTATGCTTATTATCAACTCGAAATTGTAAACACATATGGGGGAAAACCTAAAAAATGATTTAGTTTAATCAACAATGATTTTAAAAGAATATGTTTAACAAAAATTATTTTTACTAATGAAACATGGAAACTAAAAGATTTCTTTATTCACTTTTAAATTATGCCAAATTATATATATTTTTTATTGTATATTATTATTATTATTATTAATATTTATATATTTGAGTTAAATAATTTATATAAATAAGATTAAAATAAACCTCGATTTTATTTCTATGCAAATTGGAAAATCATTGTGAGTTAGGTCCGATGACACAACAACATAATTATAGGTTTATAAACAAAATGATATCTACTTTAAAATATTTAATTTTAATTGTGATGTTTGTCTATAGTTATAATCACTGTTATGAATTATTGCATGTCTATGATTTAGATCTATGCACATATACATTTTCTCTTTCTACTTCATTTAGGTCTATGTATCTACGCATCGTTTTCTATTACTGCTTTAAGATCTATGCATCTATCTTTTTATTTTCTCCTATCGTGATAGCTGGTATTCCCTCTTCAATAAATATGAGTGAAAGATGAACGTTGTCATCATAGATGTCGATCTTTTTTTTTTCGTTTTCGAGTTGGTTGAAATTCCTATCCTAATTTATTGGAGTGTGATAATTTTTTAATATGAAAAAAATCTTTGAAGTAAAATAGTTGTTGTAAATTTTTTTTTTATAGGAGAGTAATATTTTTATTCTAGATACCTAAATATTGCACTCTTTCTATATTTTGGTTGTTGCATATTCTAATTGGTTGATATTGATATTCTTCATTTTTTTTAGAACTTTAAATTGAATTCCTTAATGTACGATTACATAAAATTCATTACAAAAATTATGGTAATTTTAATTCTTAGAAATCACCTAATTTAATTCAATTTATGATGATTTTAATTTTTAGTAATGCCATAGTTTAATTTAATTTATGATAATTTTTCAATTTAATTCCTGATAATTAAAAAATTAATTAATTTATTTTATTAAAACTATTTGTTGTAATGTCATTAAATTTAAGTAATTTAGAAAAATTAAAATAATAATATTATTATAAAAAAAATAATTATATATGCCGTAGCATAATTAGTATTAATAGTTATTATTAATGAAAAAGACAAAGCATTGACAAGTCACCAAATATTGCATGCTACATCATTGAAAATAAGTTTCAAATTGGATAAAGGACTAAAACCAATCACAAAATTTCAAAAAGGAACTAAAATTTAATGGGGATTCAAAACCGAAAAAAAATAGAATATGGGTGTAAAGTTGCAATTAAATCAAAAAAATTTCATATAATTGCTAATATTATATGGTTCATAATATTTTTGTAAATATAATTTTTAATGATATATTAAAAAACATTTATCAAATATTAATTTAAATGTATTTAGTTGAATATTTATAGATTATTTATTCAAGAAACGTGTACTATGATATACCATTATCTAGTATATCATAGACTTTTAATGATGTTAATTCTGGATGTATTATCAAATGCATGAGTCTTTATAATTGTTACATGATTAGATCCACTTAGAGTTGGTTAGTTTTTTTGGTATTATCAAACTTGTTCTTTTTATAAAAACTTGTTTTAAAACTGTTTTTAAGTTTCTTTGGTATTATCAAACTGGTTCTTTTTATAAAACATATTTTAAAATAGGATTTTTCTTATAAAACTTGTTTTAAAACTGGTTTTTTTAAAGAAAAAAAAACTGGTTTTTATATAAAACTTGTTTTAAAACTGTTTTTTTTTTTTTAAAATTGGTTTTTTTTAAAGAAAATAAAAATCGGTTTTTTTAGAAAATTTGTTTTAAAATTGATTTAAAACTATTTTTTTTAAAAAAAATAAATAACTGATTTTAATAAAAACCGGTTGTTTTTAAACTAGTTTTTATGAAAAATCGATTTAGAACTGAACCGATCCACACTTGAGTTGGTTTTAAAAAAATAAATCAGTTTTCATGAAATAGTTTTAAGATCCAAACTAACCCATATATATGATTTAATTTGGTTTAGTTATTAATCCATGCACACCACTAATTGTGAATCTCCTTGTGCAACTTGCGTATCGTTCGATAGAGTTGTATATTCCTTTGTGTTGTGTATGTGTAAGTGATTACAATGAGGTTGTGAGGGTTTACTTTTGAAGTTTGTGAGGTTAAGGGTGAAGTTTGTGAGGTTAAGGGTGAGTTGAAATGCTGAGTATGAATGATGAAGGTTGTGCATGGAGTTTGTGAAGTAAGGGTGTTTGGAGGATTTGAGTGAGAATTTGAACTGAGAATTTGGCAGAGTTTTTAGGCTTCGATCGTTGGTAAAGATGAAGGAGTGAGAGGCTCTATTTATGGTGGATTGAGGGATAGGGTGAGGTGAGAATTGAAGGTGAAATGAGAGTTTTTTGGGAGATATTTTGGTGGATAGAAATGTGAGGTTCGTTTAAAGTTTGTTATGATTTTTTTGTGAGTTGGATTTTGTTGAGAGAAAAAAAAAACGTGATTTGTATGCTTTGTATGTATTGTGATGAATGTACGTATCTGAGCTTTCCTTCACTTTGCATGTGTGATCGTACGCATGGAGTATGTGACTATGTGAGGCAAGTGTGGGAAATGTGACTGAAGATAAGAACGTGATTGGAAAATAAATAAGGACAAAATAGATCTACTTTTTTACGTTTTTTTTTTAAAGTGTAAATGCAATATAATGTGGATAGAACGTAAAAATATACTATTATTCTTTTATATTAAAAAATGACCATTTTTAGGACTACCACTTATTAACATATAGTCTATCATGCAAGTATCAATTGATGTATGCAAAACATGAATTTAGATTTCTATGATTCAATCCAAATGGCCCATAAATGAAAAATTGTAAAGTGAATGCAATATGAATAACTAAAAATAGAATTCTAAGGTAATTATTACACTAGTAAACAACAACCACAAAGTCATCGGGTTTATCTAAAATTGTAGTGATACTTCTAAACTCATGTCCTAACAAATTTTTTTTTTATTAAAAATTTTAAGGTTATAATTACCGTTATTTATCTAACCATACGTGGTGATATAACTCTGATTTCCTGGATCAGGTTCCACAAATAGTTAATTCATTTTAAGTTAATGCGCGCTTATTCAATTTTATTTATATTAGTTAAAAAATAATAGGTATACCACTACGACTCCTTTATAAAACCGTTGTTACACACGAGCGCTTCTTTATATTTGTTAAACACTAAGTATCCATTTTTCCACTGAAAAAACAAACCCTAACACCAACGCCGTCGACATCCTCAAGAAGAAGACAAGAACAACCATACTCATTGTTGTTGTTCAGTTTCGTTTCAAATGTTGTATTTGAAGACAAACTCATCCAAAAGTTTTCCCATGTATTCTTCCATTGTAAAATCTAGATCTGGAAATTTTTGTGGTTGTGATAGTCGTATGGTTTCGTACAAATGCAAGAAGAAACAAAATAAAGGAAGGCTTTTTTGGAGATGTCTATTTTTTAGGAGGGATGAAACATATAATTTGTTCATATGGATGAAGACATTAGAAAAAATTTGGGAAATGAAGATGAGAGTAATATGAAGTCAGAATTGGAAGTTGTGGGCTATTTGAAGGTTATGTATGAAGATTCAAAAAAGAAGAACAAGAATTTGAAGAACAAACTGAAGTCACGCAGATTTTTTGGAAATTTGAAGTTGTTGTATTTTCTTATCTCCTTCATGTTTAATATTTACTTTGTTATGAAATACAATAGTTGAAGTAGGGTTTGAAATTTGAAAATTTTACACTGATTCTTATCTACTTTATGTTTAATATTTACTTTATTATGAATTGTAATAATTGAAGATGCAATGAACTGGACAGGAATGCAACTAAAGATGGTTTCTTACGAGTAAGTTCATCGCAAATTATTGAATTTTCAATTACAATTATTTGTTTGTTAGTTTATCCAATTTGTAGTTTAAGTTAATAGTTTAAGTTGTTAAGTTGATAACTTTAAGACAGTTAAACGGAAAGATTAAAACTTCATTACATAAACTTTCAATATTACATAATCAAAAACCATTATCATATCTAAACCCTCTCGCATAGATAAAATTAGACCAATTATAGTGGGCCTCATTATCTCATCATCATAATATAAAAAGTTAATTATTTGCCCAACCTTTTTCTTCTTCTTCTTCTTCTTCTTCTTCTTCTTCTTCTCCTTCTCCTTCTCCTCACCTTGAGAGCTCTCACTAGTCTAAACATATCACCCTCTTCAGCAACATCTTGAATCTGTTGCTGGTTTTGCGCCACAACACCATCTACAACAACATCTTGCGGTTGGTGCTGGTTTTGTACCACAACATCCTCTACAACAACATTTGGATTCTCAACATTGTTAATAGCTTGAACATGATAACACATGTTGATTCCTTTGGATGAAGTTGTTTTTGTGTTTTGGTTCTTCCACTTTTATATTGTTCCTTTTTATTATTCTTCTTCTTCTCTTGAAAGTTTAAAAATCAAAGATGCTCATTAATTATTTTTTCTTTAATTCTATACGCTTTCTATTCTCTTTGGAAGTTGGAAGAATTGCAAAGCTCGAGCTGTTCAAATTTATTGTGTACTCATTATACAAGTTTCGATAACAATTTAAAAATGGTGGTGTTGATTCACGTATGAAATGTTTGACATTTATTCACATATAATATCACAACAATTATTAGGAATAACCGTTGTTAAAGAACGCGTGCTTTCCTGTTTTCTATGAGGGTCACTAGATCCGTGATTGAAAGTGCCGCATATACTACCACACGCTGCATAACAACGCTTGGTCCTACGTGATTATATATCTTTCCCAAATATTGTTAAATTTCTTTTCCGTAGTAGTGATAAGTCATGTTTTATACTTTAACGGATGAATTATCATGCAAGATGCAAAAATGAATTATCATATGACTTGAGATGCAAATGAAATGACATGTACAGATGATACATAACGACAGTGTTGTAATTCTCTTTGAAACTCAAAAAAGGTAACGCCACTATGGAAAACCCATTTAACAATGGTCGGAAAATACATATCATGCGGGTCCAGACGTTGTTATGTAGAATGTTGTCGTGAATGCGTTACTTACAATAACGGTCCTTGGACCGTTGTTGTATTTTAGAAAAGCGCGCGCGATATCACAACAGTTAGTTAATCCAACTGTAGTGATATACCTAATTGTCTCAAGTTCGATTCTCAACATCAATATTTTGTAATTTATATTATTCTGGTTAGCATTCAATATACAACCACGGTTAGGTGTTATAATCGTTGTCAAAACTTCCTTTGTTTTAAAACCAACCTGTATTTTTGTTAACCATGCATAAAGAGCATAAAAAACATTTAACATTGTGCTTCAAAAGCCAACATTAATATTTAAGTCAAACAAAAAATATGTTTAAGTCAAAAGTAATATTCACATCAATACAGAAAATAATCCATTAGCACATCTCAATAAATCAATCACAAGGACCCTTAAGTACAATGTGGATACACACCCAACGTTTATGAAGATGTACAAAGTCCTCAACGGGGAAAAATGTTTTTTCGTTAAACATCTACATAATAAAGAGCAAAAATGTGAATATCATGCATGATAATAATTCAATAGTCAACTTATATATAATATATGTAAATATTTTATGACATATATACCTTATCTCATGAATCAACAATGTCGGCAAGGACAATGTTTAACATGTGTTTCATGACATAATACCCACACTTGTATTTCTCGGGTTGTTTTCTCGTCTACAAATTTAAGCAATAATTACATGAATATAACCACACATGAATGTAAATGAAAGAAACAGGTAATCGGCCCACTTACAATAGGCAAGAGCCGTGTGGACTTTCTTCTAACTTAATGCATTATATTCACCTGCTGCACAACACTGTATATTGAAAATAAATTAAATATGTTACACGATAAACTAATTACAATGTCAAAGAAAATATTAATTTAAAGTTTCTCATAAACATACACACAAATTAATAATATATTTCATTTTCCTCTCGAGTTTATAATGTAAGGAACATAATGTAGTTATCGTATTCATCATAAATGATATGATGATCAATTGTAAATGACCACTGAATAAACACGAGCATATATATAATTAGTATTTGCTAAAACAAAACTAAATATAGAATTCATAAATATCAATTACAAAAATACTTACTCAACGAGAAATGGTGCTAAGTAACAATATTTTCTTCCCTCATTTATTCGTATTTTCAAGTACTGTTGAATGGATCTTGGATCAATACTCGTCCATTGAATGAAAAATGGATCCAAGATTGCATAAGCACTCGATTTATTTAATTCAATACAAACACAGTGAATGTACCTAAATGGTTAAAGAAAATTAAAAAATTAAGGAAGGAAATACAAAAAATGATAATGTTCTATAATGACATGTATATAAAAAATTATTTACTTACGTGCACCAAACTTGCGATATCCACTAACTTATATCCATAGAGAAAGTCCCTTACATCGTCAAGATTGTAATAGAAGAACTCCAAACATGAACAATGTTCTAGCTGAAGAGGTTGCGATGTATTCATCACCGTAACGCTCAAGTATAATGTGGTGATTTCATTTGCGCTAGGATCCATTAACTCATTGCGGTTATCTAGAGAGGGGAGGGGATGAACAATTACTTCCTTTGGTGCTAGCACGACTTACACCATTTCTTCTTGGAGTTTGATCTTCATTTGTACGTTTCTCGATATTTTCATTTAATCTCTACATCATAATATAAAATTAGAACATAAAAAAAAAACACAATATATATCATATATTTCTGATAAAACACTAACATTTCAAATAAATCACACACCAAATATAACTCTTCCAGCTTATGAAACTTTTCCATATCTTTCTTTCGTTTTTCCCTCTCCTCTTCTAACATCCTCCTTTGTTCTTCTAACTGCTTCTCAACATTCTCAATCTTTTGTCTTTGTGCAAGAATTCCTGGCTTACGTTGTTTTTTCTTATCGAACCAAAAAATATCCTCATGCTGACATGCCTACCATGCTCATCTGTTTCGATAGCTTCTACTAGTATATCATGTCGTGGTTCTGGAACAAATGTGCCTTCACGGGCCACCTCAACAAATTTATCCTATTCAACATGAGCAACTTACATATATTATTACCAAAGCATTTAAATATTAAATAACATATGCAAAACAAATCATACTTACAATTTTCTCAACAACTACTCTTAACGCATCGTTTCACTTTAAACTCCAATTTTCAAAAGTTTTCTAATGGAAAATGCCTTGAATAAAAATCATGTATAAACATCTAGTAGTAATAACTTTATTTTTGAAATGAAATTTAAAAGACACTTGATTCAAAGAACTTATCTTACTTCAACATTGAGATATGTTATAAGATAGATTCAAAAAAAAAGTTTAAGATTAGATACGGTTTCATTTGTCTCCTTTAAATTAAAAAAATCAGGAACAACGCTTGTACTAATGAAACGATCATGAATGTATGAAATGAGAGCTAAATGATTGGTCTCAAATCCATGACCAGGTGATTTGATTAGATGAGTACGAAGGCCATAAGCTAAGTAGATGAAATTTAAATCCACCTAAACTTAATGATATGAATAAAATGAGAAGGCAGAAATTGGAATATGACACCTTGCACTTCTCTTATTTTCACTTTTGATATCTAAAAAGCCAACCCTTGAAAAATCTAAAACTTTGTTATTTAAAAAGTTCTTATCGTGTCATAAATGGCTCCATAATGTGTATGAATCATGACATGATTAAACCTTTTATCCTTTAAAATGTGCCATGATATGCCTTCATTACGACACAATCTGCTTCATTTCGCCAGGATGGCGTCACGGTCTATATGAATCCTGATGCGGTTTCTCCAAAACCTTAAGAATTATTCAGGTTTCTAAAATTCTTATTTTCTTCTACTTATGAAAATTGAAGTCTTTTATTCACATATTGCTAATTTATCCTCCAAAATCAAGTATTGCTTCCCTAATTACTACTAAAATCATCTAAACTACTAATAAAATTACATGATGATGCATGCAAGGTCATCAAAAATGAAGTTTTTGAGAAGAATCTCACACTCATGAAATCAACTCTAGAAAAATGTTTTTCTTCAAGTTTAATTTAAAAGAAGGTTTGTGTGATTGACGAAGTATTATTGGCTTTTTAAAGACTCTGATAGAATGCAATAACACTAGTTGAAAGTTATGAACAAATTATTATGCAAGTTGTATGATCTAGAGAGAGAAAATTTTGCTTCTATATGTGCTAAAGATAAGAAATAAAATTATAATGCCCCATACCATTACTCCATGAATAAAGCACGTATATATTAATCAAACGAGATAAATATTATAAATTATAGTAGTATAATTGGAGTAAAGGTATTTTTAGTGTTAAAGACCTATTTGAAATTATGACCCAAGAGAGAGGCAAATAAGTAAATTTCCCATTAAGAAGAGTTCTTTCTAATTATTCATTCTCTCATTTTCTCATAGTGAAAATAAAGAAAGATAATAGAGAGAGGAAAGAAAGGACTAGGAGAAAGGAGGAGAAAGAATATTCATCAAATTTTCCCCATTTTAATTTGGATGCGGTTTTGTCTAAATCTATCATGTTTTCTTTTCTTTCTCTAATTCCGAAAGTTTCCAATCCTTTGGATTTAGATGATTATCGGCCTATTTGTTTGGTGGAAAGCATATATAAGATTATAGCTAAGTTGTTGACTAGAAGGATTAAGAGAGTCTTTTCGTTGGTCATCTCTAATTGCCAAAACACTTTTGTTTTGAGTAGGCAAATGATAGATAGTGTCCTAGTGGTAAATGAAACGATGGACTTTGCTACTAAGGAAGAAAATGAATGTCTCATTTTCAAAGTAGATTTCGAAACAGCATATGATAAAGTAAGTTGGAACTTCTTGAGAGTACATGATGAGGAAATTGGGTTTTGGTGAGTTGTGGATGGAGGCTTAAGTTTTCTCGAGTAGAATGCTATTTATAATAAAACCTAACATACTAAACTAATGGGATTTTTCACAAATACTCATTACAAGCCAACTTAGCGTACAAGCTAACTTAAACAATTGGATATAACAAACAGGTTCAATTCGAAATACTAACAACCCTAGCATTTCAATACCCACATACTAGGACACACTTCGACTACAGTATGTAGGTCTTCGACACAATCTCTGTCAAACTAGAAGCTACTCTTCGACACACTAGAATTCGATCCAATTCTCAAAAGCTCCAATTCTGTTTCGAATTTCCTTCATCTTGGATGATCTCCTCTGAAATTTCAATAACTAGAGAATTATCAACACTATCTTTAAATTTATCATGAGGCATGTTATTTAGATGTTGCTCAAAAATATTAAACATTGCATCTTCTTGTGAGTTGAACATTACCAATATGTGGTCACTACAACAAAATTTACATTTCGTAACATCTTATTACCTCGGTCATTCAATCAATTGAAGTATTAACTCTTATTTAGACGCCTTTGGAATTTTTATTTAATAAAACACTTTTATCACGGTTCATACTGACAGCCGTAGTGATAGGTTAAGGATTACACGCTTTGAATCTTAGGACCAACAATTTTTAATTTTATCGTTACCAAAAAGGATTTGTCCTCTTGATTTGTATATTTATATTAAAATCAAAAATATTTTCACCATATTCATTTCTACCAACCGTAGTGAAATGTGGCTTTAATTTTTTCAATTTCGGAAAGTTTAGTTTTCACCAACTCACAGAGAGTTTAGTTTTTATAATAACACAATGTTTAGTTTTTATAGATAATCATCTTTTGATATTATGGTTCACTTAATAATTCATCTAGTCAGAAAAATTATATTTTTTGGTCTAGTTTATTTAAGGTGGATGTATTCAATAGAGTGATACATGAAGATCTTTAAAGAATATACGAAGAATCATCACTGATCGAAAGCTTCGATTGTAGAAAGGTACACCACAGAAGAAAATGATGAGATCTGTTCAAACTATTTGTCATAAGTAGAGTCTATAGGGATTCTAAAGTATCGTCATGATGATAGATATGAAGGTATATGTACTCAAGGTTTAAATGTTAAGTCAATTTATCAAGATATAGTTGTTCAAGAATATTTGTAAATATTGAATAATGTTGATGAAGTTCAACCTTACTTATCTGCTCATAAAATGTAAGAAAAAGATTTGATTCTGCATCTAGCCTTTAGTTTTGATGATAACAATACATAGTTTTATAAAGCACAATTTTGTAACCTAATGGTTTTGTTAAGTGTACAACTGCTATCAAACAAGTTCTGACTCTGAGAAAGTGACTTATGATGTCATCAGACTCTGAACTCAGCATAATCTGACTTAATGGAGATATAAAAGATGTTTTCTAGAAAGATAATCAAGTTCTGGATCACTCTACTCAACACTTCTGATCATCGCTCATCCATAAAGCTTTAGTGTGTGACTCTAACAAGATAAGCCTTTGATGTTATCAAGCTTTGAAGTATTACGCTTAACAAACTCTAAAGAACTATGTTACCATACTCTAGATCAATAGTCTGAAGACCAAGTTCAGAAGACTCTCTCATATATACTTTGATTCTTCTATACACGCTTCATCAACTCTCTTAATGAAGTTTCTTAAGATTAGAAGTTAAGATAAAAAAATGTTTTATGTGAGAAAATAATTCTCTGTAAGAGATCAATATTCCTTTCACTACATTGATTTAGTGGGAAAAGGACTTATACTATTGTACCATTTTGTCTCCCATTATCACAAACAGTTATGCAAGGATACATCTACATTTGTGAAATTCGATATTTATCCTCCAATGGATCTTTTCATTTCCTATATAAATCATACTTGGAAGAATGGATAGAGAACTTTAACGTGAACATTGCAATACTGTGAAAAAATTTTAGAGAAAAAAAAGCAAACACGCAAGGAACTTTTGTTCATACACTTTCATAGAAAATATTTTTGTGTGTAAATCTTTGTATTTCATTTGTGCAATCTGCTTTCATAGTAGCATCTTAGTGTTACACTTTGTATCTCAACTTTGAGCTGTATATCCTTGAGAGACTAGGGTATAGTAAGAAATTCTCAAGAAGACATTGACAGTAGGTCTTTGTGGTTGTAATCAAGTTTGGTTATAGTGGATTAAGTCCTTGTGAGAAGGAGAAATCACCTTGACGGGTGGAATGGAGGTAGCATCGTTAAGAGCGAACCTGGATAAAAATATACGTATTCGTTATTTTTATTCCAAGTTCTCTCCTTGACTGATTTGGTTTGCAAAAGATTTTTATTTTGGAAACTCTATTCAAACCCCTCTTTCTTGTGTTTCCTTAACCTTCACAAAAGATTTACCCAAGAAAAAATATCCCCGATGGAGTGACAAATGGTTGTTGAAAGAGCGTAACAAGAATTTCATAAGTTGGTTTAATGAAAGGATTTATAAAGATGGTTCTGAATGAGAGACAATTAAATGGATGTCATACATGCCTAAATTTAATATAGTAACTTGGACTGCATACAAAATTAGTAAATTTTTCTGTTATACAAAATTAAAAGATGATCGCAGTACAATGAAAAATAGTGGGGTTATGGTTGATACCGAATCTATGTATTTCTCTAGTTCAAAAGATAAGAATCTTATAATGGCAACTAGAGCGTACTTTAGGGTCATTGAGGAGATTTGGGAGATCGATTATGTTTTATTCAAAGTGCACAATATTTTTTTATGTTGATTGGTTTCTAATTTGATGTAATGATGTGTAAAATGTAAGTTTTTTGGTGTCATTATAGTTTTGAGGTAATACAATTTTTGGTTTTTAATAGTTTCCAATTTATTTTTGATTCACAAATGTATTATGTTGTTTCTGATCTGTTTTTTATTCACAAAAATACAAGTTAAAAAATGAGAATTTTGTAAAATTAATATGATTAATATATATATATATATATATATATATATATATATATATATATATATATATATATATATATATATATATATATATATATATATCAAAATATTTCACCACAATTGGTTTTTGCAATAGTGGTGATATGTAGTGCGCTGTTCAATTTAGTAAATATAAAAATGATGTTGTTAGGTAACGAATCAATGACCTTTCAACTTTTCTCTATAACTTTTTAGTCCAACCATGATGATATGTAGCACGCTTTTTAGATTATTAACATGGCCAATAGCCCGTGGTGGTAAGTAACTCATTTGCTACCACACTCTTCTTTACTACGTACCATCAACCATGATTAAATAATTATTTCAACCATTATAAAATATATATTTTGTATTAGTGAGTGGTACATATTGAAGAGTAAAATGATATTTTTGTTAAAATAATAAGAATAGAAATGATAGAAAAAGTAACAAACTAAAAATACAAGTTTAAAAACTACTTTAAATCATTTTTGTGAAAAAACCATAAGTTAGTATAAAAAATTAGAAGTTTTTTTTCGTGTAAGCAAGATATATTGAAACGGGGAAACTAAGGGTTCTCCAACCCGATTACACAAAGAAGCGGATAAACCGCACAAAAAAGAAAATTACAACCAAATAAACTTATGAGAGAAAAAGAAGCGGATCTTTTAAAAACTCATAAAACGAATAATTGGAGTAAGTAATTTTCCCGCTAAATGACCATTTCCAAACCATATGCTTAATGTTCCAAACCGTATCGTTAAAATTCCAACTATCTTCACGGAAGCACACTCCATTACGCACCAACCATAACGTCCACGTAGTAGCTAGCCACACGATATCCGCCTTACTATTCTTAATATTTTTATCCCGAAAGAAACAATGTCAATCCATAAAATTCGGCAAGCACCCCTCCTCCGTATCCCCCTCCGCCTTACTATTCTTAATTAAAAGTTAAACAACATTTACCGAATTTTTTTAAACTGCTAAAAGCTCTTTTTTTTTCTTTTATAAATATGCTCTAATAATAAAATAAAATTAACATCAATTTTAAAATACCATATTATTATATTAAATAAAGGAGAATGATATACACTTGAGTACCTTAAAAAGGTAAGCAATCAACCAAAAATTTAAAATTATATGTTAACCATCTAAGACAATATTTAAGAAATAAATAACTAACAACACTTGTTTCTTTTAAAGATTTATAACATGACCCAATATATTTAAGTATATTTTAAAGGGTACTAAAACTCAATCAAATAATAAGATTTGATAATAATAAATATCTTTACTAATTCGTAATTAATTAATTTATAGGTTCAAACACGTGTTTTGATGTAAAAGATGGAGAAGAAAATTATCAAACTTAATAACTAAAGCTCTGTATGGCTTAACAAGGGTAGAATCTTTCACAAATTTAGATGGTTGCAAAGCCATCCCGCAAAACAAAAGTTTATGCTCTATTGATTTCATTTTTGTTGTTTCTTTTCTGATCAGAATCCAATAAAAAGAGCAAGAAGAGACAAAACTAAAAAAATTGCTGGTTATAGTACGTGTATACCTTGTGATTTGAAGTTATGTGATATTTACCAGTTTTTGCTCACTTTGGAGGGTACATGGAACGTGCTATGCTTTAAAATTGGATGTATGATGATTAATGAGGTGATGGAAGATAGACAAAGAGAGAGCTTAAACACCACAGATATAAAGGTATAAAAGTAGTTTAAAGCAGAATGTTTAACCTAAAGCTACTTTATTTTATGTCTCACTCACTCACTCACCCATTCAATAATGTTGTTTTTAACAAACTATATATGCTAGTAAATCATTTTGATTTTATTTATGTTCCATGATCCATCACCCACTATGATTACATGAGTGAATGAAAATCATTTAGTCATCAACTATTAATTCTGTCACACGTCAAAAATAACCATATATACTATAGAGAACCATTAATAGTTAACTATATATTTTCACCAAAGTATCACTATTATCTAATTTATATATTAAAATATCACCCTTTCAAATTTAAACTATGTTTTAAAAAATATATATAGTTCTACCACTTCAATTGACAGACTCTCTTGTTCCATTTTTTTAATTATATATTTTTTTATGAAAATTAATTAATGTTATATATTTTGCACTTAAACCACCTAAATATATTTTGCACCACCTATTCTATTATAGGTGTTATCATAATAATGTTATTGTTAATCTTATCTCGTTTAATCTTGCCACATATTCCACATAGCATCATCATCTCTAATGCAGTACTTATTTTATTATCGTGTTGATTCTTAATCGTCCAACATTCTATCGTGTACAACATTGTTGGTCTGATATATCGCAGTTCAATAAAAAAATTCTCTTCAACTTGAGTGGTACCTTCATGTTTTTGGAAATCCACCAAAATCTATGACAAATCTCTATCAATCTTGATGAACAAGATTGTTATCACCACACGATAACAATAAAAAGAGAAAAGAAATTCAAAGAAGAAAAAGAGATTAGGGTTACTGCAGAGTAACTCTCTGTCCACAAACTGTAGAAAACTTTGTTATTCACTTGCAACTGCAAATTCTGTAATACAACCTTTTGACTTGATTACAAAATAATGAGGGTTACTCCATATTTATAAATTTAGGTTAGCTTGCTCCCTAAGTCAGAGTTTCTATTACTACACCTTATTGTTACAAATCATGGTTTCTATGAGAGAACATTCCCCATATACCGGAGGATACCGAAAACAGTTGTGATCTCAACGCCATAGTTGAAATGTGTACCACTAGTGACAAACTACCTCATCAGAATCAACATCTAGAGGTCAACGTCTACAATACCCAACAACGCCAATAGGATACTACTTTCCCACAGAAGAGATAAGAGTATTAGACCCCTAACTACTTTCAGATGACATATGGAGACACATATTTTAGAAGGTAAATGAGCCTTAAGTGCAAGATACAGATCTACAATGGTACATGATCCTACCTCGAGCCTCCATCGCTAGCTATCAAGAGCTAGCTAATAAACTCGTGCACTAATAACAACAACATCAATGTAACATGAGTGGTAAAGTTTGACATGCCAAATATATGAAGAAGTGAAAGAAATAATTTCGATTTTTTTATCCTAACAACTATCGAACAAGAGCCCTAAACACATATCATCTTTGTATTGAGGATGATATATGTTTAGGGCTCTTATTGAGAGTTTTTGTGTGTTGTTTTAAGAAAATGAAACTGAAAGATACAAGCTAAGCTATATATATATATATATATATATATATATATATATATATATATATATATATATATATATATATATATATATATATATATATATATATATATATATATATATATATATATATATATATATATATATATATATATAAAACTAGTAACAAACCCGTGCGTTCGTACGGGTTCTGGTACGGGACACGTATTTGTTTTCAATGTATATTTTTTAATAAAAAAATGTCTGATACCCGTAAAAAATAATAATTGAATGTATAGAAAAGAATCTGTATCTGTGAAAAAATAATAATTGAATATATAGAAAAATGTCTGGTACCCGTGAAAAATAATAATTAATTATATAGAAAAATGTCTGGTATCCGTAAAAATATTTAGATCAATAAGATTATTTTATAAAAAAAACTAAAAAATTTAACTAAAATGACATATATTTTTATAAACACGTTTAAATATCTATGAAGTGTGCATTATATATATATATATATATATATATATATATATATATATATATATATATATATATATATATATATATATATATATATATATATATATATATATGCATCAATTATACAAACATTAATAATTAATTTCTATGTATACTTATAATACATGTTGGTATCCAACTACCATCACTATCATAATTCATCTCAGAGTATTGCTTTTTATCCCAGAAAAAATTAGATCATTTTATCTACTCTTTTTAACAAAATAAATAAATTTATTAGAATAATTGTTTTAATTATGGGAAAAAAATTTGAAGATAAAGTTTTTTCTCCTTTGTTCGTATAACATAAAATCTATTTAAGTTAATGATATTTAATATTTTCCCTTGAAGATAAAGTTTTTCTCTCTTAAACAATTTCTCTTTATTAACCTGAAAAGAAAATATATAAATAAATATAATTCCTATTTTGTCATCCTCAACACACTTGTCTGCGGCCATAAACAAAAATCTGTTCATTTTTTCATAATTCAACCACTATAAACTTCATATATAGTAACCATTATTTATCATCAATAACTTAATATTGATTAAATCTAATGCTTGAAAATGTAAAATCAAAATATCCCACGGGTTCTAGTATGGGAAAAAAAAATACAATTGACGATTTTTAAGTATTTAATTAAATAATAAATTTGAAGAAATATGTGAAAAAATATTTTTAAGACTAATTATAAAAATAATAATTGAGCAATCAGACAAATTTAGTTCAAATATATACTCTTAAGAGTTTCAGCTTTTTTATTTTCAACTTCAATAAAAAAAATTGTTTAAATCAAAAAATTTTATTTCCATAATTATAAAACCAAATCAATTTTAAAACTAATTATAAATCTAATAATTCAAAAGGCAAACATGGGAAACATAATAGAAAAGAGAAAAGAGAAAGTTGTAACAAACAAATGATTGTTGAACAATGAAGCAAGCCACGTGGAAGCTTGTAGAAGCAGAAGGGCAAAAAAGACTTTTCCATATCCATAAACTTTTTTTATATTGTAGATATTTTTTAATGTTAAATATAATATTTTTTTTATATATGTCTGAAACACCTTAATATTTTGCACCACCTATTCTATTATAGGTGTTATTATCCTAAGATTTTCTTTAATAATGTCATTGTTAATCTTATCTCGTCTAGTCTTGCCACGCATTTAACACATCATCATCATCTCTACTGCACTTATTTTATTCTCGTTTGGATTCTTAATCGTCCAACATTTTATCTTATACCATATTATTGGTCTTATCGCGGTTTGATAAAAAATTTATCTTCAACTTGAGTGGTACCTTCAAATAAAGTAAAACCCCTTAAGCTCCCACCATTTCACACAAGATAATCTAAGAGTACAATTTTTTTTAACTCACTAAGCTTACTCTTTTCATATCCTAAAAACACCACCCAATAGAGTTTCTCACCACCGTGAGCAAGCCCTACAACCGAAATATATAAAGGCCTCTAGAAAACCCTACTAGCACAAGGGTTCCACTCATTCTTTATTTTTTTGACAAAGTGACGGCCACTGTGGGTCCTAGTAAAATTAACTTGGGTCACACCTTTCATTACCGTCACCACTTTGATACTCACCAGAGCTTCTATTACTACACCTTATTGTTACAAATCATGGTTTCTATGAGAGAACAATCCTCATATGCCGGAGGATACCGAAAGCATCTGTGAACTCAACACCATAGTTGAAATGTGTTCCACCAATGACGAACTACGTCATCAATATGACATCTAGAGGTCAAAGTCTACGGCACCCAACAACACCAACAAGAGACTACTCCCATAAAAAAGATAAGAGTATCAAACCCCTAACTACTTTCAGATGACATATGGGAGACACCTATTCTAGAAGGTACACGAGCCTACCTCAAGTTTCCATCGCTAGCTATCAAGAGCTAGTGAATAAACTCGTGCACCAATAACAATAACAACATTAATATAACATGAGTAGTGAAGTCTGACATACCAAATATGTGAAGAAGTGAAAGAAATAATTTCAATTTTTTATTCTAACAAGTATCGAACAAGAGCCCTAAACACATATCATCTTTGTATGGAGGATGATATGTGTTTAGAGCTCTTTGTTAAAAAATTTATGTGTTATTTTAAGAAAATATTGAAACTGAAAGCTACAAGCTAAGCTATATATATATATATATATATATATATATATATATATATATATATATATATATAAATATATATATATATATATATATATATATATATATATATATATATATATATATATATATATATATATATATATATATAGTTAACATAGACTCACTTGTTTTTATAAAATTTTATTTTAACAAATTCAACTAAAAATAGTTAAATTTATCCTAAAGTGCATGTTGCTAAAACATACTAAATAAAATAAATTGGTCTATGTTAGCAAACCCATGTGAGTTTGATAAGACAGACCCACTAGTTTTTATGAAAGTGCTTTAGTAAGATTTAATTAAAAAATAATTAAATACACCCTAAGGTTCATGTTATTAAAATAGATCTTCATAAAAACAATATGTTATCAAATGACACCAAGATATCAAACTTAGTAACATGATTTCTCCGATCTTTTTACCGCATATCCATATAATAAAATTTACTGTTGGATTGAAAGCTAACATCTTATAGATCATATCTATAAAATTTAACATCAATCTGATATCGTTTGATATGTTAAAGATAATTTAGTTGAAGTTTTGTAAGACATTCATTTATATGCATCTCATTGACATATCAAATGATTTTCGAATGATTTTAAATTTTATGTGCAAAATCTATATGATATTAGCTCTCAATCACACAGTGAATTATGTTATACAGATATGTGGTAAAGAGTTATCAGATTTGTCATATTTTTATTAAATATGTTCTAATTTTTTTTTGTGTAAGTAAGATTATATTAATAAGAGAACTAAGGAATTTCAAAACGTAATTACGCAGCAAAATGGGAAAAAAAGCCCGACAAAGAAACGAGAGAAATTACAAAGGATTATATATATATATATATATATATATATATATATATATATATATATATATATATATATATATATATATATATATATATATATATATATTAAATATGTTGTAATTTTTTTTGGGTAAGTAAGATGATATTAATAAGAGAACTAAGAATTCTCAAAACCTGATTACACAGTAAAAAGAGGAAAAATACCCGGCAAAGAAACGAGAGAAAACCAATTGGAGTTACGAAAGAAATAACAAAGAGTCTTTGTTAAATTCGTAAAAGCTACAAATGGGGTGAGTAATTTCTCCAATTAAAGCACACTTTCAAATCAAAGATTTGATACTCCCAACCGTATTATCCACAATGCATACTTCATTCTGAAAGCATATCCCACTCATGGATAACCAAATAATCCACAAAATAGCTAACCACACAACTCATAATTTTCCCTCTTTAACCTTCTTTTTTGACAAAAAGAAAACTAATCCATGAAACACGACAAACACTCTTCCTCCAAACCACTTATCGATTAGCCGATCCAAATAGCAATTTTCCTCTAAACAACCTTCACTACCTTGCACTTGAAAAAAGAGTAATCCCAACTTTCCGGATCAATACCACAAAAAACACACTTTGTATTATCTAACGATAAAGCTATGCGTCCATAGACAAGTAAATTCTTTGTCGAAAGTTTATTCACAAAGAGTCTTCAACCAAACGTCTTAATTTTGAAAGACACTTTCACTTTTCAAACTAAACCTAAAGCGACGTCATATCTATTAAACGGATCAAACGGAATACGCGAACCGACATAGTCCTCGTAACAAGAAACAACGAAAAATTCGCCATCCAATGTTCTAATGAATTAAAAAGATAAAATAATATTATAAATTAAGAAAGATCAAATACATTTTGGACGTAGCATAGACACTTGATATGTTTGATGTAAATGTCCTACGTCAACACATATATTTATGCCTAAACTATATTTAATTAATAACAGGTTAGAATTTCTTGATTTAATAATAAATATTTTGTAAATGATCTGCTTGTAAGATGGCACCTGTACATTGATCATCTCTCTTGTATTCTATTATAGACTAATTTTCACTAGACATCATTTATTGGTATCCAGCACTAATTCCAACTTCTGAACATTTTGGGTCTGTGGGGTTTTCTCTTCCTACCTCCATCGACATTTCTAAGTTTGAATTACCAAAAACAATTGAAGATAAAACTGATAGATACCATAAGGAAGGAATAAATTTGTTTAAAAAGAAGAAAAAAGAAAAGGAACTTTTCTAAAATTCAAGCACTACTAGAAATACTCGTATTACCTGCGGAATTTCCTGCGGAAATTATTCCGCAGGAATACCTGCGGATTTTTCTGCGAAATATATATTTTAAACAAAATACCTAACAAAAATATAAAATCCGCAGGTAATTTCGCAGTAAACTTTCCTGTGGATTTTGCTGCGAAATTCTATTTTGATAAACCCAAGTCATAATACAAAATCCGCAGGTAATTCCGCAGGAAATTTTCCTGCGGATTTTGCTACAGATTGGTTATATTTAAATTTTTCTAAAAATAATTGTAATTTTTGTTTGTTTTTTTTTTTTTTTAAAATTAATCATATTTTTTATATTTTATTAATTAGTTTTATGGTGTTTTTTATTTAGTTTTAATTTAATTTTTAATTCTTATTTTATCTATGTTATTATTATTTTTATGATGTATTTTAATTAATTTTAGTTTTTAATAAAATAAATGGTATGAAAATTTTGATATATATTTATTTTATAGATTAATTTATATGCACCGTAAGTATAAGAAAATTCATACCATCACTGCATTATCATTATTCAAATAGATTATTTTAATAAAAATTAAAATAAAAGATAAATAATTTTAACAATGATAATGAAAAAAAATTTACACTGTCAGTGTATTTTAATTCAATTCTTCAACTTATATTTTAATAATAGGTATGAAAGTTTTCAAAAATAAAATTATAAAAAATTGAAAAAAAATGTGATAAAGATTAAAATTTACAAAAAGGTATAAGAGTTGAAATTTTTTTATGAAAATTATAGACCAGTATTGAGAATCGTTAAAATTAAAAAATAATAAAAAGTTGAAATTTTTTTATAAGAATTATAGACCAGTTTTGAGAATAAAACCCCAATTTTGACACATATTGCACCAATTATCTACCACTAAATTA
The DNA here is from genome assembly GCF_029867415.1 of Vicia villosa. NCBI lineage: Eukaryota > Viridiplantae > Streptophyta > Magnoliopsida > Fabales > Fabaceae > Vicia > Vicia villosa. The sequence goes on from NC_081180.1 coordinate 120,543,422, forward strand.
CCCCATTCAATTAAACTAATTGTTCTTATCGTACAACTTTGTAGTGTTAGCAGCTCATGACTCAACTTCAAACAAAATTGAAACCCTAAACCCTCTTCACTGTTACGGAGCTGCTCCACCCATCGCGACACCAAATCGATCAAAGGAAAACCATTTTTTACTCTCCAATTCAAGAGATTCCTTTTCAGTCGGGAAGGAGATAGTGACATTGAAGGCGGCGGTGGCGGTGGAGCTGACACCTTTCGTTCTCCGATTGGCCGTAAATATCGTTCCGTGTTGGCTAACGATCGTGCTCTACTTGAGATGTCTTCCATAGATCCACTATCTTATTCTTCCTCAATCTACACGATTCTAGCGTTCTTTTCACAACCCTAATTTCACCATGCAATTTCAATCTTATGATATTGTTTATTGTTTGTGTGAGTGCTTAGTAAATTTTGATGGTATATTGATGGAAAATTTGTTTAGATAACCGATAGATTATCGTACTTGATTCACAATTGTTTATTTAGAAATAGTTTAGGGTTTATGTTGATTTAGTCTTCAATGGGAACTTACTGTTAATCACACAACATTCTTACAGTTTTTGTTTTGAGTTCGTTTCCGATACTATCAAGTTGTTGTGTAATTGGTAGAAGAAAATAAGAATCATAATGTTATGTGTTACTAATGAGGCTATTATATATTCACGCAGTCTGTAACAGCTATGGTCCAGCAGGCTATGCAATATATTGATGAGACACCTGATATTGAAACTCATATTGAACTTATCAAAACATTGAACAGTGTATCTGCAGGGAAGGTGAGTGTGTTGTGTTTGAACTCTCCTTTCTGCGTTATAATCTTCTTGCATAGACATCTGTTTTGCAAATTTTTATGTTGTAATGTGTTCTTCTTAGATCTATGTTGAGATTGAGAGAGTTCGGTTGGTCAAGAAACTTGCCAAGATTAAGGAAGAACAAAGTTATGATGATGCAGCTCAACTGAAAATGCTCAGGAGCTTAACCTTACTCAAACCATAAGTAGTGCTTTCCTTCCACGGTTCAGGTAAGTTGATACTCACATTCCTAAATGCTAAATATGTTCTCAGTTTTCACCGCATGATCTAGTTCAACAAGAAATTAGTAATAGGTGTGGGAATATGATTTCTACAATTTTGATTCTAGTTCAAATCCTTATAGGTATCCCAAAATTCAACCTTATAGGTATCCTTCTTATTGTCACAACTCAATTATTTGCGTATGGGTTGGTTGGTGCATTGGATTAAGGAATAGCCTGTTCTATTTCAGAATACAGGGCACAACTATATGATTATCTCAAGAGTAGGATGAACACCATAGCACCCAATTTGACTGCTATGGTTGGGGAGCTTGTCGGCGCTTGTCTCATTGCCCATGGTGGTAGCTTAATAAATCTTGCAAAGCAGCCTGGTACGCAATAAGTATCAAATTCTACTTTCACATCAAGCCTCCCATTCAATTATCATATATTGGCTTAAAATTTCTATAAGCAATAACTGCATAAAAGGGATCTGACCCTGAAAACAATTCAAAGAGCTTCATGATCCAGCCAGCCAATGAGTTTTCTCCATCATTAGGTGCTGGAAGCTTTCTAATTACCTCTGGCTCTGTGAAACCTTCCACTGATTGGAAGTATTGAACCACAAACTGAACCCTACTGTAAGCAGTTCCTTCCCTCCATGCACTTATGGCTTTCTCGTAAAACATTATGTTGCTAAAACTCACTATGAACACCCCTCCTGGTTTTAGCAACCTAAATACCTCTGCAAATACCTGTGAATTCTCTCTTTATTAAGTTTTTGTATCTAATTGTTTTTCACGGAAAAGTTAAATCGCTACTTTAGTTAAAGGCTTTAACAATTTGCAATGCCACTACCTTCTCTGTTAGTTTTTTGTAATGGATTCGGAGCTTAGCTGTTTCCACCCTGCCATTTGGGATTGACAACCTAGGTTAAAATAAAAACCATGGCTTAGTTGCCATGTCATCTTATTCTTGTTAGTAATGGAACTGATTCAATAAGCACACTTAGCTTTCTAACCTTCAAATTTTGTCTAGGTTGATGTGAATGGTGGAACAAACATGACCGGCGAATTGCTACTCTCGAGTTTGACCGTGACACGAAGTCAATGGGTGTTATTGTTGACACTGGTACGGGGAAAAATTTGATGCTGGTTAAGGTATTCTCTCTTTCTAGTACAACATATGAGTGAGTTTGAGTTTCAGGGGTTAAGTAAAACAGAATAAAAGAGAGCAGTTATGTACTTGTTAAAAGAGTAACTGGAATGTCATGCACAACTGTCGATTTTTTCACACCATTAATTGAAACTCTTTATCATATGTAGTTTTCATTCTTTCTCTGTACCTAAGGATAGAAAGATAACATGTGTCTAGATTTCTTCCTTTTTTTATTGGCCAACACTGTTAGGATTTCTTATAGTTCATTTAAGATGAAGTTGTCTATAGATATAGTCTTACAACCAATTCTATTTTTCATTCTTTCTCTGTTCCCTTCTCTTTATAACTATTCAAGATATGTGAGAAAACACTACATCGACGATGTTCCTTCAATTTGTTCAAGTGTAATGAAAAAGTGTTGGAAGTAAAATGAGTAGGTAGCAATAAGAACAAATGAAGGGAAAGTAAGGACCTCATTTAGGGAAACTTACAGTTGCACTCTTTTTTGTAAAGGCTTGATGATGTTGGAAGTAGCAATTGATTATCCTCTATTTATATAGAAAGGAAACATAACGTGAAATTAATAATCAAGTCAGGGATAACTTTTCAAGATTACTTTGTTAAACAATTCTGAAGATAACATTCACCACTGTAAACTGTCTGTGGCTTTTAAACTGTTAAATTGTCAATTGCATCAACAAGAACTATCTCTTCATAGTTGCACACACTTATACAATCCCACTGGATGGTCACTAATGTAAGACATTTGAAGCCACCAAGATTATTCAAGATTTACACTAAAAATGTCTCACTCTCACATATTTAGAGATTAACATTCTCTTAAATAAACACACAAAATAATGGAAATGAATTTACTCAAGTCACAATCTTAACGAGTTTAAACTCCTTAATGGTTCTAAATTAGAGTTATAGTTTTACACTGCAAACCTAAATTAGCAGGGGAAAATTTGATGTTGCTTAAGGTATTCATGAGAGTTAATTACTGTGATTGACAAGTAGAACAAATAGGGATCACCCATTGGTATTTGCAACAACTTTAAACAGAAGCACACGAGTCTTCATGTTTTTGCTAAAGAATAGGTAACTATTATTTTGATAATGTTGGCATTGAAATTATGTAAAAAAAGAAATATATTTTATATAGATTCAAATATACTTATAATAAAATTATTATTTTTTCAATATATTATTTATATAAATCAAATTGTTTTATTATTAGTTTTATAGTATGATATAACAATGTACTCTTCATTTATAAAACGTTGGTAAAATTCTTGCAAGTCTGATCATGAGCCCACCTAAGGTTAACCTTTCTCCTCTTAGAAGAGAACATGCATTACTAGTTTGATATTGAGCTCCTCATGTAACATTCACTGAATTAAATGAATGTTTAATGCAGGTTGGAGACGAGTCCTATGAGTCATTCATGGCCGAGAGGGGTCGTATTTTATCTTCTCTTGCTAAGCGTGCAAAGGTTAGTCATATGGCGATATTTTTTGAAGGGAATAATTTCCTACACACTATTATGCTAAAACCATAAATAGTTAAGCATTTGCAAATTTTACCATGTCATCTTTTGCTCTCTTTTGTAATAAAATGAAATTATCACTTAAATAAATTCTTTTCAGCACTAATTCTATATTTGTGCAGTGCTACCTTACCTACCGCTGGTGATGATGGGTAGAGCACCATGCTGTGATGAAAGCGGTTTGATGAAAGGACCTTGGACACCACACAGGGTACACCCCTCCCTGCAATACTGACTGTTACTGCTAGGGGAGCAAATATTAATATAAATAATTTTTTTTATTTTAAAAATATATTACCTGCGGATTTATCCGCGGATATTTCCTGCGGATTTAGCTGCGGAATTACCTGCGGAATTTCCTGCCGAAAATATTACCCACGAAGGTTTTAGCTGGGGACATGAAACCGCAGAAAAATCCGCAGGTAACTTGTTTCCTGCGGAAATTTAGCTAAAATCCGCAGGTAATTCCGCAGGAAAATTGAGTATTTCTAGTAGTGAAGGGTCAAAAAGGAAGTACGCCAAAAATATGCGTTTTCAGGAAACAAACACAATCCTCTATTTGTGGAAACATGTAGATTCCAAAAGCTGGAAAGCACATACGAAATAACTGTTTGGTTGGAGAACAAGAGACGAAGAGGAAATGCTTTATTTCTCCTTTGGTAACAAATTCATTAACCTCGTTGATAAGAAAACATATAAAGAACCTAATTGATAATTTTAACATATTAAGAGACAAATGTATTACTAAAACAAAGATTATTATTTTTTAATAATCTAATAACCAAAATTTTATGTTTAAATATGAATAACTCAAATATTGCAACTTCGCTGTATTCAACTCTATTTATATAAAATAGTGAATTTTAAGTGATACAAATAGTATTAATTTGAGAGTAAACCAAAAAAAATGACGAGACTCCGTGGTTAGTATTATTTTAAGAATTACATCTCAGTCAAAAATTTTAACATTTAAATTTTTAGTATCTTTACCTTCATATCTTTCATCATGACGAGATTCGATAATTTCTAGAATTCATTTATTACAAATAATGTGTACAAAACTCATTAGTTTTTTCTGTGATGTACTGTTCAATGATCGAGCTTTTGAAAGGTGATGATTCCTCATATACCTTTAAAAGATCTTAATGTTCGCTCTACCTGATACATTCACCGTAAATAAAATTGACCATAAATTCTAATCTTCCTTACTAGATAAACAACTAAGTGAACCATAATGTCAAAAATGATGGAGGGAAAAACATCTGTAATTGACACAAGAAAATTGCAGCCTAATGTTCCAACTCATCTAAAATTATCAAGATCAATGACTTTACTACATATAGTATTGAAAAATAAGTACAATCTGGTTATAATTATCCTTAAATTTTTTAGTAAAATGCCACAGATAGTCACCCGTAGAAGTTGTTGCATCAAGACATGACAATAATGAGATTTTAAGCCAACTCATTTGAGATCTTTCATTGACAAATATTTCTTCACATTTGATGAGTACCGTTGGGGAACTTTGATACCTTTCTAACAATAAAAAAATCTTTTTTTCTTTTTTTAGACAGAGTGTGACATGTTGGGGGAAAATATGTTCTATTTTCTATATCTTTTGGGGATAACTCTTGTCGTATACCCATCACCACTATATCTTGACGGAATTTCTTAGTATCTTTTGTCTTTCTTTTAATCTTGAGAAGTGTTCCAATCAAACTATTACGTAAAATTTTCTCCAAATGTATCACATCAAGTCAATGTCTTACATTGGGACTTGACTAATATGGAAGATCAAAGAACACCGACCTTTTTTTTCAAATATTTTTCTCCATGGGCCCTTTTTGTTTCTTTTCAAAGACAACATTAATGTGATGTTGTCTATTATAATTAAGGGTTTTGGAGTGATATCAACCTCTTACTTTCCATTAAAATTCTTTCGCAATAACAGTATGGATGATTTGGAAATAGAAATTTTTGATACCCAAGGTAAACCGTCTTTTTTCTATTTTGTAATTGGCAGAAGCATGTGAGATCTTCGCATGTAGGACACGCTTTATGTCCCTTGACGCCGTGCCCATAAAATTAGTGTATGCGATAAAGTCATTAATTATGCAAAATAACGTGGCATGCAGCATAAAGTTATCACATGTATACGCATCATCAGCATCAACGCCTTCCTCCCACAAAAGTCTTAAATATTCAATCAATGATGTTAAATAAGCATCTATGTCGTTTCTTAGATATTTTGGACCCGAAATCATCATCGATAACATCATATATTTGCGCCTCATGCACAACGACGCAGAGAGGTTGTAAATTATGAGAAGAGCAGACCATGAAGCATAGTTAGTACTGAAATTACCAAATGGGTTCATTATATCGATGGAAAGTCCAAGCCTGAGGTTTCTTGGCTCAAGGGCAAAATGCAAAAACGACGAATCAATTTTCTTCCATTTCAATGAATCTTCTACATGACAAAATTTTCCATCACATACTCTTTCATCTACATGCCATCAAATATTCTTTGAGTCATTTACATTAGCGAACAATCTCTTAAATCTTTGAATTATCTGTAGGTACAACATCACCTTGGAAGGAACATCCTTTCTAGTTACACCATCATCATCTTCAACACCATTTTCCTTCTACTTGTAGTGTGACTCTCCACACCTAGGGCATTTCTTCAAGTATTCATACTTTTTTCTTTGTAATATGAAATCATTACGACATGCATGTATTTTGACATAGTCCAAATCCATTGAACGCAATATCTTCTTAGCCTCATAACTACGGTTAGACATCATGTTACCATATGGAGGCATTTCTCGCAACAATTCAAGAAAATTAGTGAAACTTATATTCGTACACGTACCTCTTACCTTAAGATTAAATAGTCTTAACACATCTCTTGTAAATTGTTGCACCCTGAATATAACGACTCTTCCAAGTCTCTTTGCTAAGTATCTTCCGCATAAGCTTCCTTAATATCATCTACTGCTATATCACGAATCATATCTTCTAGAATTCATTTATAAATTCAACAACTTCAACTATATGTGACACATGTTTTTTTGTCACTTCACCTTGCCATACCCATTTTATGTAATTTTGAATAATTCCAATACAAGTTACATGATTGAATACAACATCCCTTGAATATTTTGGCGTATTTTGGTATTTTTTACAAGGACACAAAAAAATCTCATTATCGTTAGGAAGGTTTTTTTCTAACAACTCACGAAATTGAATCACTCCATTCTCATACTCTTTACTTATTCTATTGACTTTCATTCAACTACGATCCATAATCAAATACAACTTTTAAAATAAAAATAAAAATAGTACACAATCAATAAAAATGAACATTCCATCTCATTAAAATAAGGATAACAACAAACAACAACTATAAATACCGGAAAAAACAACACTGCATTATACATTAAGTCTCAGAAACCTTAACATTAACAATAACAACAACAACATCAATAACGACAATAGCAACTGCATCATCAACAACATGAAGCAACAAAAACACCAAAAGCAACAACAACAATCATGGAGAAATTATTACATACCAGAAATGTGATGAGAGACTCAAAGAAAAAGGTTAGTTTGAGGTTCGAGCTTCCTTCCTCCTTGGAGAAGATGAAGAATGATGTTTCAGTTTTCTAAGTGGAGAAGAATCATGTTCCTTTTGTTCGTTGGAAAAAAATAGTGTTTATTTTGTTTGCTAGCATGCAAAAAGTGAACGAGACTTAACATTATGATATAGGAATAAATATTGTTTTGCATTTTTGTCTCGGTTTTTGAAAAAATCGAGGTAAAAACTGTGTTCAATTTAATTTAATAAAATATTAATCAACATTTCACGCGGTTTTATAGAAAACCGAGGGATAAGATGATTTATAAAATATGGCATTCTTTTTCCATAAGGACAAATGTTGGACTAGATGCCCATGACAACTTGCACAACTGTTCTATGACAAATGACAAATTCTGGGGACCGATGTCTGACCAGATGTTTAGGACATTGTATACTAGAAATAAAACCAGTTTGCAAGCAAGATAAGACAGTTTAACTTATACAAGATGATGAAGCAGAAAAAAATAAAGAACACAAGAGACTTGATAACCCATTTCAGATCATACAACACCTACGTCTAGAGGGCTCTTTACCCAAAAAGGAAATCCACTCTTCCATAGAATTAGTACAAAGTGTCTTAGATAAACAATCCTCATGTTCAATTCCCCTCTTATTAATTATACACCAGTGTCTTTCAATTTAGGATCCCTATAGAACTATTTCACTCTCAGTAGTTAGAAGGACAAATGGAATTACTCTGAATTCTTCTATAATTCAAATGCTACTTTCCTAATACTACACGTGAAGCTTCATTCTATACTTCCCCTAAATATGATAACCCTCTCACTTTCACTCAAACATTCTCCCAAATTTTTAGATAATTACAATATGATTGATATGATGAACAATCACAAACTCCCACGAAAACATTGTTCTCAAGCTTATAGAATTAGTATCTTGGAACAAAGTATTACAACTCAACTAAGAAACCAAACTCTATGCCTTAAGATAGGAATTCAGGTGCTAAAGTGGTGCACAATAATAACTGAAACAAAGACTAAAAAATAGTAACCCTATCACAAGGAGTCTTCAATACATGCACACCTCAAACACTAGGCTTGAGTCTCATTATATAGCAATACTTCTTATGGGATTTTTCCATTGGATATTTGATTTGATTTCATCTAGAATAATAGTTGTTACAATTGGATTTGATTTACTCCACAAAAGTCTCTATCAAAATATATGATTTATTTTTAGTTCAAATTCAAATTTAAATCTCCATTTAAGTTAATTTGATCTTCAAACAAATCACCCAAATGTATTGCTAAAATATAGCAAAATTTTTGGTTGAAATAAATAAAAAATTTCGCAACTAACCACATTCATCATGGCATACAAACAAGGGTCAGATGTTGCACTACAGACATGCTGGAACACCGTGTTCCATATGTTGCACCATAAAATCCATATTAACTATCTTCATGGAATATAAATCCTCTTCGTAGAGTAAATCTTGGATTAAATATATTTGAACCAAGTCTTCCTTAAAAGCAGATCCAATTAAATTTTCTTTGACTAAATCGCGTCCAAATATTTTAATTAAATCGTATCTAGCATACTCATGATTTAATAAAATATTTTCAAACTTGATTTGGATTACAAACTTCTTCCAAAAGTAATCTTCTTCATCTTCTGAAGAAATTAACACCAAACAATTCTAAAGAAAATCTGAGATAGTCAGAAGCCAATCCTTATGCCAAGATGTTACACAACTTATGCTTAACATCTTACTCAACAAGTTTTATATAACCAAGTCTTTTTGTCAAGCACTTCAGCAAAAACTTGGAATGGACAAATCTTCTTAGAAACAAACACAATCACACTCAAATTTATTCATGAAATCTAACTAACAAATTGAGGCCAGATGCTAAAACACATGCTGGAACATCTTGTTCCACATGTTGCCTCTACACTAAATACATCTTGTACATATGTTGTTTTACCTTATGTATCCAATCAAAAGGAACTACAAATTAAAATAAAAGTATCATTTTAGTTCTATATAAAACATAAAATTGCAGGAGCTAGGAGTCGAAGCTCAAACCCTGTACAATATTTTATGTCGGTTTTGTGCAAAACTGAGATATAAGATTTAATTTTAAAAAAATGGTGTGTTCAAGGTCATTTGACCTCAGATTTTCAATGTATGCAGTGAACAAACATAAATTACAAATCTATTTTATCAATATAATGTCCGGGTGGTACTAGGAGCTCATGTGAACATCATGATGAACCGAGAGCAGTAATGTAAAAATACTCTTCTAAGCTCAATTTTATCAAAATATCCTTAATCCCTCTAAATAATATGTGTTACCTCTCAAATGCAATAAAGGCTAGATTGATTTGAAAATAATTGTTGGATCTTAACCTCGAAGCTTATACAATCAATATAACTACAATTCATGTATATGCTTATGCATAAAAAGCTTTATCTTAAGTGGGTGGGTATATAGCTGCCTCTTTTTAGATTTTATTAAATAATTGATTTTACTTTTTTTTCCATTAAGATAGAAAATCAACTAAGTAGCATATAAGAAGATTTATTTCTCCTTCTAGTTACCTTTTTTCTTTGCAGTTTCCATTAAGACCATTTGTACTATCAAATGGTAAGATATACTTCGTTGTGTTATCTAGCAGACCATCACTACTACAAAAATTGCATTTCACCACAGTTTAAAAGATGATTTCACCACGGATCATGGCACGTGGTTACAAAAGGTGTTATAGTAAGTGTGCTACTTTCCACCACAGACGAGTGACTCTGAAGAGAAACTAGGTAGTGAGACACATCTCACCATGATAATTATAGTTAGTCGTGGTGAAATGTCACTAGGTCATGGGTTCGATTCCCAACCAAACCATATATATAAAATATTTGGCACACCACATTTCACCATGGTTGGTTTATACAACCGTGTTGAATTCCTTTATTACTTTTATTTTTTTTAATTTTACATGCATACCAGAATATTTTTAATACTTGTATTTTATACATATTTTTTACCAGAACAAAAATTTTGATATATGCACCAACATATGCACAAAAAATTGTCACAAAAATATACATTATATGTAAGCCCTAATGACTTCCATCTAATACCGAGCTATTATACAAACTTAAACATTTTTACATCAAAACCAATATAACGTAAACTTAAACATATAAACAGTGCTAAATAACATATTTTATTTCAATCTCTTAACCATGATGATAAATATGTTTCAATCACTTTTTGATGATTCGATGCAAGTCGCATACTAAATGAGTCAAAGAATCCTTAAATATCTTATTTATTTAATTCTATACAAAACCGACACATGTACCTAAATTGTTAAAAAAAAAATCAAAAAATAAAATGAGTCTTAACATTGAAATTACTTATATGCACAAATTTAAAATTGATATTGATTGTAATAGAAAATATACTTATGTGCACCACCATTATAGTATCGTTATGTTTAGCCACTCATTTGCAAACAAAAAATTAATTACATTTTTAGGATCAATATAGAAAACAAAAATCTCTCGATCATGCTCTAATTGAAGTGGAATGAGTTCATTAATATTTATGATGGAGCGTACAAATTTTCTTAACGAATCGATAGAAGGAACTGTCGTCTCATTTTGGATATGGTTACTGGTGGTTGAACAACTTCCTTTTGTGCTTGCATCACCTAAAGTAGTCTTTTCAAATAATTCATCATTTTCATTTGTACTTGGTTCGAAGTTTACATCTCTCTGTACCAATTTCTGCATCATAAAAACAATAGTAATACACAACGATTCTTCACACAACCGTGATGAAATAGACGTTATAGTATGTATTATTTATAGTAATGCTTCTGTTTTGTTTGCTCGGATTAGGGTTTTTTTTCGAGCGGGTCCAAACCTGCTCAATTGGTCCTATATTCTTATTCTCGGTTAGAGATATATTTCCTCTTACGTCATTACTTTGACGACATTTTGGTCACAAATATTCAAGAGCCATAATTGTGTAGAGACATAAACTCAATTTTTTACTTAAGTGTTTCCCAATCTCTCTGAAGTGTTTCCCAAATCTTTTGATAATTTCAAAAGGCTTCCAAAACTCCAAAAATATAAATCTAAAAATTTCTACCATTTACTTTTTAATTGGATTGCTACCTCATGTACCACGTATTAATAGGAAATGGATCCCAAAACATGAACCATTAATAAACAAATTCACGAACATGCTAAAAAAAATCCAAAACCTACCTGAACTGCCTCTGCCACCCAACCTCTAACTGCAAAAATTACGGACAGCTAGACTTTGTCGGACCACCACTGCAAACGGTTGTACTCCACCATGTCCCACCGTGGACGGGGTCAGACTCTACTCGCCCACTTACATGTAAGACGAAGCCGCCATACTCATAGCGGAAGGCCCACTATCACTAGATCGCCTATATCTTGTCATAATTTTTTTTTTTTGTATTAAATTAAGCTTTTTTTCCTTCTCCTTTTTCTTATTTCGAGTTTTAAGTCCTATTATTACAATAAGATCAAACTCAAACGATTTGAAAAAGGTGACTGGCTTTAGAAAATAATTATATACATTTGAATTAAAAATTCCAAGTATAACAAATGGTGGTCAAACTGAAAGCAATCTAAACATATCGACATTTAATTATGCTTTCAGAATAAAAAATAATGAATACGTTAAGGTACAATTTAGTCTTTGATATTTCAAACTGATGTAAAATTAACTAGACCAATAATTTGTCTCACGTTTGGCTTATTTCACAGGTGAACTTTGATATTTCTAGAGATTAGAATATTAAGAAACCCGGGAGATGAGGAAATTGGAACAAGTTATATATTAAGTTTTTTTTTTTTTTTTTTTTTTAATAAGCAATTTGAACCTAACGGGTTTCGAAGTAACTTCACCCAAATTAAACTTTTTTACATTGATTTACTTCTAAATTTGGACAAAGTGCTAAGGCCATTGAATTATATTAAATCGAAATTATGCATATATAGTATGTACATAGCTGAGCCAAGTGCAACTATGTACATAGGTCGATAATGCAACATATTGAGTACAAGTAGTAGCTTATAGTGTAGAAGCAATTGATACTGATTACCCTAACAAATGATAACCTTGCGAAATAGTAAATGATGAAATATACACATATGATGGTAGGTAATTGATATTATTATGCATTCTAGGCAGCAGGATCAAGTTCATAGCGTTCGGATTCTGACACGCGATTCTTGTATTTGCGGATGAAATCTTCGGCTCTCCAGTTAATATTGGGCTCGGCAACACCCCAGTTACCTTTGTCTTCATCGCTAGGCCATGTCCTGCGCCCATTGTCATAATCATAGTAACCCGCTCTATGCTTATTCTTGGATGTGAAGCATGCGAAAATAGAGAAGAAACCTGATGAAGACTTGTTCTGCCTATTACCACCTCCCATGGTGATTAATGGCTAAGTTTTATGCAATAACTCACTGTCTTGGTTTTCAAATGACAGTGTAATATGACCTATTTATATGTAAATGTAAGAGTTGAGGAGGTTTGAATTTGCGTAGTGTGAAAAGAAGAATCTGATAAAGGAGTGGTGAGACATGCATAAATGGTTCAAATCAAGCTGAGCTTGAAGGGTTGAAACAACTTTGTCAAGGCACTTTTTCTGTGCTCCGCTAGTTTCGTACGTGAGGGATTTCTACCAATAACGCACGATTGTTGGTTCTTCTTTTGCACTTTTCTTCTCTTCTGTAGATTCACGTTATTTGTTGTTAAATAGCACTTTTCCACTTCTATTTCAAGCGCCTAAACTATGTGCACCATATTATAGTTTTGCACATACTTTATAATCAAATTAGACTTATGCAAAAAGATAATACTCCCTTTTCAAATTTTAAAATTACGGTAAAAATGTAATAATAATATAATATTGTTATAAGACAATATATTTTTATTTCTATATTGAAAAGTGAATGATATTTATTTTAAAACAATTTTTTTTCTTCAAAACGATAGTCATTTTAAAACGGAAGGAGTAATATTTGATGAATATGATTCAATAAGTATTAGCAAATAGGTTAGGTCAAACATAAATAATTGGTCTCACTCATTCTCTTTAAAGCCGGTGAGTGAGACTAGTCAAGCCAATTATAAAGGGTTTGCTCTTTCTATCATTATAGCCAAAAAGTCACCCTTAAAGATGTGAAAATAACCTTGTAATAATACTGAAGTTAACATTTGTACGTCCGCTATGCACACAAAAACTCTTCATAAGTGAATCATCTCCATTTTATTAAAAAATAATAAGGAAGTTAATCTCCGTATTGATGAAGAATGAGTATGTAGGTTATGTTTGAGACTAACCTTTGAATACATAAATGTCTCTCCTAGAGAATAATATATAATATAAGAAAAGTTGTTGTTTTGGAAATCATAAAAATACCCTTTTGTTAGTTTAGTCTAAATTAATAATTTTGGGGCAAAAAATGTCTTTTTGTTGGTTTTTTCCAACTCACTTTTCACTTTTCACTTTCGAACTTATTTTTCACTCTTTATTACTTTATTATTATTATTTCTAATAAATTATTAATCAAAATATTCTAATAACTTATTATTTAATAAAGTGATTTTTATGATCATTTTAAATGATTGTTAATTTACATTTAAAATAATATTTAATTTTTAAAAACTAACTTTAGTAATTGAATATTAATAATGAAGAAATATAATTTGAAATAATTTTTTATTTTAACATATAATATTTGTTAAGAAAATAATAATAATTTTAGTTTTAAAAAAATCTGTTCAATTAAAATGAATTTAAAAATACACTTGAAAATGTGTGTTATTGGATAAAATATAAAAATGTGTATCACTTATCATTAACTTTAATTTATATGATTTAATATTATGTTAATATATATCATTAATGAAGTTTAAATAATTAAAATAATGTAAATATGAAAAAAATTATTTGTTATTGATGTCATTTCACAAATATATGTTATCAATGTAAATAAGAGAAATATGTATATCTACGGGAAAAAGTGTATTACTTATTCAATTGTAACATACTACTATTATTTATAGTCAAATTCTATTGATCCTAAACAAAAATAATATTTGTATACTGGAAAAAAATTTATTATTGATCTAAATATTTTTAAATACGAAAAATTGTATTTATGATCTAAAAAAAATTTATTCAAAAAAGGTATACGGGAAAAAAAACTATTGACTCAAATACTTTTTGTAAACCATACCTAACCATAAATAATATTTGTATATGAAAAAAATCTATTAATGATCTATATATTTTTATATATGAAAAATGATATTTGTGATCAAAAAAATTTTGATTCAAAAATGGTTTACGGGAAAAAAATCTATGATTAATTAAAATATTTTTATATACGAAAATTGACTATTGATTTAGATATTTTTCTAAATGATACCTAAACATAAATAATATATGTATACAGGAAAAAAAATCTATTATTGATCTAAATATTTTTATATACGAAAAATGGTATTTATGATTTTAAAGTTTTGATTCAAAAGTTTTGATTCAAAAATGGTATACGGAAAAAAATCTATTGTTGATTTTAAATATTTTTATATACGAAAATTTACTATTGATCTAGATATTTTTCTAAATGATATCTAAATATAAATAATATTTGTATACGAGAAAAATATATTATTAATTTAAATATTTTTCTTATTTAACCTTCTATTTAAAATAAATATATTATATAACAAATGCGCGTACCAAACCAGAACTCGTGCGTATGCACGGGTTTGTTACTAGTTTTATTGAAAAGGTCACACATTTTAATAAATCTTATATAATTCAATCAAATCACACATTGATCACAAAATACAATCAAAATACCATATATAATTCAATCAAATCATTATGAAATTCAATCAAAAAGCGCACACACGCCGTAGCGGTGAAAAATTGGAGACTAAGTCATTGATTGACTCAACTCGTATTTTAGTGAAAGTCGTCAGTGCGCTTTATTGTTTCCAAAAGGAAATGGGAAAAAGAGCGAAATAAAAACCAAAGAAGTTTTTAAAACAAAACTAATAAAACGAAACAGAGTTCTAGGTTCGAGGGTTAGTTATGAAAATGGAAGATATTAACACCCTAAACATCTAGGGTACTCTGTAGGAACCTCTTTGAAAATATGTGTATATTGAAATTTATTGTTGTTGTTGTCTTGTTTATAAAAAAAAATGGGGAAGTGAGAAAAGAATTTTTTTTATTATGCTCGGCAATACCTTGCATCTTGTGCCTACATACTCCTTGAGTGCAATAGGGAAGTCAGAGCATTTGTAGTTCCCCTTAAAAGATTTTAAAAGATAAAGGCCAAAGGTGGCAAAATGTTTTTAGGATGCTAAGTTTTAAAATTAAAAAGCGTGATTTTTGAATTGCTAAGCTTTAGAAATGCAGAGCATGGTTAAAAAAGGGATAAACTTTAGAAATGCAAAGCATAAGTTTGAAATGATGGATTTTAGAATTATAAAGCATAATTTTAAAAGGGCTAAGCTTTAGAAATGCAAAACATGATTTTAAAAGGGATAAGCTTTAGAAATGCAAAACAAAGGTTTGAGTGCTAAGTTTTAAAAATAAAAAGCATAGGTAAAATACAAGAGAGAGATGAGTACCTTGACAATCATAGTCAATACAGTCTCATTCTTATGGATGAGAGACATAAGCAATATCAATGAGGAATCAAGCAAGCATGTATGCATCTCAAGAAAGCATAAAGATAGAGCATCTCAAGTAATATCATATATGAGATATGACATAAGATATCATGATCAAAAATCAAATCCAAGTATAAGTATCAAGATCAACATGTCAAATGATTAGGGTAATGACATCATACCATGAGATCACATCTTCATATATAAACTTATGAATAAGTGTCAAGCAAGGAAATCACATAAAAGTATGTCAAACATATGGACATGGTAAAGTCAAGAATACACAAAAGACAAGGCAAAGTTAATCATGGTACCATGGTATACAAGTACCCAAGCAATACATGGGTGAATCATGAAGTTAAGTAAGGCATGTGATCAAAAAATATAAATCAAATGAACATGTGGATATATGATCAATCAACAACATGCACTACGCCGTACCACAGCTTTTACAGCGCTTTTTTTGGCTTTTAGAGCGCTTAAAAGCGCTGCCAGAGCCAGCGCTGCCGTAGGTAAAGACAGCACTTTTTGGTACGTCAAAAGCGCTTTCGTAGCATCCCCTATAGCAGCGCTTTTTCCAGAAAAGCGCTTTCGTAGCATCCCCTATAGCAGCGTTTTTTCTAGAAAAGCGCTCTCGTAGCATCCCCTATAGCAGCGCTTTGTCCAAAAAAGCGCTCTCGTAGCAACCCCTATAGCAGCGATTTTTCCAGAAAGCGCTCTCGTAGGTAGCGCTTTTTTTATCTTTTATTCTTTTTTTATTATCTTAGGCAGCGCTTTTAATTAGAAAGCGATTTCGTAGGTAGGTATGTAAGAGCGTTTTTAAAAGCGCTGTCGTTGCTAAACGCAGTATTTTAAAGTGCAACCTGTAATTTAAGCCTCCCAGTTGGACCTGTAATTTTTATTTATTTTCAACCTATAATATTTTTGAAAATAATCACTAAACATGTAATTCAAGCCTTATTATTTCAACAAAAACCCATAGGTAGGACATTATATACCATTATATACCAATATAATACCATTATAATCCAAAATAAAATATATACACCATTATAGTTCAATTCACATGTTTACAACAGATACATATACCTAAATCATCTCTAACAATAACTAAATCAGAATATAAGCTCGATATTCTCAAAATCTGACGAGCACACGGTCCTGGTCCTACAAAGTATGAACAGAACAACACGGTCATTATCAAAATCCTGGTTCATGTGATTTGCAACTCAATCCACCAATGTAATGTGTCATCAATCCAGTCTCAAATCAAACTATCAGCACCACTTATTTAAGAACCAAACTCAACAACAACAAAAACAAAGTTCAGCACTCTTATTCAGCAAACAACAAACTTGATTCATATAACAACGTCATCATCGTCAATTAATATTAAGCAAAATGAACCAACATCCACCAAAGAAACTCAAACACAAAGTCATTATCAAAATCCGTCACACAGTAATGTATTCATAACACTTTTCACACAATAATGTATTCATACCTATATGAATAGTCGCTGAATATAAAATTGACACAATTCCTCTTTGATTTCTTCCAACTTAAGTCTCGTGTAAGAAGTATAATAGAAGTCATCAAAGTACTACATAACAAAAACATAATATGCATTATTTAGTTAAATGTAAATAAATTATAAGAAATTATCCTAAGTTATAAATTCATACCGTGATTGAAATCTCTAATTGATTCGTTTGAAGGATTTCTTTCAAAAACCTCAAAACAAAGTATCCGCAATCTGCATCGTTTCGCTGTCGCAGACACTACATAGAAAAACAAATAAGATTTTATAGTTGTCTTGTTTTATCAAGTAGAATAACTATTATAAGCAAAATTGTGAAAATTAATGTACATGCACTTTGATCCAAGTAATGTTGTTTGATTTAGTCCGTGATACCTGTGCGTCTCTTTGACTTCAGAATACTTGTATTTAGCTAACAAAAATATAAAAGCATATATTTAGATCAATCTCACAAATAATTAATTATATAAATATACACGAATATTTAGAACGATCTCACTTACCTATCAATCGTTGACTTCATAGCCGGATAATTGGTCCACTCACCATCTACCGAATTCAGAAAATATACCACTTCTTTTATAGGATTGATAGCAAACAACAATCAGTGTGCTCTATAAAATAAAACAAGCTGTTTATATGAAAATTTTGCTACGCAAAAGAAACAAAAATTAGGTGAACCAAGAATGAAAAACTAACCCTACTGGTCGGGTATTATACGCCCAAAGATACAAGCTTTATATATTGCCGGTGGTCATGAATCTATCGACTAAGCTCTGTCTAACTGAATCTGGTTCCGTAGCAATTGTCGGTCCGCTGCAATGAGAGGAAGACACGAAATGGAATCTGTTTGACAATTCAGTCCCGCGCAACACTTTGTCATACAACAACCTTAAATAAAAATATAATAAACATTACACTATTTTCATTGAAATGCGTAAATAAATTGTTCAACTAATTAAATAATATATTCTTCGGATTACCGGATGTATGAGTGAATATTACTGACGCCTAATTGATCATGCGTAAAAATCTCTTTCATGTCATCTAGTGTAACTCTTTCGGGGAATTCAAAACCAAAGACAGCTGCATCCATATTAATTTCACGAATAGCACATGTCGTCAGGTCTGACATATCCACAAGAGTTCCAAGCGTCTGCCGGTATCGAGGCACAAAAGCACCTCTTTTTGCCACGGCCTTCGGAGGACCCTTTTCCTTGGGTGGGTACGCTACGAACTTGCTGCGTCACTTGTTGTGACCCTCGAGCAGATACCTAAAAATCATATAACTTAGGTAAATTATAAAATCAAGCAGTTTTAGATTCAGATCATATATTAACACTTTAAATGTACCTCTTTTAGTGATGCAACAGACTCGTCCTCCTGCAAAATCCCTTTACCCTTAATTACGGGGTTTGTAGAAGTAGTCTAAAATTATCATGTAAAAAATAATTAACGTAACGGTTAAGTATTAACATTCGAAAACTAAATGATTCATAATGGTTTTCAACATACCTCATCATCAATGAAAATGAGTTCCGAGGGTCATGCAACAAATGACCCTATTGCATCTCGCAACAATGTTGTCTCTGAGACTATGTCAGGTACCGGTAGCACTGCATCATGATCTAATACAACATCAACTGATACTTTCAGGTGTCCATCCGGGAGCGGTCTATGGTGAAGTAAATCTCCCAAAGTGTCTTGCACTTTTCCCTTGCCAACTAGGCGATAATCCGGTGACGATAAGTATAGTTGGCAAGATGAAATGCCCTAAACTAATAATGAGTATAGAGTCATTATCATTACAGAAATAGAATAATTGTAAGAAAAAAGAATTTATCACTAGTTTCTTTCACCGATGAAGTATTGCACTTTTCCCTCATATATATCTCTTTATCTCTTTGTAATTCAAAGACTTGTGCTTGTAATTCCTGCAATTTTTGCAACACTTCTTCATTGGTAGGATTTCTTCTCCTAGAATGCTTATAGAAAGAGGTTGGAGTCACACCATGACCTTTACCCCTCACCCGACCGGGATACTCAGGAACATCTAGTGCTCTATTAAGTACATTCCTATTATCCTGGTCCTCACCGGTGGATACCGATTGCGACATGGTCTCCTGTAATTCATTTACATTTCGAAAATTATTAGTGGAGATAAAAAATCAATTATATATTAATAAACATTTGATTTAATTAAAGACACAGTGTTATACTTACACATTCATCATAAACTTTTGGAATATCGGGATCAATAGCTCGATTCTTGCCCACACGAGCTTCCTTCCACAATACATGTACTGGAAGTGAGGTTTCCTCACTTTTCGTCTCCTCTAACTATGCATTGACACAAATGATAAAATCGTCAATTACAACACATTTAGACAATTAATAAGAACGTAGCATTTCTATTTACTTACAATTTTTTCCTCTAAGCGTGCATATCCCAAACGCCCTTTTTTGTATGGATACGCGGGTTTTGATGCTCTCGCCCTATTTGTGCACTCCTTTTCCGAAAAGCTTCATCTCTTTAAAGTTGGTTTTCCGAAATTCAGACCCTAAGCCCGACTTTTGATTATGGACAGAAGCAAAACCGATAAAAAAACAGTCCCGAAATGCAAAGATAAGTGCATGAGCTGCTCCGGAATCGTCAAAATAGTATAGTTACATGTAAAGAAGTCGACAAACGGATACATGATTCAAAAGTTATGTACAAAACAAAAATATGCACCAAAATCGTAATATGAAAAAAACTATACAAATTGAATATATATATATATATATATATATATATATATATATATATATATATATATATATATATATATATATATATATATATATATACTAATTGAATAGGAATATATAACTATACTACTTGTATCAAACAAACTAAAGCACATTAGTACTTGTGTCAAAAAAAGAAAGTTGTTGGAATTGAATATACTATTACCTTTTTCACTAACGTCTCTTTCTTTTCTTGGTAGGAATATGTTCTACGCCTCTCTTAACAACGCGGATGGTTGGATTGATCCAAATACCCTCATTATGATCATTTCTAGTACAAGATTCATTCTCATTTTGATCGTTTCTTGTACAAGATTCAATGCCAACACCAATATCACCTTGATCTCCAATGTTTTCCTCAATTATGTTGTTAGATAAAAGCACTATAGACCATTTCGTACTTGTCGGATCATTGACATAGAACACTTGTTTAGCTTGAGAGGCTAGAATGAAAGGCTCATCTTTGTACCCCACCCTATTGAGATCCACTTGCAAAAATCCTGACTTATCCATTCGTATGCCATTATTATTTTCAACCCACTTGCCACCAAATACAGGAATCTAAAACTTCGCATAATCAAACACCAAAATGCGCTCGATAACCCCAAAATATGACAAATTTGCAAATTTCGGATTTAAGTCATTCGCACTTGATATGTGCATTGCTTCAACTACCAAGGTAACACCACTATTTTGCATAGTACTTTTATCATCTTGGTCTTTGGTATAAAATGTGTATCCATTAATAGCGTATGCGCTATAAGAAAACACAACTATACTTGGACCATATGCTAAACATCTCAACCTTTTTGTTACTGAAGCAGGATCTGAACGATACTTTGAGTAAATATGTTCCTTAAACCACGGTATGAAACTTCGATTGTGCTCTCGTACTATCCAATTCTCATTTCTATTCAGATTTAAACTTCGGAGAACACCCTTGTGCATTTCAACATACGGCTCAACCTCAATCTCATTGTGCAGAACATATAAATGCACTTGATCCCGTTCGACCATTGATACTGTCACAACTTTATTTCCAATTAGCGTTTTTCCTTCTTTTTTTTCCGACAATATGAGATTTGGGGAGTCCAATTGATTGAACATTTGACAGATATTCAGTACAAAACTCAACCGCTTCTTCAACAACGTATCATTCGGCAATACAACCCTCCGGTCGACTTCTATTTTTCACGTACCCTTTTAATATTTTCATATAACGTTCACCAGGGTACATCTATCTAATATAAGCTGGTCCGCACAATTGTGTCTCTTTCACAAGATGAACGACTAGATGAACCATTATGTCAAAAAACGAGGGAGGAAAATACATTTCAAGATCACATAAAGTAACAACTATCTCTTTTTGCAATGTTGGTAAGATCGCGGGATCGATTACCTTACTGCAAATTGACCTGAAGAAAAAACACAGTTTAGTGATTGCGCTTCTTACTTTTTCTGGCAGAATAGAACGTATACCTATTGGTAGAAAATGTTCCATTATAACATGGAAATCATGCGTCTTTAAACTCTTTAACCTGAGGTCTTTCATGGACACAAGTCTTCTAATATCTGATGAGCAGCCTTCTGGAACTTTAACTTCACTGAGGAACTTACACAATATTTTCTTCTCCTTTCTAGATAGAGTGTAAGCAGCAGGTGGCCGATATGTTCATCTTTCTTTCGTCACGAGTCCCAATTCAGTTCTCATTCCCATGTATACCATGTCCTTCCTTATGTTAACGTCATCCTTAGACTTTCCTTGTATATTGAGTAACGTACCAATAACACTGTTGTTGCACCCCAAAATTTGTCCATTTATTCCCCAATTGGCCCTCACCTTACATTCATGTGCATATCTCATTTAGGCCATTCATCCATTACATTCATCCATATCATGGTTACCATTCAGAATTGATAAGAAAAGAGCTTCTGCAGAAGAAACTCCTGATAAAAAATAAGAGAAGATTTGAAGTCTGATTGTATGGCATCATTCCCATTGAAGTCCTCTTAAAATCAGGGTTTCATCATCTCCAAGTCAAATCTTTAATTAAAAGATACAATCCTCAAGTTCATCAGGCTGTCCAAATTGGGGTTTTGACCAAAGTCAACCCTGTTGACTTTTTGGTCAAAGTTTAATCAGGAGATGACTTTTGGATATGAAAATATGGTTTCCTTGAAAAAATATATTCACTGGAGCTTCTTTAGTGGAAAATTGATTGGGAATTAGATTGGAAACTGATTAATCGGGAAGTTCAGCTGAAAGGGGAAAGGTCAGGAAAAGTTGACTTTTTGGCCAAGGTCAAAGTCAGTTGTCAAGTATTGACTTTTGTGGAAAATCGGTCAAAGAAATAAATAAAATCAAGATTTTATCAAAAGTTACTAAAAATGGAAGGTAGTTAATTTGGGAAAATTCTAAAAGTGGGAAGTGGAAAAGACTTAGAAATTTTTGGGAGTTTTTGGGTTTTTAACATGGTTGATCAGCTCACTTCAGGTCCAATTTACACGTGCTTCTAGGCTTCAATTCAAGACAAACTCAACATAGAAAATGTTCAAATCATGGCATTCTACAACTTTGTTGTTGGAAGATTTTTCATTTGAAGCTTAGATCAAAAGATATAAGAGTTTGAAGTTGGAGGATTTCATTTGTTCAAGTCACGTTGCAGGGCTAAATTCTGGGCACGCATGACGCAATTCATCAAGCACGTGGCGTGCCAACTTTGAAGATGATTATAGAGAAGCACAAAGACCCATAAAATGCAAAATTGGTATGTATGTATCTATTCCCCTCCATGCACTCTACACAGTGAGCCAAGAACCATGTAAATTGGATGCGTTATGGATCGGTTATGGTGTTTCAAAGTCATGTGTTCATACCGGTCAGGGTTATGCATCTGGCCGGGCACAAATCCAGGGCACGCGTGAATCTTTCATCAAACACGTGGCGTGCTGAATTCAAAGTCATTTTTAGAGGCCTATAAATTTCCATTGAGGTCAATCTTGGTGCCAAATTATTCTTTGCCATGTCCTCTTCCAAATGAGCCAAGGGTTGTAATGGCTGGATAAACATAGGTCAAGATATTAAGCCTCAAACTCACGCGTATGAAACTGCAATAAAACAGCCATATGGCCAGGGCACGCGCGTGAGAGACACACTCACACATCATTTAGCTTGCTTAATCCAGCCATGCAGAGTACGAATTTGAAAAAGCTTACCAAAAACTTACCTCATGTGTATAACCCTTGATCTCTAAGTATAAGAAAAGGATATGCTACTGCCACAACACCATACACGCTCACACCTCACTATATAATCTAACACCTCTTCACAAACTGACAGAGGTTCACCGCACTTTCATTTTTCAGTTTCAAAATCTTCTTCACTCTCTTCTCTCCACTCCCTCCTCTCTCTCTCTCCACCATAACCATCATAACAAACTTTTCTCCACCATAACCACCATAACTAACCCTCTGCGATCAGAACACCACCACAACCACCTTCATCACATCTTCATCATCATCATTTCCTCAATGCATGGCATCACCATCACTGCAACCACCACCTCTAACAACCTTCATAACTGTGTAACAAACTCTCAACCTCCATTGATCTTCATCATCAAGCTCTCACCGTTTCCAATCAATCTCCATCATCAATCATAACCTTCCCGGATCTCAGCAACTACCTTCAGCAGCTACAACGTGAATCAATATCATCTTCACTCGTGCTTCATCATCATCATCATCATCAATATAACTCTGCTTTTTCCATTGAATCGAATCCGGCGTTTGATTATAAGATGCAAGCTAGAGGACCTGAGTTTATTTCTCAGCTTGTGGATCAGCTTTGAAGTTTAGCATCAAGATCCAAAACAGGAGTGCAACATCATAGAGTGTTCTTTATGACTGATCAAGATTCGATTCAGGTAATTCTTGGAACTTCCTCAGCAGGCTTAGGGTTCCTATGTGTTTCATTTGTATGAGCTTTTGTTGAATCATTGAGTATGAGTTCGGTTTGCTTAAATTTCTTATTGTCTGAACGTTTGAATCATGCATTTGAGTTCCACACGCATAGAGGATTGCATTGATATGCCTAGGTTTGATTTGGATAAAGTTGATGTTAGTTAGGGTTTTATTGATGATCATGGTTATGGAGTTAGAGGGAGTATTGGTAGAAATAGAGGTTAGATTCGCACTCTACACAAAAATCTGAGTAAGACAGTGGCAGATTTTCGAATTTCTGGGCTGTTGGTGGTGGTCCGGTGAGCGCGTGTACCAGAGAAGACGATCGGAAAAGATTCCGGCTCGGGGTTTGTTTTGCAGGGTTAGTTCTCAGGCCATCCTATGTGGCGCGCGATCATTGGCCTATCTGCCATACTCTTGGGAATTTCTGTCTTATTTCAATAATTGGAATATGTGTTGTCACGGTATGAGTGGCCCAGGGTTCTATTTTTGTTTTATTCAACTTAAAACCAGGATGACCAATTGATATTGGGGTTTATTTTTCACATTTTTATTTCATGTCATGTGGTAACGTAGCAATAGGATAACAAATAAAGTGAATAAAAGGAAATAAAATGGAACAAGCTGGGAGGAGTAGGACTGGGCCTCGTTTAGCTTGGGTCTGATTGGTTTATGAGCCACACCCCCTCATTGCTGACGCACACGCCATTTACAAGGCTTGGGCCTTGTGTTTTTTATCCACACCACCTCTGTTCCAGGCCCGAGTTACCTTATAACATGATTCCAGTTGATTTCTGAAATGCTAACACACCCCTCCCTGTTAGTAATAAAAAAAACAAATATAGTTTTCTTTTTGCTCTTTTGCTTGTTAATTCAATTTCCATGATGATGAAAAATACAAAATTGCTTGTGAATATTTTCATTTTTGGTTTAGATTTTAATTCTTTCTTTTTGTGAATATTTGTTGTATTTTGTGAAATACCAAAAATACCCCCTAGTTGTTAAAGTTGATTTTAATCAACTTAAATAACTTTTTCCCCATCTCTTTTATATTCTATTAGGTTTTAGACTTAGATTAGAATAACAATTAGGCTAGAAATTAGGTTAGTCTCCCCTTTTCCATTTTCTTTTTTCTTTCAACATTAAAACACTAATAAATAGAGATGTGAATCACACCTTACTAAAAGTGGGAGAGAAATGAGTGGGATTTATTCCCTAATCTGTTTCTCAATCACTTAGTGGGAGAGAAATGAGTGGGATTCATTCCCTAATCTGTTTCTCGATCACTACCTAATGGGAGAGAAATGAGTGGGATTCATTCCCTAATCTGTTTCTCGATCATTATACATTTTTATGTGATTCAAATCGCAAAGTAAATCCCCTTAAAAAATACCCAACCAAAAACATTTAAAACACCTAATAAAGGCTCAAATTAAAACAAAGTGACGAAGTGATGCGAAACCTTGTATTGGGTTTTGTTCATCATGTAGTTACATAACAAACACAAACCCAAGTTCATTCTGCTGCTTAAGAACATGTTGAGTCCAGTCCAGAATTAGGCGTATAAGTCTCCAAAGGTCGAGCATCGTGGATTGTGACCTTAACCTCTGTTCAACTAAAAAATACAAAACAAATGGAAACTATTGAGCCGAACTACGGTAGCTCTGATTCCTTGTAAGGGATACGTAGGCATTGGGTTGCGGGGCCTAAGCGAGCACACTTGTAAATAATTCCTTCTTTTCCCCGTACTTCTTTTGCATGCATTCGCATTTAGGTTTTAGACATAGTATACACCCTTTAGATAGAAACAAACATAGGTGGATACCATCGAGTACGATGGGCGTGAGGGGTGCTAGCACCTTCCCCTTGCGTAACCGACTCCCGTACCCTGTTCTCTGGTCGAAAGACCTTGTTCTTATTCTGAGTTAGGTTTCCTGGTATTCCTTTCCCGCAATGGGATAAATATATTAGTGGCGACTCTGATCCATTTTTCGCGGTAGCGCCACCTGTCAAATACATTTTTTTTCAATATGCATAACATCGAGGAAATGTCTTACGTACAACGACTTCCAATATGGAAGTTCAAAAAAAATTGACCTCTTCTTCCACCCACTCTTGACAAGTAAATATGAAAAAGGCTTGCCAAACTGAGTGCTCACATATTTCACCTTTTCAAAAATTTGATCACCTGACAAAAAAGGCGGGGCTCTACGTTGTTTGGCCTTACCATTGAATGCTTTTCTCCATCCACGGTAGTGATGATTAGAATTTAAGAATCTATGATGACCGAGAAATACATTCTTCTTACAAAGATCCAATCGTGTCGTATCGGTTCATATTCACAAACAGAACACACTTTTTGACCTTCATTGTTGTACCCTGATAGATTTCTGTATACTGGAAAATCATTAATTGTTCCAAACAACATCGTCCTCAAGTTGAAACTTTCTTTCCTATACCCATCATAAACCTCCACACCGTTCTCCCATAAAAACTTTAAATCTTCGATTAAGGGTGCCAAGTATACGTCTATGTCATTCCCTGGTTGTTTAGGCCCAGAAATTAACATAGATAACATCATGTACTTACGCTTCATACATAGCCACGGAGGTAGGTTATAAATCATAAGAATCACAGGCCAGGTGCTATGCGAGATACTTTGAATACCATGCGGGTTCATTCCATCAGTAGACAATGACAAGCGAAGGTTTCTTGCTTCTTTTCCAAATTCAGGATAATCATTATCAACTTTCATCCACTGTGGTGAGTCTGTCGGCGCAACTTTCCATCAATAATTCTTTCATATACATGTCAAGTCAAGTGTCTTGAATCAGTTTCACTATGATACATGCGTCTAAATCTCGGAATTATAGGAAAATACCATAAGACTTTTGTTGGAGACAACTTTTTCTTATATCGAGGGGCACCGCAATTAGGACACGCATTCAACGCTGCATACTCGTTTCGAAACAAAACGCAATCTTTTGGACAAGCATGTATCTTATCATAGCTCATGCCAATAGAGGACAACATCTTTTTGGCCTCATACGTTCGATTGGGAAGAACATTATCCTCTGGTAGCATATCTTTCATAGGGGCTAATAACTCTGTGAAACTTTTATCCGACCATCCATTGCCCGCCTTTTAGTTGTACAACTTTAACACCGCAGACAATCTTGTGAATTTTGTACAACCATCATACAACGGTTTCTCTACATCGCTTACCAACCTCTCGAACATTTTGGGACAATCCTCAAGATCTTCTTCAAGTGCTTCTGCAATCTCTTCTACTCGATCATAATCGTATGTGTCTGTGTAATCGTCGTTTGAAGCATACGTCGTATTATACCTCGATTCAACGTTCCCGTTAATTTTCTCACCATACAAATTCCAACATGTATAACTTCTTTTAATTCCAAACCGTAGTAAATGCGATGCCAACTGATCTCCGTCAACCTGACCCCCATAACAGCAACCCAAGCAAGGACACGTCATTCGTCTCGAGTCTTCGGCGTGCACAATCGCAAACTAAACGAATTCCAATACCCCTTTCTCGTACTCTTTCGACAATCGATTTGAATGCATCCATGTCTAATCCAAGTCTTAATTAAGCTAAACAAAAACAACTAATTAAGGCACAAAACAGTATAATGTGTTTTTGTCAAAACGCAAATTAAGAATGTATAAGAAAAATATTATGAAGTAGCATCACTATTATAAGAAAAAAAATTTAGAAAGTAAAATGTTACTTAACCTATTTGGTTTTACTATCTTTAAACACTAATGAAGTATCTCAATCTAGGACAATTGAATTACAAAGTAAATACAAGATATCAATAATAACTCACCTTTCAAAAGAGGAGCTATATAAGAGCCAATGAACTTGTAGCTACAAAAGAACCTATAGAAGACAAAAGAAGATTTATCTTAGTGTTATACAACACTCATAAGCATTCATTAGTACATAAGGAAGTCATATTATCAACTAAGTTTAGGCCAAAATCTCTTTCCAAGACTTAGTCTTTATTTTATGATTTGAAAGGAGTGAAAATAACAACAAATGCTAAGTCTAAAATACTACACTTAAGATGCTGCTAAAACAGTCCCACAAAGTCGTTTAAAGCACACATGAACACAAGAGAATGGATCAAGGCATTTAGCAAGAAAGAACACATATGCATGGTTGAAATTTAAGCACAAAACATAATTTTCAAGTGGTAAAATAACCAAGTATAATCAACACCTACTCACTTTTTATGAAAGGATTTTCAAATACCACTTACAAAATTAGCAAAAACAAGCTCTCGCCATAATTCGCACATTTAAACATCAACACACACGTTTGACAAGTGAATTACTCTCAACAAAACTAGCATCAATATTCATGAACCAAACAATAAAAATTCTCAACACTTCACAACAACACAAAAAAATGTTTGCTATCACTCTTAAGAATTCTAGCCATGAGATTGATAACATCCTAACACCAAGCCTTATCATTAACGTTCAAACTTGACAATTAATTTTCAACCATGATTAACAACAACTTGCATCCACCGTGAACATCAATTCTCGTCTTACACAAACTCAAGTAAGTTTCCAGCATCATTATTTACTCATATTAGCAACCAAAAACAATAATATCATCATAATTTTTGCCAACATTCATGAGTTGTATACAAGCAAGTGATATAACATCAAAACTAAACAAATTCTTCGCATTATCACAATTAACATTCAGCACCTACATCAACTCCCATCCATATTAAAACAACCAAATCAACTTCGAAAACTTCCACAAGCAATTACACAAACACCTAGTATGCTAACTACCAATGCTACTCTTTTCTATCAATTAATTCTCAGCACTATCAAGACTCAATTACTCATTAGCATCATCCAAAATCATCAAAGAACTATCACATTTCCACAATTATATTCACCAATTCAAATAATCAACTAAACTAGACTAAACTAAGTTTCATCATAGATAGCAATTCAAATTAGCAGCAAGAACAACAATATTGTCACCACATCCAGTTCATGTCATCAATTTATAATCACAACATCATCACTATCAAACTTTAAACCACACCATAATACCTAAACCGTATCGATAACATGTAAACTCACTGAAATGCAGCGAAACTCGTCAGGAATAAACTTTGAGTGAGGAGATAATGTGAGCATGCTTCGTGGTGGCCAGAAATCTTCACGTCTTCGTGGTGGTCGGAAAGCTTCGTGGTGGCCGGAACAAACTTCCAGACGCGGAGGAAAGATGGAAAGGAGTACCGGTCGGAGTTTAGTCGCAGAGGGAGTAACGTTTTTTTCCGATTGAAGATGTGGTGGTGGGCCCCACCATGTATCCATTTGGATTGGAGACATAGTCCAAAAGTGTGGCATTCTGGGAATTAATTTTCATATTGTGGCATTTGGGGAGAATCATTCCATAGCTGTGGCATTTTAGGAAAAAATTCAAAACTCTATTGTATTAGCTGGCGCATGAAAGGTGTTCTAGGCATATTTATAAGCTAGCAATAGGATAGTAATAATGAAGCAGGCATGAAACTTAAGAAATTGCAGGAAATTATGCATTAGTGCTTTGAAGCTAATCCTTGTAAGGCATAGAGAAATATGCATGAAACTAAAAAAAAATCCTGGTAAAGCATTGAGGAATATACATGAAACTAAGAAAAAAATACTATTGAGCTCTATTAAACATAAGAGCATTTTAAAATATACTCCCTCCGTCTCATAATAAGTGTCTTATTTGCACTTTTCTATTTCTCAAAATAAATGTCTCTTTAGAATACCAATACAACATTTATTATTTTTTCCACTATTATACCTATATTTATTAACTTTTGCGTTTTTCAATTACTCCACTACCAATAATAAATAAGGGTATTTTAGTAAAAGATACTAATTTTATCATTAAAACTAACACATCCAATATTTTTTTAAGAACCGTGCAAAACTCAAATAAGACACTTATTATGAGACGGAGGGAGTAAAAAAATCACTAATTCTAAGATGACCAGAATACTCGCACACACATGTCAATGTATCACCATTCCATCATTAATAATGTAAAAATTTTGAATACTAAAATATCAAATCCAAGAATTGTGCATTGAGTCCCATCATACAATAGTTAGATTAAATTAATCTCCAATGTCCTAGAATTACATAAGCACTAAACTAATTTCCCCAAATCATCAAAATGAAGAATCGGTCGGTGCTAACCTTCATTTTGCAAATGATTATCAGGATCATCTTCCTCATAATCCCCCATCATTTTCATCCTTAGAATCAACACTATGATCAAACTGATTGCTAGCAATATTAAGCCATTTACACATAACCACTCCTGCCCAAAAAAGTTGTATGGAGGAGCAACCCAAACAACACAATTCAGCCCATGTTCTCTGCATTTTTCTTCACTTTCCCAATCAGTCCATTTACTAATTGCATGTGGATTTGAGAAGTTTGAAAATGAGCTTCATGACTACATAGTAAACTTCTAACATGAATTTTATGTAAAATATTAAAATAGATGGCAACTATCGGGATTTGGGAAGAGAACAAAAGTGATCAACAGATATCAAACAGTAGTATAGCAGTTAGAGTTTAAACAATAGAAATTTGTCATAGAATCATAACAAACCTGCAGATGCTCCTGACCTTGTTCCAACATCTATAGAAATTTGCCTTATGGTGGATTGGTTTTCCTTTCTACGTTCAAAAAGAGGGCAACTCTTTGCCATTTTTAATCTGCATCTAAAGCATATTACAAATTAAACTCACAAAAATACAACAAATAAACATAATAGAGTTTAAGAACAAAAAGATTGCAGCCCCATTTCTGAAAAAGATTGATAAACATATATTAGTTTTTATCGATTGCGAAAAATGCATACTGAGTAAAAAATGGAAAACAGTTTGCGAAAAACAGCTTATTGATAAAAAATTGAAAACAAATTATTTATAAAACAGCTTATTCATCATTGAGTAAAATAGCTTATTCATATAGCATGTTATTCCTAAAAGAGTACAAATTTAGTATATTGATTGAAACAACTTATTTATAACCGCGTTTGTTTTTTTTACCAACCTCAAAGTATCGTTTTTTTTCTCTGCCCACTCAAAATCATTTTTTGACTCCTCGGATCCGATTCCATTCTTCCTTCTGTGAGATTCACAGTTCTACACAGATTTATAATTAAACGATAACAAAAACGAAAACAAAAAGGAATATGTGAGGAAGAAATATGCCTCTGATGAACAAAACCAATTTTACAGATCCATTTGCAGAAAACCGAAAATGAGAGGAAGAAATAAGCTTACTACGGCGCTTCCAAACTTCTTATTTTTCTGTTGTATTCATCATCACTCGTATATTTGAAGGGAAAATAAGAGAGGGAGAAATAGGGGTAACCAAAAAAAGGAGGAAGAGGAAAAAACAAAGAGAAATATGGGAGACGAGAAAGAGAGAGAAGGTTAGGGAACATGGGAAGACAAGAGTGTGAGCGAAAAGCATTGCCCATTAGATTTTGGTGTAATTTGAATGCAAAGAGGAAAGCACAGCCACCTGTCACTTTCATTTGTTTTGATTGGCCAAAATATTTGCATTTAGTCAATTACAAGAATGGGTAAAGTTGAGTGCAAATATAATTATTTGAAAAGGGTAAATTAGGGAGTTTGGTAGTAGTTTCCAATGATAGGTAGGTAGTTGATTGTATGCAAATTTTTTTCATGTCATTGCCGAAGTACCACACCAACTGCATAATCACTAGCATCACACATTAGTTCATTCATTTCATTTCACACTACAATCATGTCCCTTTCTTTGGAACTACATGTACTAGACTAACCCAATAACTATAAAAAAATCGGATAAATCATACTTGCCTCAAGTAATTTGAGTACCTCATTTCTTACCACTTATTTCATGGTTGGATTTGATCAGCTCATAGGTTGAACTACCGGTTTGAATTCTTCTTCCGGCTTTATTTTATACACATAATATGTCAGACTAATTCCCTTTGGGTCTGAGACTTTCCATCCCAAAGCTTCTTTATTTTTTTCTTATTCTCAAAAGCTTCTCTTCCTCAGTATTTGATAATTTGATGTTGATTATAATTGGATGTAGATCATAACTCGGGATTAATAGGTTTTTCATCACTACCTCCTCCCAATTCCTCAAATATTTTATTGGCTCTTTCCCTCGGTGCTGCTTGTAACTGGAGCATGAATTTGTTGACATCGTCATCTTCTTCATTTTAATTTGTTTTCTCGATGGACTGCATTAGAAATTTCTCAATTGGAGAAATTTGTGCTTCTCCTCTTGACACTATTTCTATTAGTTCTTCTATTAAATCAATTTGGTAGCATTTCAGATATTCACTATGGTGTTTCATAGAGTCCAGAACATTAAATACAACCTGCTTTTTGTTAAATTGAAGGATTAGTTCTCCCCTTTCCACATCAAATTATGTTTGCCTTGTGGCTAGGAAGGGTCTTCCTAACTATAATGGTGTCTCTGCATCTTCAAGCATATCTAAAATAACAAAGTCAGCTGGAAATGATAAATGATCGACTCTTACCAAGACGTCTTCTAGTATTCCCTAAGGATATGTGATGGATTTATCTGCTTAAGTCAGCATCATCTTTATGGACTTTGGTTACCCATAATTCAGTTTCTTCAACATTGACAGCGACATTAAATTGATACTTGCTCCTAAGTCGCATAATGTGTGTCCAACTTTTAACGAACTAATGGTACACAATATCATTAATCTCCCTGGATCGGTTAATTTCGGTGGTAGCTCGCGTTTATGATAGCGCTACATTTTTCATCCAAAGTCACATTTTCATCATCTTTATACTTGCGCTTACCATTCAAAAGTTCTTTCATGAATTTGACATACACCAACATCTGTTCAAAGGCATCACAAAACATAATATTTACTTGTAATAGCGTAAGCATCTCTATGAAAATTTTAAATTTCCTCACTTTCATTTCCATCGTAGGTTTTTTTCTTAATGACGAAATATGGTTGTTTAATATAATCGGGAAATTATGGGCTAGCGTCAGTGATGATTTGTTGCTTGGTTATCTTTAAAGGTGAATATTTATCAATAAGTGTATCTAATGTATCTCTTCTCACCATGGTTTCACTCAATTTTTCACTCTTTGACTATTTCACCTCGACTTCTTTTTATTTGTCTTTCAAATTTTCAACTACCACCTTATCCTCTTTGGGTGCGGAAGGTACTATTCATTTTCTCAACTCAAATGCATGACAATCTCATTTTATATTAGTTAAATTTGCTATTTACTGGGTTAAACTCTCGACTTGAGCTTCTCGTCTTTGCATTGCTGCCACATGTTTCTCTTCATCTTGCTCTGTAGCATGTTTACCTTCAAGAAATTGTTTTGTGTTACCTGCATAAAAGTATTCAAAGTGTCTTCCAGTGACATAATCTTATTTTCTGTTTCCCCTTGATGCAGTTTTTAATACGTAGCGTCATTGATTGAATGTGCTTCCTCTGACTTCCTATTATTAGGACAATTTCTTGCAAAATGTTCTTCACCATAGTTAGTGCATAATATAAACGACACCAGATTTTCCGATCCTTGGTAAATTTGTGTTGCATCCAATTTCTGGTTGAGAAGATTCATTTTTTTCCTTAATGCTTCATAGTCTTCTAAGGTCAGTGCCGCTTGTGGCTATCTGACATGTTCCACTACCTTGACTTCTTTCTTACCAGCTACATTGTACTCATTTAAGCTCATTTTATCTATTAGCTCTCTTACTTGGGGTTCTGTTAATGATTTAATTGTGTCCCCTACTGCTACATCTAAAAGCATCCTTGCTTGAGTTTGTAACCCTTTCACAAAATTTTGCATATGCTCCATATTGCTCATATTATGGTTGGGACATCATCGCAGTGACAGATTTGAGCCTCTCCCATGCTTCATGCAATTCTTTGGTCTCTTGTTCAAAATTTAATATTTTTTCCTTTCTCTCGTTGAACTGCGTAGTTATGAAAAACATTTCAAGAAATTTATCTTCTAGTTATTTCCACGTTTCAATAGTTCTGTGCGGAAGATATAGTATCTTGTTCTTTGCTCTCCCAACTAACAAAAAGCTGAACAACGTCAATTTGAATTGATCTTTTGTCATTCCTTCTTGGTTAGCACATTGAAGTCGTCTCGTAGAAACGAGCCAAGTGTTCGCAAGTATCACGAAACACACTTCCATTGAAAGGATTATCTCTAAGACCTGAAAGGAGAAAAACATTTATGTTAAAATTTCACAGGAATTGCGGGTACGAAACTCACACATACTTGTCCTACATCCATTTGTTTGCAATAATCTCCTATTGTTAGAATTGATGGTATGACTTCCATGATTTTTAGCTCTTCATCCTCATTATCTGAATTGTACATACACAAACAAAACACCTTAGAAGTAGGGTGTCACAAAAATCAAAATAAAAATAAGAAAGTAAAAGCAAAAATTAAATCTAAACAAAAACGTTGCACAAGTGTTTCCTTGTTGAAATTATCAACAGTCCCTGACAATGGTGCCAAAAACTTGATGATTTCTCGATAAGTTTGTCGATAACGTCGAAGTAATAAAAATACCAAAACCATAGGTACTTCTATTTAACAAGACAATAATCGTGCAATGTTTAGAAAATACTAAATAGGATTTTTTAGTTTTAACGGGAAAAGAAAATTAAGGCGTTCTTTCAATAATATGAAAGCAGTCAGTGAAGGATAGAAAAACACTTAGAAAGGGGGGGTTTGAATAAGTGTGACTTTAAAAACTCTTAAGATAAAAACAATGAACACAATTATTTTTATCCTAGTTCGTTGTTAATGAAACTACTCCAGTCCACCCCCTTAGAGTGACTTACCTCAACTGTGGATTTAATCCACTAATCAATCTGATTACAATGGTTTTCCACTTAGATAACCTCTAAGTCTTCTAGAGTATACTGATCACAACTTGATCACTCTAGGAAATCACCACTTAGATAACCTCTAAGTCTTCTAGAGTCTACTGATCGCACTGATCATTCTAGGAATCTTTTACAATCAATGTAAAATAAAGTTTACAAGAGTATGAGTTGCTTCTTAGAAAGCTATAATCACAACAGTGATATTTCTCTTAAGTTCTAAGCTTAACACTCGCTAAATATTACAAGAGTTTGTGAGGTTGAAGATGAAGTTCGTGAGCTTTGATTTTGACAGCGCTTTGGTATATTTCACAATAGTTGGTTTTATGCTTTTGATCAGAACTTCCATATTTATAGGCGTTTGAGAAGATGACCGTTGGGTTGCATTTAATGCATTGTGTGAATAGTACAGCTTTGCATTTAATGTTTCACACTTTTGTCAACTACCTCGAGCCATGCTTTTGCTGCTTTTACTGACTTTGCCTTTTGTAGCTTCTAACGTTCCTTTTGTAAGTTAGAGATTAGACTTAATAGTCTGTCATCTTGTACTTGCTTCTGTACTCAGATTTGTGAATACAACGTTTGAATATCAGAGTCAATCAGCTTGGTGCAGAGCATCTTCTTGTCTTCTGACTTTGAAGTGCTTGAGCGTGATACCGTTCAGAACTTCTGCTTCTGACTTCATGTTCTTCTGATGCTTCATAGTCCATGTTCTGATTCTGCTTGACCATCTTCTGATGTCTTGCCAGAGCATGTTTTGATGTAGCCATCCAGAACCTTCTGAGTCAGTGCTTCTGAGCGCTGAATTGTGCATACTCTTTATATATTTCCTGAAATGGGAAATGTAAAGGATTAGAGTACCACATTGTCTTATACAAAATTCATATATATTTTTATCATCAAAACAAGAATATTGATCAGAACAAATCTTGTTCTAACAGTCAGGTATTGTATACAATCCCCGATTTCTCTACTGTTGATGTTTGATGTATTGCATAAATGATATCCTTGCTATAATTCCACGATGAATTAACAAAACCTCTACCCAGTCCCTTGGTGTATAGCTCACTAATCTATACTCGGAGTTTCCTATCCCTAGTCCACTAGAGTAAGCAAGATTAGGCGATGCAATAGAACATTAATTCCTAAGCCACTACTTGAGGTCTCCTATCCCTATTCAACCGGTGTAAACATAAAAATTTCCCTAGGTACAACGCATAAACTAATGGTCACTATTCCCTATGCATCCAAAATCAGAATAAAAGAGTATCTCATAGAAAAAGCATTAAGAACAAGGTGCAATTGAATATAATTATAACTTAAATTATTCATGCAATAACAAATGAAACATATGCCCCAATAGTATTAAAATAGGTTCATCAAACAAAACGTAACCTATGAGAGAATTCGCTACTCATAATGAAAATTACAATACCAACTAAAAATAAGAGGTTTGCATAAAACATCCCTTGAAGAAATGGCCTTCAATGGCTTTAAATACGCTTCAAATATGCCTTCCGACGTTGTAAATTGTCGCTTGTAGTGTAAAATCGCAGAGCCCCCCAAAAAAGTGCCAAAAGTCCCCTTTTAAAGCCTTCAAAATTAGTCAATCGCGTCAGAAATTGCTCAGAAAGGGCCCATCCTGCGCATGATAGCCTGCATCGTGCGCACGATGCAACTTTGGCAGATCCATCACGCACGTGATGGAGCACAATGATGGTGCAATAAATCCAGTAGCTTGCACGTGTTTTCCCCAAGTCCCTATTTCTTCATACTTGATCATTTTTGCTTTGTTTTTTGGCTATTTTTCATCGAATTTAGTGCTTTTTGCCTCATTTTTTTCCCATTTCTTCAACATAATATATGCAATGACAAAGTGTCACCATTATCTGATTTCGATCGTAAATTCAACACGAATTCAAGAAACAAAATCAATCACATAAACCTCACGTATACTCGTGTTTCCTTATGAATTTAACTGGAGCTCCATATACCAATTATTGAAGTTAAACCTCCATTCATGCACAATAATTGAGAAGATTAAAATGGAGATGAAAAAGAATTGTAGAGAGAGAAAAAGTGTAAAAAAACTTTCTAACAAACTTCACTAAAATGAAAATTATTACAAAATGAATTCTCTTACACACTGAATCTTGAGTTCAGTATTTATACAATCAAATTAAAATCCAACTCAAATTAAATTGAAATGTAAATGTCAAAACACTACAAAAAAAAGCCTAGTAGTGACGTGATTTTCGTGCCACAAAGTGGAAAATCACGTCACAACACACAATTTGCGGCTTGCACGTATACGCCGCAGGGGAGTGCGTGGCAATTAAGTTGTGACATGATTTTCACGTCACTGATTAGTGAAATGGAAATCACGTCGCAACATCTTGCACAAATCCTAGTCACTTTTTGTGTTACACCAGTCAAGGCACATAAAAGGCAGACAAGACACAGAAAATAGAGACAGTTTGTGACGTGAAAGCCAAGCCACAAGTTTGCGACATGGAACCCACGTCACTCATCAACGAATATTTTTTTACCACTTCTAATTTTCATTTAGAATGTTGCGACGTGGTACACATGTCACAAATTAGTGACGAATATCTTCAATATTTTATTTATAAAAGGTGTAGTGACGTGGTTCTAGTGACGTGGGAACCACGTCGCAAACACCAATTTCTAGCCACACGGTAACCACGTAACAACTTTACGTGGTTGGGGAACATATTTTTTATAGTTAAACTAAATGAAACTGAATCTGAATTACTTCTATCATAAAGCATAAAGCATGGAGTGTGTGTTATGAGTCATTGGTTCAATAACTTTTGGATTATCTGTTATGTTATCCTGTTTTGGCTATCAAGTCACCTATCATTTACCATTACATTGACACTAAACACAATAATATTAGACTTAAATGTGTATATAAATATTTGCTCAACATAGGATATGACTAGATAAGTGTTTATAAGTATAGGAAATTCACGTCTTACAAATTGTTTTTTTAAGTTTGAATTATAACGAATCCATAAATACTATATGCATAAGAGATGTTAGAAAGGGAGCAGGAAGAATTGTGCAATGGTTGGAGCATCACATTAACATATACATGACTCTGACTGGAGGATTTCAACCATTACCTTGACTGAATAAGGGATAAGCAAAACCGTGCGTATTAGTGATTGATTCTTTTTTATTAAATTTCTTTAGCAAAAGTTATGTTGTTGGAAGAAAAAGACAAGAGAAAATAAACTTGAGAGATAATTGATAATTTACAATACATAGCATGGTTGTTAAATATAATCAATAACTAATTACAATTTACAACATAGAGTAACAAACTAATATAAGATACATAAGAGAAAAAGTTGAATCCTACTGGTCAGGTTGAGGTTCCCAGTGATGAATTTCAGACTCAGAAATTCGTTTCCTGTATTGAGCAATGAAAGCTGTAGCTCTCATATCAATGACAGGATCAGCCACACCCCAACTACCTCTATCTTCATCACTTGGCCACACTTTGTTTGCATAAGCAGCATGATCATAGTATCCTCCTTCTCTTTGTTTGTTACTGTTAGATTTGAAAATGTTGAACACAGACCATGATGACTTTGATTTCCTTTGATGGTTGTTTCCTCCCATTTTACTATTGAGAGTGAGAAAGTTACTAGAAAGTTATTGAAGAAAGAAAGTGTGTTGCGTTGTGTTCTGCTTCAAGTTTGGAAGGTAGAGGGTCTCAATTTATATGGTAGTAATTACTGCAAACCATGGAATCTGATTCAAACCACTTTGGTGGGTGAGTCCAATATTAATGGTTCAAACAAGCTCACATGGAACACTAAAGTATGATTCAATTTTAATAAAAGGTACATTTTCTGGGATCCAATGGTTTCTCCCTTGACTTGATGACTGATGGGATTGCTGTTTCTTCTGTTTTTCAATTCAATGATTTACATTAATACTACTCTTTCAGAATAAATTTCTGTGGATCTTAAACTAGACAAATATCTGACAGATTTGAATTTTAACTAATTTGGTCGAGGCAATCAAATTCTTCTTCCTTCTTTGCTCAGTCCTTTACCAATTATATATTGCCAGCTGTTGCATCTTATTGAGTATATCAACAATCTAAATTAAGTTTACCAATTAATATAATCAATACAACATCTCATAGTAAGCAAGATATGAGAGTAGTACATATAAATATATAATGGTTAACATTTCGCCAAAATAAACTCTTTCTTATCATTAAATTCTAAAGTAATTCACCTTCTCACCTATAAACATAATCCGATCATTTTGAGTATTTTTTCATAAAAAATTTTGACATGCAAATTTAATTGGCACTCTCTTATTATTTAAAATATTAATAAAATAGTATACTAATTACTATAAAATACTAAAACTAATTCATTGTCACGCTCCCTCTAGCAGGTCATCCCTATATCTCTTTCAGCAAAACGATTTCAGCAAAACGATTTCTTTACCTCTCAAGTATTTTGATTTCTCAGTCTTTAATTTCCACAAATGATGTCTCAGCAGTCAAGTTCTCTTTCACTTGAACATTATCCAATTGGATGACATAGGACAGATCAGGAATATTATGCAATTTAGACATATGAAAGACAATGTGAAGATTTGAAAGAGACGATGGTAAAGCAACTCTGTAGGCCATATCTCCTACTTTATTCAAAATTTGATAAGGACCATTGAAACGAGGCGTGAGCTTTCGAGACTTCAACGCACGACCCACACATGTTACATGATCTTCCACTTAGAACTCAAGTGTCTTCCTTCTCTTATCACGATAACTCTTTTGTCTGCTATGTGAATCTTTAATCTTCTCTTGAATCATCTTAACCTTCTCAGTAGTTTGTTGAACAGTCTCTGATCCAAGAACACCACTCTCACCAGATTCATACTAACACAAAGGTGTTCTACATCTTTTACCATACAAAGACTTAAAATGAGTCATTCTAATACAAGAATGAAAAGGTTGTTATAAGTAAACTCGATCAATAACAAGTAACTATCCCAATTACCTCCCTGCTCTAACACGCAAACTCTCAACAAGTCTTCCAAAGATTGAATAATCATCTCTGTCTGACCATCTGTCTGGATAGGGTAAACATAACTTAACATCAATTTAGTTCCCAAGGCTTCTTGCAAACTCTTCCAAAACTTTGACGTGAAACTCAAATATCCCTAGGTTATACAATACTCTTAGGAATACCATGTAACTTCACAATCTCACTGATGTAGATCTCTGCTAACTTTTACAAAGGATAATTGATCTTTATCTGGACAAAATGAGCCGACTTAGTCAATCTATCCATAATAACCCAAATCAAATCACTTCCATTCGAGGTCTTCAACAAACTCTTCACAAATCCCATAAATATTCTACTTCAGTTCCACTCAGGAATACTCCGCGGTTGCATCAACTTAACAATTTCTAATACTCGATCTTTGACTACTGACAAGTCAAACAAGAATACACAAATTCTCCAATATCCTTCTTCATACCTGGCCACCAAAACATTTTCTTAAGATCTTGATACATTTTAGTAGCTCCAGAATGAACACTCAAATTGCTCATGCGACCTTCTTCAAGAATTATCTTCTTAAGTACTGAAAATTTTGTCACACAAATTCTATCTCAGAATTTCATAATTCCATTCTCATCTACTATGAATTCCACTTCCTTACTTTGCTTGATTAGCACTAGCTGATCAATCAATCCCAAATCCAACTTATGACCTTCTTTGACTTCTTCCAACACATCACTAGTCACCTTCAGCATACCCTGCTTCACACTATTAGATGTTACAATCCAATTTTTGAACCGTAAGTTCCGACATATGCAATGACTTCCTACTTAAAGCATATGCTGTCACATTAGCTTTACCCAGATGGTAACTCAACCCAAAATCATAGTCCTTCAAATACTAAAGTCGCCTTCTTTGCCTCATATTCAACTCTTCCTGATCAAATAAATACTTCAAAATATTATGAAAACTTATTCTTTACCTCTTGAAAACTTTCTTCACACTGAACACTCCACATATAAACTTTTCCTTTCTAAGTTAACTAAGATAAAGCCAAAGCCAACTTACAAAAGCCTGGTATAAACCATTTATAGTAACAAGTCAAACCCTGGAAACTTCTAATTTCACTAACTAACTTCAGAGTCTCCTAATGCATTACTACGTCTACTTTAGACGGATCAACTGTTATACCACCGCTGAAAATCACATGACCAAGGAAACTTATTTCTCGCAACCAGAACTATCACATGAACAACTTGGCATACAACTTCTCTTGCAAGATCTACAATACAATTCGTAGATGTCCTGCATGTGCATCTTCTGATTAAGAATACACCAAAATATCATCAATAAACACAACCACAAACTATTCCAAGTAAGGATTGAAGATCTTATTCACATATTCCATAAATACTACTCATGGCGCGTTAGACACACTGAACGACATCGCCGAATACTCATTATGACCGTAATGGGTCCTAAAAGCTGACTACAAAATTTATTCAGCCTTCACTTGAATAAGATGATGACCTTTTGAAAATAAACATAGAAAGACACCCAAAAATTCTAGGTGTTGGGCAAAACTTTCATCTCGGCAATACATTTTCAAGATTGGTATGGCTATGTCAATTTACTAAGAGGACTAGAAGCTATCTATCCAAACTTAGTAAAGGCTTTCTGAAGATATGCAATTGTAAGTATCGATGGAAATATTATTTCATCTGATATCTTTGAGTTTCCTGTCACAATCACTACTCGTACCATTGCTGATGCTATAGATTATTGTTAGAATGAGTATGACCACAAAACATGTATCTCTCAGGTTCACACCTGATTCCTAGATGGTCTCCATCTTGGATATATATAACCTCTGGTTTTGAACCAACTAACCCAGATAAGCTCTTACCCATTGCTAAAGATTTTTTTCAATTTATTCTTTCAAATATTAGTACTCGTCTTGCCAACAAAAACTTTGTGCTTCATGATGATAAACTCTTGACCTACTACATTCTTAATTGTACCCCAATTAACCTACCTCAATTCATTTTCAACCATCTTAAAGAGTCCTTAATCTCATCAAGAGAGACAAACATGTCCTTGATTCCCTATGAAAGTGTCTTATCTGAAGTGCTCTATCAAGAGGAAATTGTAAGAATTGTTTGTAGGATGCGTCTTAGTCTTGAAAATTCTCTTGTGGAAGAAAGTTGTGAGGTCTTTGAGAAACATTGCTTTAAATAATTGCAGTCTTGATGTTCTTTTCTGTACTTTTATGTGGTTTTTAGGTTGTTTTGTATTTGTGATTTTGTATTGTTAAGTTTTTATGATCTTCTTGGTATTCTGTCTGCACTCTTTTCTTTCAATTTAATGAAATGTTCTTTATGATTTTTTCTCTCTGATCTCTTATTCTTAATCGTAGTTTAGAATAAGTTAAATATGTCTTAAAATTTTTGATTATGACGAAAAGTGGGAGAAAGATTATTAATTTTATTTTGATGATATCCCTAAAACACCGCTTGCATGTTTAAAAATTATATACATATATGCAAAAGAATTTAAAATGTATTTCATGTACAAAAATGAACTAAGAACTTCTAAAGTTTAGAATGTTCAAGTAATTAAGTCTTGATAAAGGACTACAAATGTTGTGAAAGTTTCTGTTGATCAAACTCTGATAAAACAAATTCTGCTGATCAGAATGTTCTGAGAGATCGAGTGTTGATAAAAAAACTTCAAACATTGTGAAGGGTCTGATAGATCAAACTATGATAATGAACATGTCTGATGAATAAAGGTTCTTAAGAAGAAAGAATCTCTGATAAGCTAACTCTGATAATCAAGTTAAGAATTCCACTTGCTTAAATTAGAATTCTAGTTTATGTTAATCAAGTTAAGAAAACCCTATTTTCTCTTAATTAATCAAAATATATCACAACGGTTGCACAAAACAACCGTAGTGATATCCCTTTTATTTTTTATATAAAAAATAAAAGGCACGCCTTTACGTTAAAGGAATAAAATATTTGAGGTGGTTGAGGTTCGAACCCTCGATAGCTTGACTATATCACCATGGTAAGGTCATCAACCGCTATTTTATCCATACAACTTTTATTAAAAAATAAAGGCTTAATTGCAATTTTGTTCCCTCTATTATCTATTTTTTTGGGTTTTGGTCCCCCTATTTTAAAATTCGGAATTTTAGTCCCTATATTTTAATTTTTTGAGGATTTTGGTCCCCCTACAAATTCGAAGACAATTTTAAATGAAATGA
Organism: Vicia villosa; assembly: GCF_029867415.1. Lineage (NCBI taxonomy): Eukaryota > Viridiplantae > Streptophyta > Magnoliopsida > Fabales > Fabaceae > Vicia > Vicia villosa. The sequence continues at coordinate 120,587,113 of NC_081180.1, forward strand.
CGCTCTTAATAATGATGTGTTAGTGTCAGTTTAGCAGTAATCTGTTCAAAAAAGTTATTTTTATTTAAAATTTATGTTGAACATGTCATTAATCTGAGTTTCATTTCATTAAAAATTGCCTTCGAATTTGTAGGGGGACCAAAATCCTCAAAAAACTAAAACAAAGGGACTAATATTCCAGATTTTAAAATAGAGGGACCAAAACCCAAAAAATAATAATTGAGGACCAAAATTACAATTAAGCAAAAAATAAATAAAAAAATGTTAGCGCTTGAGTTTAGAGATATCACCACAGTGTTTGGAAGAACTGTGGTGACATGGGCATTATATGTTTTCCAAATATTTTTAAAATCAAGGTTCAAATGATGCTTGAACTTTATCAAATTTATTGAAGAGTAGTTCAGATTTTGGAGGGAGCAATATAATAATGGCAAAACATCATTTTTGGTCCCGTAAGTTTACCTCAAGGTTCATTTTAGTCCCTTAATTTAAAAATGTTCATATTGATCCTTTAACTCTTCAAAACGTTTCATTGCAGTCCTTTTAGTCTAATTAGCGACGAATTTAGCGGCATATAATAATTGATGGTTAAATTGACATCATCATTGGTTCAAAATACAAATGTAGACCTATTGTAATATATTTTAAAGAGAAAAAAAGAAAGATTTTTTTTTTAATAATGCCAGTTTTCGGCTGAGCGCGGTAGCCTTGGGGTTGCGCTGACAAAACAACGTCGTGATGTTACCAGAGGTAAAACTAGCGGTAGTCAAGTGAAGGTCGTTGGTTAGACTGTTGTCCTTATATATCGAATTGTTTTGATCATCTTCTCGAATTCCTCAAGTGATGAGTCGTATTTTTAGAAGGTTGGTTATGTTTCTTGGAATCATTAAGTGATGGGTTGTGTTCTGGACTCGAGTAGAAACTTTTAATTTAACAATAGAATAAGGGATAAGTGATAAGTCAAACCATGGAGTGATTTAACCTTTAACCCGTTGTTTCTCACCGTATTGAAGTGCTTTAGAAAAAAGTAAATAAAAACCTAAAGAAATATGTTATCTGAAATACATACTTTGCATTGATCTCTCTACATATCATGGATGATAAATATAATCAATAACTAATTACAATTTACAACATAGAGGAGCAAACCAATATAAAATACATAAGAGAAAAAGTTGAATTCTACTGCTCATGTTGAGGTTCCCAGTGATGAATTTCAGACTCAGAAATTCGTTTCCTGTATCGAGCAATGAAAGCTGTAGCTCTCATATCAATGACAGGATCAGCCACGCCCCAACTACCTCTGTCTTCATCACTTGGCCACACTTTGTTATCATAAGCAGCATGATCATAGTATCCTCCTTCTCTTAGTTTGTTACTGTTAGATTTGAAAATGTTGAAGACAGACCATGATGACTTTGATTTCCTTTGATGGTTGTTTCCTCCCATATTTTACTATATATTAAGAGTGAGAGTTCCTAGAAAGTTATTGAAAAAGAAAGTGTGTTGTGTTGTGTTGTGCTACACGTTTGGAAGCAGAGGGTCTCAATTTATATGGTAGTAATTACTGCAAAACAACGTTTAAGTTAAACTATGTCAATGGAATCTGATTCAAACAACTTGGGCGGGTGAATCCGCAATATTAATGGTTTAAACAAGCTCACATGGAACACTAAAGTATGATTCAACTTTAAGAAAAGGTACATTTTCTGGGATCCAATGGTTTCTTCCTTGACTTGATTACTGATGGGATTGCTGTTTCTTCTGTTTTTCAATTCAATGATTTACATTAATACTACTACTCTTTCAGAATAAATTTATGTGGATCTTAAACTAGACAAATATCTGACAGATTTGAATTTTAATTAATTTAGTCCAGGCAATCAAATTCTTCTTCTCTCTGTGTTCAGTCCTTTACCAATTATCTATTGCCAGCTGTTGCATAATTTTGAGTATATCATGGCAAGATACGAGACTAGTAATTCATTCTCTCCCAAATCGGTTCGTTATGAGTTTTTTTCCATAGAATTTATAGACCTGCCAATTTAATTGGCACTCCCTTATTATTTAAGGCAAAATACTCCTTTTCGTCTCTTAGGATAACTTTGGGGTTTATTTTGGTCCCTTAACTTCAAAAAGTGTTATGTTGGTCCCTTAACTCTTCAAAAGGTGACATTTTAGTTTTTTTGTCATATTAGCGACTGATTTAGCGACCAATTTTTGAGTTTTTCCGTCGCTAATGTGACAAAAAGGACTAAAAGAACACTTTTGAAGAGTTAAGGGACCAATGTGACATTTTTTGGAATTAAGGGACCAAAATGAATCCCGAGGTTAACATAAGGGACCAAAAAGAGTATTTTGCCTTTTATTTAAAATATTAGTAAGATAATATAATAATTACTAAAATTCATATTCAAATAATTTTAATATAAATAATTATATGATTATATATATATATATATATATATATATATATATATATATATATATATATATATATATATATATATATATATATATATATATATATATATATATATATATATATATATATATATATATATATATATATTTGATAAATTAAAATATTTTATAAAATTGATAAATTCATGACTTTCGTTCTCAAGAAAGAGGCACTTCCCAAGACCCAAAATATTTCATTGCAAAAGTTCTATAAGGGCCAAAGATACACTATCATCAGAAGGTAGGTAAAATCTTTGCGACCCTTGTAGTTGTGGCAAGAAAATTGAGATATTATTTCCTTGTGCTAATTTTCTATTTTATGATTCACATTAATTGTAGTAAAATAAATTAGGCAGTAGCATGCTAAATAGGATGTTCTAACTTGCACAGAAAACATATTTTACAAGATGTTTTATCGTGATCATTTGACATCATGTCTGTTACAGTTTACAATTTTGATTTTGTTTAGTTTGTTATAGATGCAAAATATTATGGAAATATTATGCAATCCTATGTGGTGCTTAATTTAAGAATAAACGATTTTATCTGTTTATTCAAGATGTATTCTTAGTTTCTAAATATGGAGATTATTTAGGAAACTAATGATTGAAGACCTATTTATATGGAGAAGCTTTTGCAGATTTTTAGCAGTCTCCTTGCTGTGTTTTGAAGCCGAAATCCAGTCCAGATGTGTGCTTTAAATAGAAGACAACAAACCTAATTGAAGAGTGGAACTTACGGTGTATGTTTTTAGGGTTTATGTGTGTGTTAATTTTGAGCCCCTTGAATATCATGTTGATATAAGAGTATGACTATTTCTATTGAGTAGTAAGTTTTGTCATTTATTCATAAGATTTTAAGCATTGAATGATTAAGTGTTACTCATGTATCATTACAACACGGAAGGGCTTTAAAAGCGCTTTTTATGGGCTTTAAAAGCGCTGTGAAAGGCAGCGCTGGCGTAGGTAACAAAAGCGCTTCAGAAAGCGCTCTGGTAGGCCCCCCCCCCCTATAAGAGCGCTTTTCTAGAAAAAGCGCTCTGGTAGGCCCCCCTATAAGAGCGCTTTCTTGGAAAAAGCGCTCTTGTAGACCCCCCTTTAAGAGCGCTTTTTCCAGCAAAGCGCTCTGATAGCCCCCCCTATGAGAGCGCTTTTTCTGGAAAAAACGCTCTTATAGCCCCCCCTATAAGAGCGCTTTTCCAAAAGCGCTTTCGTATGTTGCGTTTTTTTTTATTTTTTATGCTTTTTTATTAATCTTTGGCAGCGCTTTTACTAAGAAGCGCTTTAGTAGGGGGACCTTTAAGAGCGCTTTTTAAAAGCGCTGTCGTTGCTAAATGAGGTATTTTAATGTGCAGCCTGTAATTTAATCCTCCCAGTCGACCTGTAATATTTTCGACCTGTAATATGTTTTCAACCTGTAATATTTTCGACCTGTAATTTATTTTCGACGATATTATTTCAGCCATCAGTAAGACAATATATATACTAATATAATACCATTATAATATCCAAAATTATATATATACATCATTACATCGATAATATTATAGTTCAAATCGACACAAATCCTACATGAAAAATTGCTTAATATAAAATTGACACAAATCCTCTTTTATTTCTTCCAACTTAAGTCTCGGGTACCCAGCAGCACGGAATTCGTCAAGGTACTACAAAACAAAAACATAATATGAATGATATATTTAGATAAATGTAATAAATTATATGAAATTATCTTAAGTTATAAATTCATACCGTGAGCGGAATCTCTAATTGATTTGCCTGAAGGATTTCTTTCATAAACCTCAATACAAAGTATCCGCAATCGTAACTGTTTCGCTGTTGCGGACACTACATAGAAAAACAAATAAGATTCTATAGTTGTCTTGTTTTATCAAGGAGCATAAATATATTATAAGCAAAATTGTGAAAAATAATGTACCTGCACTTGGATCCAAGTAATGTTGTTAGATTTAGTTCGGGATACCTGTGCGTCCCGTTGACTTCGGAACACTTGTATTGATCTAATTAACAAATATATAAAAGCATATGTTTAGATCAATCCCACAAATAAGTAAATATATAAATATACACGAATATATATTTAGAACGATCCCACTTACAAATCAACGATGTCCTTCATAGCCGGATAATTGGTCCATTCATCATTTACTGAATTCAGATAATACACGACTTCCCTTATAGGGTTGATAGCAAGCTGCAACCAGTGTGCTCTATAAATTAAAACAATAGGTTATATGAAAATTTTGCTATACACAAAAGAAACAAAGATTAGATGAACAAAGAATGAGAAACTAACCCTACTGGTCGGGTATTATACGCCCAAAGATGCAGACTTTCTGTATTGCCGGTAGACATGAATCTATCGACTAAGCGCTGTCTAACTGATTCCGGTTCCGAAGCAATTGCCATTCCGCTGCAATGGGCGGATGACACGAAACGGAATCTGTTAGACAATGGATTCCCGCGCAACACTCTGTCATACAACAACCTTAAATAAAAACATAATAAACATTAGATTATTTTCATTGAAATGTGTAAATAAATTATATTGTGGGACTAATTAAATAATATATCGGATGAGTGAATATTACCGGATGTATGAGTGCATGTTACTGACGCCTAGTTGATCATGCCTAAAAATCTCCTCCAAGTCATCAATTGTAATAAGTGACTTGAATTCAATACCGAAGACACTTTCATCCATATCGATTTCACGTAAAGCACCATCTTTCAAATCGGACATATCAACCATTGTTGCGAGCGTCGACCGGTATCGAGGCACAAAAGCACCGCCTTTTTTTGCCGCTTGCTTCGGAGGACCAGTGGGTGGTACGGTACGAACTTGCTGCGTCACTTGTTGTGACTCCCGAGCGGATGCCTAAAAATCATATAAGTTAGGTAAAATATAAAATCATGCAGATTTAGATTCAGATTAATTATTAACACTTTAAATGTACCTCTTTTAGTGATGCAACAGACTCCTCCTCCTGTAAAATCTCTTTACCCTTAATTGCGGGTTTTATAGGAGCAGTCTAAAATTAAAATGTAAAAAATAATTAATAAACGGTTTAGAATTGACATTCGAAAACTAAATGATTCATAATCGTTTTCAATATACCTCATCACTAATGGTAATGAGCTCCGAGGGCCATGCAACAAATGATCCTATTGCATCTCGCAGCAATGTCGTCTCTGAGACCATGTCAGGTACCGGTAGCATCGCATCATGATCTACTACAACATCCACCGATACTTTCAGGTGTCCATCCGGGAGCGGTCTATGGTGAAGTAAATCTCCCAAAGTGTTGTGCACTTTTCCCTTGCCAACTAGTCGATAATTCGGTTCCGATAAGTATAGTTGGCAAGATGAAATGCCCTAAACCAATAGTAAATATAAAGTCATTATCATTAATAAAATAGAACAATTTAAAAGGAAAAAAATTATAATTACCTCGGGAAATTTCCTTTGATAGTTGATACTAGCCTTATCACTAGTTTCTTTCACCGATGAAGTGTTGCACTTTTCTCTCATATACATCTCTTTATCTCTTTGCAATTTAGAGATTTGTGCTTGCAATTCCTGCAACTTTTGCAACACTTCTTAATTGGTAGGATTTCTTCTCCTAGAACTCTTGTAAAAAGAGGTTGGAGTCACACCATGACCCTTACCCCTCACCCGACCGGGATACTCAGGAGCATCTAGTGCTCTACTAAGTACGCTCCCCTCACCGGTGGATGCCGATTGCGACAAGGTCTCCTGTAATTCATTTACATTAAAAAATCATTTATATATTAAAAAACATTTGATTTAATTAAAGACACAGTATTATACTTACACATTCAGTAAAAACTCTCTGAACTTCGGGATCGACAGCTTGATTCTTGCCCACACGAGCTTCCCTCCACAACACATGTACAGGAAGTGAGGTTTCCTCACTTTTAGTCTCCTCTAACTATGCATTGACACAAATGATAAAATCTTCAAATAAAACACATTTAGACAATTAATTAAAACGCATTTCTATTTACTTACAGTTTTATCCTTCAAGCGTGCATATCCCAAACGCCCTTTTTGTATGGATATGCGGGTTTTGATGCTCTCGCGCTATTTGTGACACTCCTTTTCCGAAAATCTTCATCTCTTTGATTTACAAACTTAACCCAATCTTCTTCATCAATGAAGATCTCATACTTTTTTGGCCGTCCCAGCGCCTCTTCAAGAAAGTTTCCATCTTTATCCTTAAGATAGTTATTTGTCAAAAAAGCTTTCCACCCTCTATATCTTTTTCCGGCCAAACTAAGTATGTAGCGTCTACGCTCATCTGGTATGTCAAAAGTCCTCTGCAAAAAAACATACGCATAGTGTGTTAGTATAAGTAATGTAAACAATTTATCGTCAAGATAATAACAACAACCATATATGGTATATACCTGAAGCTCTTCCCAAATCGCTTTTTTTTTCGCATCCAAGTCTTCGCTTTTTAGATTCCATTTAGCTACGGAGACTGGAATATGCATACGAACAAGTGTACCAATGTAGCTTGTCAACTTTGCAAAATTAGGACCAATTGGCTGTAATTCAGAATTCCATTCCAAAGGGTATACTAATCCTTGGTCTCTATGTCGAATGATTCCCTTCATAATGGTGATGCCTCGTGCAACTTCTTTTGCTTCAGTATCAGGTGGAGCATTTGTATTCGGAGCATCTCTTTCTTGATTATCTCTTTCTTGTGAGTTTTCTTGTGAGTTTTCAGGTGGAACATCTCTATCCGGAGCCATTTAACCTGTATCAAACAAACTAAAGCACATTAGTACACTATTAATAAGCTAACAATCTATACAAGTCAAATGGAAGTCAAACCATGCATGTACAAGTGTATCGGAAACGAAATCGGTACAAATCAAAATAAGCGTCAAAAAAGAAAGTTGTCGGAATTGAACGAAATTTACATGGCTATGGTAAAACGTCCCCACGGACTCAAAAATAAAGTCGGTTTTCCGAAATTCAGACCCTAAGCCCGACTTTTGATTACGGGCAGAAGCAAAACCGATAAAAAAACAGTCCCGAAATGTAAAGATAAGTGCATGAGCAGCTCCGGAATCGTCAAAATAGTATAGTTACATGTAAAGAAGTCGACAAACGGATACATGCTTCAAAAGTTATGTACAAAACGAGAATATGCACCAAAATAGAATAAGTACTATACTATTGATTAAAACAATCGGTACAAATTGAATAAAACAAATTAGTCGGAATATGTATACTATTACCTTTATCACTAACGTCTCTTTCTTTTCTTGGTAGGATTGTGTTCTACGCATCTCTTAACAACGCGGACGGTTGGATTGATCCAAATACCCTCATTATGATCATTTCTAGTACAAGATTCATTCTCATTTTGATCGTTTCTTGTACAAGATTCAATGCCAACACCAATATCACCTTGATCTTCAATGTTTTCATCAACTATTTTGTTAGATAAAAGCACTATAGACCATTTCGTACTTGTCGGATCATTGACATAGAACACTTGTTTAGCTTGAGAGGCTAGAATGAAAGGCTCATCTTTGTACCCTACCCTATTGAGATCCACTTGCAAAAATCCTGACTTATCCATTCGTATGCCACTATTATTTCCAACCCACTTGCAACCAAATACAGGAATCTGAAACTTCGCGTAATCAAACACCAAAATGCGCTCGATAACCCCAAAATATGACAAATTTGCAAATTTCGGATTTAAGTCATTCGCACTTGATATGTGCATTGCTTCAGCTACCAAGGTAACACCACTATTTTGCATAGTACTTTTATCATCCTGTTCTTTGGTATAAAATGTGTATCCATTAATAGCGTATGCGCTATAAGAAAGCACAATTACAGTTGGACCATAGGCTAAACATCTCAACCTTTCTGTTACTGAAGCAGGATCTGAACGATACTTTGAATAAATATGATCCCTAAACCACGGTATGAAACTTCGATTGTGCTCTCGTACTATCCAGTTCTCATTTCTATTTGGATTTAAATCTCGGAGAACAACCTTGTGCATTTCAACATACGGCTCAACCTCAATCTCATTGTGCAGAACATACAAGTGCGCTTGATCCCGTTCGACCATTGATACTGTCACAACTTTATTTCCAATTAGCCTTTTTCCTTCTTTTTTTTCGACAATATGAGATTTGGGGAGTCCAATTGATTGAACATTTGACAGATATTCAGTACAAAACTCAACCGCTTCTTCAACAACGTATCGTTCGGCAATACAACCCTCCGGTCGACTTCTGTTTTTCATGTACCCTTTTAATATTTTCATATAACGTTCAGCAGGGTACATCCATCTCATATAAGCTGGTCCGCACAATTGTGTCTCTTTCACAAGATGAACGACTAGATGAACCATTATGTCAAAAAACGAGGGAGGAAAATACATTTCAAGATCACATAAAGTAACAACTATCTCTTTTTGCAATGTTGGTAAGATCGCGGGATTGACCACCTTACTGCAAATTGACCTGAAGAAGAAACACAGCTTAGTTATTGCGCTTCTTACTTTTTCTGGCAGAATAGAACGTATACCTATTGGTAAAAAATGTTCTATTATAACATGACAATCATGCGTCTTCAAACTCTTTAACTTGAGGTCTTTCATGGACACAAGTCTTCTAATATCTGAAGAGTAGCCTTATGGAACTTTAACTTCACTGAGGAACTTACACAATGTTTTCCTCTCCTTTCTAGATAGAGTGTAAACAACAGGTGGCAGATATGTTCGTCTTCCTTTCGTCACGGGTCCCAATTCAGTTCTCATTCCCATGTTTACCATGTCCTTCCTTATGTTAAGGCCATCCTTAGACTTTCCTTGTATATTGAGTAACGTACCTATGACGCTGTCAAATACATTTTTTTCAATATGCATAACATCCAGGAAATGTCTTACGTACAACGACTTCTAATATGGAAGTTCAAAAAAAATGGACTTCTTCTTCCACCCACCCTTGACAAGTGAATGTGCAAAAGGCTTGCCAAACTGAGTGCTCACATCTTTCACCTTTTCAAAAATTTGATCACCTGACAAAAAAGGCGGGGCTGTACCATGTTCGGCCTTTCCGTTGAATGCTTTTCTCCACCCACGGTAGTGATGATTAGAATTTAAGAATCTACGATGGCCGAGAAAGACATTCTTCTGACAAAGCTCCAATCGTGTCGTATCGATTTCATTTTCACAAACGGGACACGCCTTTTGACCTTTATTGCTGTACCCGGATAGATTTCCGTATGCTGGAAAATCATTAATTGTTCCAAACAACATCGCCCTCAAGTTGAAACTTTCCTTCCTATACCCATCGTAAACCTCCACACTGTTGTCCCACAAAAACTTTAAATCTTCGATTAACGGTGCCAAGTATACGTCTATGTCATTCCCTGGTTGTTTAGGCCCAGAAATTAGCATAGATAACATCATGTACTTACGCTTCATACATAGCCACGGAGGTAGGTTATAGATCATAAGAATCACAGGCCATGTGCTATGCGAGATACTTTGAATACCATGCGGGTTCATTCCATCAGTAGACAACGACAACCGAAGGTTTCTTGCTTCTTTTCCAAATTCAGGATAATCAGTATCAACTTTCATCCATTGTGGTGAGTCTGCCGGATGTCGCAACTTTCCATCAATAATTCTTTCATCTGCATGCCAAGTCAAGTGTCTTGAATCGGTCTCACTACGATACATGCATCTAAATCTCGGAATTATAGGAAAATACCATAAAACTTTAGCAGGAGACAACTTTTTCTTATATCGAGGGGCACCACATTTAGGACACTCATTCAACGCTGCATACTCGTTTCGAAACAAAACGCAATCGTTTGGACATGCATGTATCTTATCATAGCTCATGCCTGTTTACGGTGATTTCCGGTAAACAACCGCTAGTCTTCCAAACTATAATAAATATGATTTGGTTACTCGCAGGATCGACTAGATTGATCCTAGGACACATAGTCAAAAAGATTGTTATCAATGTTCATTTGAACCATATTCATGATTCGTCTTCTTCAATAAGCGTTGTTCGATTAAAGAACAAGTAATCTTGATAATCACTTTGTTATATGTAAGTATGATTTTAATGAAAAGATAAGTAACATAACATATGAAACTAAAAGGACTGTTAAAACGTAAAGAATCTTAGAATGCAGAAACGTTAAAGACTTTGAAAATAAATGACATGAAAGTAATTCGAAAGTAAATGATATTAAAGTATAGATACAGAAATGTAAATGGCAAGAAGTAAATGGAATGCAGTAATTCTGAAAGATATTCGAAAACGAAAGATAATACACATGTATTAAAGTGGTGGTGTCATACGTACATTTTCTCAGCGAACTCTTTCTCTTAACGCTTGATACTTGAGTAAATATGTGAGTGATTTGTACAAGATGAACACACAGAATCCTAACATTAAGACTCCTATTTATACTAGTTTCGACCTTAACGGTCCTACACTAATCTGCTGCCACGTCTCTCATAAGAACTTCCAGCGATGCCATCTGTTTCTTGGACAGTTACGAAACCGTCTTCGAATTTCAAATCTTCCCGCCTGAATCTGTCTTCGACGCGTGGCAGTGTAAAAACACTACGAAAACACGCTAAGTAGTAATACTTGAATATATTTTATAAATTTTGTCTAAGTCCCCGAAGACACATACTTTCGCTAGCTTTCAGTATTCATTATCTTCATAATGAACTTAGAAATCTTTTTCCTCGAAGCATGGCCATCAGTAGCCATCTTTTATTTTTAAGGGATGGCCATCAGTAACCATCTTTCCTTCGATTTTCCACTTCTTTGAAGGACAAATATTACAAGACGAAATCTTCAGCTAACAAATTGCCCCCAATAAATGCCTGTTTCGAAAATCAACAGAAATAGGCGTTTCTTGTCATCATAAGATTTCGTTTCTTATTGATCTTTGAGAGTTCCAAGACTGCTGACTAACGTCATAATCATTGATGACCCTGTTCCCGAAACGTCTTGTCATTTTCAAAGATGTCTTCTCATAACTTACATTCCCACGTTTTTGACCTTACTTCTTGATCATTACTCCTATATACTAGGAGTGAAGCCAATTTATTCCACCACCGTCGGATTAAATCACCAGCCGCCACGTGTTCTTTGGGTTTTACCCAAAAGATTTAAAAAGGGTTTCCGTTAAACCTTTAAATACTTGGTCTTGCACTTCTATACAACCTTTCATTCCTATTTCTTCATCTTCTTCAACGGAAAACCAACATCCTCAATCTTTTCAAAATCTTGCTTTCTTAATCAAAATCTCTCTATGGCTTCATCTTCAAATGTTCTTCAACCTGTTCTGAAGCTCCAATCAACAACACGGTCTGGGGAACAAGAGCACATTCCAAACCCTAACACCGAAGAAGTACGCGCTATTTACGCTTCCCAGGTAATCATTCCCTTTGAACTTTCTGGAAAATCTCTTGCTTTTATGGGTCCGTTACCAGGTGAAAATATTTCATCTCTGAATAGATTCTTCCCTGCTTATTACAAGACTAGACCATTAGTTAGCAAAACTAAGATAGATGAAGATGGCTGTTCTCCCTCAGGAAACTCTGCTAACATTGAAGAAACTTCAACTGTAACCCCTTTGGCTTTGACGAAAATTAGGTTAAACTATATGACCAACGTTGTAAAAGTGTTTAGGTCGATTCCCTTAGCCAAAGATCCTGATTTGTACTATGCCTGGCTAGAAAAAGTAGAGAAACAGAAAGAATCCTTCTGGAAATCGTTAGGAATATACGATTTGATTCAACTGTCAAAAACAGGCTTAGAATATAACCAACCCATGCTAGTAGCAGCGGCTCACTTTTGGGATGCTTCTCACAACACTTTCCATCTCCCATGTGGAATGGTTACCCCCACTCTTTTCGATGTGGCTGCGATTACAGGACTTCGACCAACTGGCGAAACCTTCGATCCCAATGAGATGGATATTGATACTATTGGTTTTAATGACTCGATAGTCACTTATACTGCATTCATCCAGAAGCACCATATCACCACCGAAACGGCAGTATCCGATGAAGAGCATATTGCTTTCTTAGCGCTATGGCTCTCACGATGTGCCTTCTGCTCAAGATCCATACAAGTTGCAAAGAGATACCTTTGCATGGCTAATCAGTTGCATGCTGGAAAAAAGCTCAACCTTAGCCAACTGCTTTTAGGGTTTCTTTATGAAAACCTCAGCGAAGCTGCAAACCTTACCAAGAATTACAAATCCGGTACTTTGCTTTATGCTGGTCCTTTCTGGCTATTGCAACTGTGGCTTAACGCTACATTCAAAACCCATCTTCCCTTTCGAGGAAACGTCAATGAGGAAGATAGCAAAATCAATAATCGAACTATAGAAGGGACCAGGTTAGCTTACCTGACTCCAAAAGAAGAAACTGGGAAGCTTCGTGAACACTTTCTAGCGTATTCAATGATGTTTGCCCAGCGTAATCAGTTCGATCCTTCTATGGCCCCGTTTGTACACAGAACAATAGGTCCCGAATGGTTTACTCGAAAATTCCCATCAACATCTCAGGATCAACAAACTGAGTCTATGGAAATTTGGAAAGCCTTTCTGACTCCAAGGTTATTTTCTCATCGTCTTCGACCATCAAAAGGTCAATGTATTCTCGTGTGCTATCAACCAAATTTGGTCTCGAGACAGTTTGGGTTGGTTCAAATAAAACCCAAGTGCTTATATGAGAAAAGGAGCCATATGTGTTTCCATACCTTGTACTTGACTGAAGGAGAATGTGAAACAAAAATCAACAAATATGTTGGCACCACCGATTTTTCTCCTATTCCTTTCGAACCTGCTTTTTACTCTACACCAGATTTTCACCAATGGTGGACGGATTATTATAGCTCCCAAATCTTTGATGCCGATAGTCTTGCTCAAGAACTAACTGCAGCTTTTGCTGATGTGCAGGAGAATTTTCACAAAGGTACTTCAACTCATATTAAAGAAATCCAAGCTTTTCAAAATATTCTTTGAAACTATCTACAGGCCTGATGATCTTAGTCGGACCGTTCGTGAGGCTGCAGTCATTTTGCGCGAAAAGTTTTCCGCCAAACTGGATAAGTTGAAATTGCCCTCGTATGTTCGACCAGAACTACGTTATGAAGTGGCTTTCAAACTTAATCCTCCAAAATTCCCTCCACTGCCAAGTGCGGATTTTGGTGTGGCTTTGAGCCCTCCTTTTCCAAATTGGTTTGTGTGTGGCAACGTTTTAAAAGACCTTCAAAACAGTACTAAAAAACGCGCCGAACGAGTGGTTCCGACTAAGCATACCTTGGATACTTTCAAAGGACATCTACATATAGATCTTGAACATGTTCGTGTCTTGACTCCAATACCTGAAGGTTTGGATTCAGACAATCTTTTCGACTGACTTTTCTTTTCTTTGCTAATATACTGATTTCAGTTTCAACTACAGCTGTTGCACGAAGGAGGAAGATTAAGGAAGCTCCTGCCCAAAAGGATTCTGGGACATCTAAAAGCAACAAACCAAGTGAGAGTGACTCCATCATTACTGACGAGAAGCCCACGGTACATACCCATCTCATATTCTTAATCTTGTACAATCTGTGAGTAGTACTCATCTTACTTATCATCTATTTTCCAGAGCTCGAAACCCCCAACAGGTTCGAAGCGGAAAGTTTCTTCGACAGCTGCCTCAGATGGCGAAGATAAATCCCCTCCTCGTACTAGACAAGGACACAGGAAGAAACAAAAAGCTGTTACCCCTTCAAGAAAAGGGAAAGAGATAAGTCCCTCTAAAGCTGCTTCTCCTGGCGATTAGGCATCCTCTGAAGAATCTCCTTTAAAAGTTGCCAGTAATGCTTTCGTTGTTGAAAGTCATAATTCAAGTCCAGATAATATCCCAACCAAGGTATTTGGGTTTCACCCCACATATTATCCTGTAATTTTAACTAAATGATTGAACTGACATTTTACCTTGTTATTGCAGGATGATGCTGGCACTGCCACTTCAGGTTTTAAGGATCATGGCCTTACCATTAATGTTGACAAACTTTACGGTAATCGCCAATCTTTAACTTTCGTCAATAAACCCCTCGAAGGCTTATCTTTATGACTAACTCTGCTCCGTTTTAATACAGATACCTCTCAAAACAAAACTCATGTTCTTTCCCCAGTCTTCGAAGATGCTAGGCCAATCGCCACCATATTTCCTAATGAACCAATCGAAGAAAGCCAATCCACTGACGAATCCCCACCTACTCACCAAGACAAAAATCTGGAAGAAGATCACCCATTCTCAGGCAGCGACAATGTGAACCTACAACCACATGACAGCGAAGATACTGCATCGGAGCAAGATGCTATGGAGGAGACTTCTAAACCAGAAAAACAAGATCCTCAAGGAACTTCGACTCTTGATACAGAAGCCATTCCTGGGACAACTTCGACGCTTGCCCCTGCGAAGCCTACTCCTTCGGAGCTGGAACAACTTAAGCAAACTGATCCTCTTAGTTTCCTAAAGGCTATCATGAATGTGAATACTTCTTCGCCTTCGGAACTTGATGTCTCTCCAGCTGTGACTGTAGAATCTAGTGACAAGGAAGATATTCCTAGCCTCCTTCGACAAATAAAAGAGAGATTCTTTGGGGTCAATCTTGTGGATGTTCTCAGCCGGGAACCTATTAAGAGTCACAACTTAAATCAACTTTTAAAGAAAGTAGATTTGCTTCAAGTCTCCACAGAAGTTTCAGAGGTAATTGTTCTGCTAGGTTCTCTGATTGATCAACTCTAGGCCAACATTCTTCGAAAGCAAAATGTCGAAAAAGAGCTATTTGAGACAATGGCCTCTCACGACTCTTCATGGAACTCTGCTGTGGATGCAACGAAACAAGGTGAGGCCCTCAAGCTTAAGCATTCAGAAAATCAGAAGGCTTTTGATGATTATGAGAAGAACATCAACTCCTGGAAACAAGAGTTAAAGGTACTTGAGGACAAGATAAAGGAAGCTGAACGTTGTCAGGCAGCCATACAAAAATCCAACCAACAGGATTTGCTCGAAGTGGTGCAGTCGGGGATTAAACATTTCGAGACTGCACAGAAATTAGTGCCAGAGATCGAAAGATTGAAGAAACAACGGGCACTAATTGAGCTTCGTATGTCTTCGTGGGAAACTCAATACTTGAAGATTAAAAACAATCTCCCTGAGGATTTTAACTAGCTGTCTCCAATCCTGTAACTTGTTGCATTTTCGTTTTGTAATCGAAGCTTTTGTAGAAACATCTATTTGTATGCTTGACTTCTATTTTCTTCGTTTATATCTACAATGTTCGCCAGCACTACTTTAGCGAATCTTTCAATTTCTGCCAAAATATATCTTTAAATTTTCTACAGTGCTTTTATTTAATGCAACATATAGACCCTGAACATCCTTCGCAGCATCCTTTCCTCTAGACTTGACGTTTCCACTTCTCTAGCCATAATCATTACTGAACAGTGACGTCACTTTCTCCAAAACGTCAATTTAAGACGTGCGTGCATCAGTTTCATGATTACTTCTCAACTTCCAAGGGCGGGAAACGGCGGAAGCCATAACTTCTCTCTTTGGAAAACCAAACGCAGTCCAATCAATCATTAACAATTTAAAACCACCCTTCAGTATCCCCAGTCTATATAAAGGGTCTAATATTGCCTTCATTTCTTCATTCATGCGCTTTCTCTCCAAACTAAACACAGAAAAAAGAAAACACACAACTTCTTTCTTAAAAACCTTTCTTTTCCTTGCAATGGCTGGACCTCTTTCCTTTTGCCTTTTTATCATTTCCAGTGCTCGAAGTCTGTCTTCGTCCAAATCTACTAACTCATTCATCATTAACTCCCAGTACACGTTGGGAGGAATGTCTGCTTGTCTTTGTATTCTCACCGATTGCAAATATATCTCAATTGGGAGTACTGCATCATGTCCAAATGTCAACTGGAAAGGAGTTGTATTTGTAGCTTCTTTTGGAGATGTTCGACAAGCCCAAAGTGCTTGATCTAAAGTCTTATGCCAATTCTTGGGTTTCTTTCCCACATGTTTCTTAATAAGGCCAATTATTATTTTGTTTGCTGCTTCAACCTGTCCATTTGCTTGAGCGTAGTAAGGTGTAGAAGTAAATAACTTGAAACCTATTTCTCTGGCAAAGTCTTGCATTTTTCGTCCAATAAAGACTGATCCCTGATCGGTTGTTATACTTTCTGGGATTCCAAACCTATATATAATATGTTTCTGAATAAACTCAATCACAACCTCTTGATCCACATTTGCCAGTGGTATTGCTTCGACCCATTTTGTGAAATAGTCTATTCCTACCAAAATGTACCTTTGACCTTTAGATGACTTGGGGTGAATTTCTCCAATCAAATCTAATGCCCATCCCCTAAAAGGCCACGGTTTTACTATCGTACTTAATTCGTTTGCTGGAGCGTGTTGGATACCTGCATGTTCTTGGCACTCTTGGCACCCTTTCGCAAACTCTATGCAATCTTTTAACATCGAAGGCCAATACATCCCATAACGAAACAAGAGCCATTTCATTTTGTGCCCTGCTTGATGTGCACCACATGCCCCACTATGTACGTTCGACAGAGCCAAGTATGCTTCTGCTTCACCCAAGCATTTCAACAATACCCCTTCAGGAGTTTTCTTGAACAATTCATTTCCCATCAGGAAATATGACAAGGCTCTATACTTGATTTTCCTATCTGTATCCGTCGAAGGATTTTTCAGATAGTTAATAATTGGACTCCTCCAATCTGTGTCTGCCAACGAGTCTATATTTAGTACTTCGAATTCTTCTTTGTTGGCATAACCCAACTGTGAGTTCTCTAGATCACTTGGAGAGAGTTTAGTCGACATTGCTCTTTCTCTTACTTCAATCAATTCCTCCAACTTTTCTTTTGGTACTTTATATCCTGAGGCTAATTGTGCCAAGTCGTTTGCTTCCTGGTTATTCACCCTTGATACGTGTTTTAATTCCACATATTCGAATCTCTTGAGTAGCCTATTTGCAATGACAAAAAACATGATCAAATTCTCTTTGATACACTTGTACTCCTTTGTCAATTGTTTGATGACCAATTCGGAGTCTCCTTTAATTTC
The DNA here is from genome assembly GCF_029867415.1 of Vicia villosa. NCBI lineage: Eukaryota > Viridiplantae > Streptophyta > Magnoliopsida > Fabales > Fabaceae > Vicia > Vicia villosa. The sequence continues at coordinate 120,604,787 of NC_081180.1, forward strand.
GACTCTGGTTGCCCCCAATTCTAACAAAGCCTCAAGTCCAGCAATTAATGCTTCGTATTCAGCTTCATTGTTGGAGCATAATGGACCTTCGATTTTATACTTGAGCTTTGTTGGAATTCCATCAGGAGAAATTATCAACATTCCAACTCCAGTACCCTCTCTATGCGTTGAACCATCGAAGTATAACTTCCAAGGTTTTAAGTCCACATAATGCTGATGATTCTCAACCACCGCATGGTCGACAATGAAGTCTGACACAATTTGACCTTTCATTGCCTTGAGAGGCTGAAATATTAATGAATATTCAGTAAGGGCCAAAGCCCACTTGCCAATTCGACTATGTAGTATTGGCTTAGATAACATATGTTTAATAACATCACAATGAGATGAAACGTAAACATCAACTGGCTTTATATAATATTTAAGTTTGATACAGGAGAAATACAAGCAAAGGCAGAGCTTTTCTATATCAGTATATCTAGTCTCTGCATCATTGAGTACTCTACTTAAGTAATAAATGGCTCTTTCGATGCCATTCTCATCTTCTTGTGCCAGCATGCTGCCTATTGTTTTATCTGACGCTGAAATGTATAGGCGCATGTGCTTCTTCCCATTTGGGGGAGACAGAATTGGTGGACAAGTCAAGTATTGCTTTATCTGATCGAAAGCTTCTTGATGTTCAGCACGCCATTCAAACTTTCCTTGCTTAAGCCGTAGTAGAGGTGAGAAAGCTTGCGTGCGTCCACTCAAGTTAGAGATAAATCTCCTTAAGAAATTTATCTTACCCAATAATGATTGAAGTTCTTTCTTCGTGGATGGAGACTTGGTTTCCACAATGGCTTTTGTCTTGTTCTGGTTAATTTCTATCCCTTTTTTGTGGACTACGAAACCCAAGAAATCACCTGCCTGCACAAAGAAAGCACATTTGAGGGGGTTCATCTTCAAGCCATATTTCCTCATTCTTTCGAATGATTGGCTCAGATGATCGAGATGACTCATACCTGAGGTAGATTTTACCACAATGTCATCTATATATACTTGCATGAATGTTTCTATAAAGTCATGAAATATAGAATTCATTGCTCTTTGATAAGTTGCCCCAACATTTTTCAAACCAAAAGGCATCACAACCCATTCGTAAGTGCCTATTTCCCCTGGGCAACGAAATGCTGTTTTGGATACATCATCTTCTGCTATAAAGATTTGATTGTATCCCGAATATCCATCCAACATGCTCAAATACTCAAAACCTGCGGCTGAGTCTACTAGCATTTCCGCTACAGGCATGGGATACTCATCTTTAGGAGTAGCTGCATTAAGGTCACGAAAGTCTATGCATACTCTTAATGAGCCATTCTTTTTAATTACAGGTACTATATTAGCAATCCATTCAACATACCTTGTAGTTTGGATAAATTTGCAACGCAAGAGCCTTTCGACCTCTGCTTTAATCTTCGAGTGAATCTCTGGCGCGAATCTTCTGGGAGTTTGCTTTATAGGCTTCTTCCCTTCTTTTATTGGTAATTTTAATTCGACTAAGTCTCTTCCTAGACCAGGCATCTCATCATAATCCTAAGCAAAACAATCTCTGTTTTCTTTCACAATTTTGATGACCGTTGTTAATTCTGGTTCTAGTTTTGCGCTGATATATGTTCCTTTTTTGATCATTGTCTCCAAGATTTACTTCTTCAAGTGGATCTTGGGCCAACATCTTTATGTTCGACGCCATTGGGTCTTTTTCGAATCCCAAAGGTTCCTCGTCGTATATTGCATCTAACCTTTGATTTGGTTCTTCTCTTATGATCTCTTCGTCTGGAGCCGTGTCTTCAGAGAGTTCGAAACTCGTACATATCTCCAATTCTGTTATTCCTTCTTTGGTTAGAACTGCATCTATCTTTGTATCTGATAGTTCGGCTTCGAGAGCCGCCTTCCTTTTGTTCTCGGCCACATAGGCCGAAATCTTTTCGAAGAACGAAGACTCAGACATGATTAATGTCATCGTCCCAGCCTGTTGGCCGTACTGTCGGATAATTCTCCAATGGTGCTGTATCTGCTGGACCATCCATGATCTCTCTATCCCATTGGAATCCATTTGGGTGTAAAGTTAAATAGTACAATGCATTCTTATTTGGGGTATACATTTCTTCTGCAGCATGACAAGGGCCTATGTTTGCCAGGTTCCTATCGAAGTTGGTTTTATTCACCTGGTTGACTTCAGCCATATAGTAACTCTGATCACCTTCGATATTCTCCACTATACCATCTTCCCTCCAAATTGTCACCCTCTGATGCATTGTTGAGGGCACAACTGCTACCCCATGAATCCATTCTCTACCAAGCAAAAGGTTGTAGTTTGCTTTTGCTGGTATAACCATAAACATAGTTGGCCTAGTAACTGAGCCTACTGTCAAATTGACCTGAACGACTCCCAGTGTTTGTCCTATTTTGCCTTCGTAGTTAGATAAAACCATGTTATGTGGCCTTATATCCGTATCGAACATACCAATTCTCTTTAGCATGTATTGAGGCATTAGGTTCACTGCTGCTCCCCCATCAACTAAGACTTTATTAATGCCAACATTCTCAATCTTTGCCCTGATATAGAGTGGCTTCAAATGATTTCGCATACCCTCATCAGGCCTTTCGAAGAAAGCATTCTGTTCTTCAACTGCACCATTATTCAGCACATAGTAACACACAGGTCTGTGTTTTGCCATTTCTTCGATATCAGCCTCTTCACAGTCTTCCACTTCAGTTTCCTGATTAAACTCGTGAGGGAGTACGGATACAACATTGCAATTCAAGTTTATAGATGACACTCCATCAGAATCAAAATCATTTGTCATTCTATCCTCTTCTTTCCAGGAATTTGAACGCATCTTTTCTTCTTCATCCAAGAGTTTTTCAGCTTCGAATAATCTGCGTTCCACCGGAGGTTTGTTTGATTTTGCCCCCTGGTGTGGGACTTGGTTGCTACTAGATTCTCCAGTTTCTCTTGGCCTGTATTCCTTCTGAGCCTTTTTTATTCTCTGATGCCTTCTCCACTGGGACCGAGACATAGGATTTTTTCCTTTATAATTCTCCAATCGATACGCCTCTCGACTTGGCCTTTGAAACTGTTTCCTATATGCCATTGCAGTTCTCCCTCCTTGGTCCCAACTTCGCCATTTGTTGGTTCTTGCATCAGCTTGCACCCACCTATCCCTGGGTGCATCTGCGGGGATTTTGAATGTTACCCTTCGAGCTCTAGGGTGTGGGCTATCAGGCCTCTCTGTTGGAGTCCACATGTCGAAACCGTACAGGTTAGGACGCAACCCCTGAGTTTCTCGACTCATGTAGCAGTACACACGTTCGAATGATCGTGCTAGCATTTCATCATAGACTGCCCCACATCTGGGGCACAGAGCAACTTCAGTGTTTCCTTTGTGGCATCTGACCAAAAATCCTACTAAGCTTTCCTCCATCCTTGGGTACAGTTGTAGTAAGGGATTCGGCTCTCTTCCTGGGTGTTCCCATCTTTCACGTCGAGCCCTTTCGAAGTTGGCTTCGACCTTTCGATTCAGCATGATCGAACACCTTGCACACATCCATTGTTTACCACCATTTCTCTCATGGCAATTCCAGAGGTAGTCTTTGAGGCTCTCAGTTTTTTGGAGGAACTTCGATGCCCCCATTTTGCCTCGTCAGCCATGTCTCTAGTTCGCCAAACTCAGACACTGGGCGTCTGGCGCTGACCATGTTAACCACTGCTGGAGGAACTTCAGAGATTTGGATTTTCTAGAGTTTCATCCTGAGGTCTTCAGTGGCCTCACTGTTTTCTTCCTTCGATGCTTCAGTTATCTCTGTCTTGGAAGATTCTTCAACATCAGTATTGAAGACTATGTCACCATTTAGGCTTTCAGTAGCCTGCTTTCCATTGAACATTGTTTTAGTTTCCACAACTTCGATTTCAGATGCCTCCACCATGTTGATATCTTCTACCTCACAGAGGCTAGCGTCAGCAATGTTCAGGGGATTGGTATCGACCCTCATGTGACTCTTGGTCTTGTCAGCAAACTTTAACCTTCCATCATTGATAGCATTTTGAATTAGATCCCTGAAAAGAAAACATTGAGAAGATTTATGGCCTAAAAAACCATGATATTTACAAAAACCTCTTTTCTTCCGTTGTTCCAACGGAGGAATTTTGGAATTTGGAGGCAGTATCATTTGGCCATCTTTTACCAGTAAATCAAATATTTCATCACACTTGGTAACGTCGAATGTATAAGTTTTCTTAGGGAACCTATCATTCTTATCGTTTTCTACTGGGTTTTTTCCATTTGCAGGATTTAGCAATTTGCAGGCATAAGGTGGCGCTTCTTTCAACTCAGCCAAGTCTATTTCGACTTCTTCAGGGCTATATGAGTCATTGAAAGACTCATCATCAGCGTCCTCGGCTTCGACGTACGCTACCCTTTCCTTCTTATAACTTTTATTTGCCCTAACTTTTTCTGCCTTCAGACGTTCGACCTGTCGAACCCTGTCTGCTAATTGGGCCATGTCCCTAAGGTATTGGGTATCTAGTTTCTTTCTTATTGAATAATCTAGACCCCCCGCAGCCATCTCGACAAGTTCATGCTCTGGGACTATTGTAAAACACCTTGATTTCAACAGACGGAACCTATTCAAGTAGTCATCAATTGTTTCTGTGAATTTTCTCTTAACACTGGCCAATTCTTTCAAACTTATCTTAGTTTGGCCCATATAGAATTGCTCATGGAACAACCTTTCTAAGTATGCCCACGCATCTATCGAATTTGGTGGCAAAGTAGTAAACCAAATGAAGGCATTTTTTGTCAGCGAACTAGGGAAATATTTGATCCTTAAATCCTCGTTTCCCGCTAAGTCTCCTGCTTCTGTCAAATATCTAGCAATATGTTCCACCGTTGACTCATTAGTTTCGCCTGAAAATTTTGTAAATTTGGGTACCTTAGTGCCCCTAGGCAATTATGTCTGCATGATATAATCTGATATAGGGGATGTATAATTTGGACGTCTAAGTCCAGTACTAAGGCCATTATTGGCCATAACCCTTTCTATCATGGCAGTTAAGTTATTTTCTGTAGCCAGATTTTCTCTTCTGACTCTGTGGACAACCTCATCTGGGTGTTCGTTCCTACCCACAATCCTTAATCTGGGTCGCTCCTCCTCCGTTTCCTGTCGAACGGGGATGGTTCTTTGATTTGAAGCCTCTAAGTTAATTACTGGAGTTCCTTCGATCGTCTCTGTTCTTCGTGAGGGGCCTACATCCCTAGTGGCTGTCCTAGATAACGGAACTATATCTTGTACACGTTCCATAATGGGCCTCTCTTCTTGATTCGAAGGTTGTTTGTCTTTCCTTCTAGGTGGTGTTACTCCCATATACTCTGCCATTCGATTCATTTGAGATGATATCTTTTGGAAAGTCTCCACGTTTTCCCTATTTGTAGTAGCAATATTTGTCACTAGTGGGTTTAAAATTGAAGTCAATTCTCTGGCCAAAGCCCCTAGCATATCATGGTTGCTTGCATCCATTTCTTGTCGAAATGCTGCTTGGTTATTTGTGGTAAAGTGGGGCATCTGGGTAGAAAAACTAGTGTTGTGTGCACTTCGACCCACTGAACCAACATTCGGTGAAAATGTCGCATTGTTAGTTGGGGCATATATAGGTCCTGCCCCTCGTACGCCTGTTCCATATTGGTATGGCATTCCATATGGATTATTTGGTCTCCATTCGAAAGCAGAATTCGTGCCTTGACCAAACAAATTGTTTGCAGCATTTGTCGAGGAAAACGGTACGTCCTCTGCACTTGTGGATGAGGGTGCGGTTGTCGACACTGAAACTGGAATAGTCCCTGAGGGTCCTGTATTATTTTCAGGCATAGCCTGGGAATTATCTGCAGGTCTCGATCCATTTGGACCCGTTGTATCCCGTGTTCCTTGAGTGGAAGTCAAATTTGCCGCTCCTGATCCTGAACCTTGTGGGGGATCTTGATCACCCCCTGCACTGGCCGTAACGACCATTTTCCTGTTGTACCTTCATTTGGGAATCGGTTGTGCACTGTTCGTTAATTTACCGTTCCTAAGGTTCATACATGGTCTTGATATTGTCTAGACAAAAATAAAGCAATTGATTAAAACAATCCGCTTGACACTGTCCCACTGGGCGTGCCAATTTGTTTACGGTGATTTCCGGTAAACAACCGCTAGTCTTCCAAACTATAATAAATATGATTTGGTTACTCGCAGGATCGACTAGATTGATCCTAGGACACATAGTCAAAAATATTGTTATCAATGTTCATTTGAACCATATTCATGATTCGTCTTCTTCAATAAGCGTTGTTCGATTAAAGAACAAGTAATCTTGATAATCACTTTGTTATATGTAAGTATGATTTTAATGAAAAGATAAGTAACATAACATATGAAACTAAAAGGACTGTTAAAACGTAAAGAATCTTAGAATGCAGAAACGTTAAAGACTTTGAAAATAAATGACATGAAAGTAATTCGAAAGTAAATGATATTAAAGTAAAGATACAGAAATGTAAATGGCAAGAAGTAAATGGAATGCAGTAATTCTGAAAGATATTCGAAAACGAAATATAATACACATGTATTAAAGTGGTGGTGTCATACGTACATTTTCTCAGCGAACTCTTTCTCTTAACGCTTGATACTTGAGTAAATATGTGAGTGATTTGTACAAGATGAACACACAGAATCCTAACATTAAGACTCCTATTTATACTAGTTTCGACCTTAACGGTCCTACACTAATCTGCTGCCACGTCTCTCATAAGAACTTCCAGCGATGCCATCTGTTTCTTGGACAGTTACGAAACCGTCTTCGAATTTCAAATCTTCCCGCCTGAATCTGTCTTCGACGCGTGGCAGTGTAAAAACACTACGAAAACACGCTAAGTAGTAATACTTGAATATATTTTATAAATTTTGTCTAAGTCCCCGAAGACACATACTTTCGCTAGCTTTCAGTATTCATTATCTTCATAATGAACTTAGAAATCTTTTTCCTCGAAGAATGGCCATCAGTAGCCATCTTTTATTTTTAAGGGATGGCCATCAGTAACCATCTTTCCTTCGATTTTCCACTTCTTCGAAGGACAAATATTACAAGACGAAATCTTCAGCTAACAATGCCAATAGAGGACAACATCTTTTTGGCTTCATACGTTCGATTGGGAAGAACATTATCCTCTGGTAGCATATCTTTCATAAGGGCTAATAACTCTGTGAAACTTTTATCCGACCATCCATTGTCCGCCTTTAAGTTGTACAACTTTAACACCGCAGACAATCTTGTGAATTTTGAACAACCATCATACAACGGTTTCTCTGCATCGCTTACCAACCTCTCAAACATTTTGGGACAATCCGCAAGATCTTCTTCAAGCGCTTCTGCAATCTCTTCGACTCGATCGCAATCGTATGTGTCTGTGCAATCGTCGTTTGAAGCATATTTCCTATTACAACTCGACTCAGCATTCCCGTTACTTTTCTCACCATGCATTGTCCAACATGTATAACTTCTATCAATTCCAAACCGTAGTAAATGGGATGCCAACTTATTCCCGTCAAACTTACCCCCATAACAGCAACCCAAGCAAGGACACGGCATTCGAAGCGGGTCTTTGGAGTGCGCAACCGCAAACTCAAAGAATTCCCATACCCCTTTCTCGTACTCTTTCGACAATCGGTTTGAATTCATCCATGTCTTATCCATGTCTTAATTAAGCTAAACAAATGCTTCTTGGTTTCTCTATCAGGTACTAAGGAATTCTGTCAAGAAAATAAATAGCTATCATCATAATAGAATACCTAGTCAGAATACCTAATCAGAATACCCGAATTCTTAAAGAAGACATTACCTTATTTCAAGGTAATATAAGTCCACAAACCAAAAAATTGGTTGAGAGACACTTAATTGATATTAAATAGAACCATAAACAATAAACTATAAGCAGAAAATAACAAACTATAAGCAAGAAGAAAGGGATAGTAACCTGAGTTAGACTTGATGTGGGAGATGGTAGGTTTGAATCGGCGTTGTACAAGTAGAAACCAGAGACTTCAAAGTAACTGTGAAATTAAACACACACACACGATGCAGTTAAATACAAATATCATAAAAGTGAGAAAATATTTCATATGAAATTTTTAATCCTTTACTTTATACACATTAAGTAGTTAGATTGTATTCTCAATCCACCCTCTTTATTTTTTTTTTCAATTAAGAAACATTCTTTTACTTTTATTAGTTTGGGTTCAACCTTCATAACACAAGCAAGAAAAGCATCATCTTTGCAAATTTGTGGACAACATGACTTTTCTCATCCATGATGATAAGGCCCATCCAAATTAGATACTCTCACTTTACAGATAATAAGGACTCAAAAAAGGAAAATATATTATAAATTTTCATTTCAATAAAGAAAATTGACACTTTATACCGACACCTATATAACTTACAATAGTATGTTACCAATTTTTTTTGTGACTGACACTTGAATCTCAAGTAAAGAACAATCTCTGAGCATCAAGAATCTCATAGATCTCTTGAGTTTATGCAAGAAATTCCCAAAGCAATAAAGAAATTATCAACTTATATATATATATATATATATATATATATATATATATATATATATATATATATATATATATATATATTCATACATAGCATTATATATATAAACATCATTTGATTTTCTTCTTCATTCATATTTACACTAGCCCTTCAAAAAATGGCTCCACCTCTCACACAATCACAATCTCAAGTAAGAAAATATCATAAAAGTAAGAAAATATTCAATGAAAATTAAACACTCTAAAGACAATACACTCTAAAGACATTTAATCAAACATGTAATATGCTTCATTCTCAAATTGCAGTGCAACCCTTAGTTGAAACCCTTAAAACTAAACCCATAAATCATATTACATGTTTGAGAATGTAAACCCTTAGTTGTTTTTCTTTACCTTGCACAGTCAGTTTATAAAACTAATGGAAATATAAACTAAACTAAACTAAACTAACCGGCAGTGGAGAAAACGAGTGACGGAGGGACGCCGACGGAGGAGAGAACGACTGACAGAGGGACGCCGACGGTGGTGGCTGGCACCGATGGTGGTGGACGGAAGGGCAATGGAGGATGATACGGAGGGTTTTTCGGTTGCAGAACAAAAAACGAAAGAGAGAAAGTGAGAAACAGTAATTAGCGAGAAGCGTGTTTTTGTTTTTAATTTTTAGTAATAAAGGCTACTAAAGCGCTTCTGAAAAGCGCTCTCATAGCCTGGTCTATACCAGCGCTTTTTAGCAAAAAGCGCCCTCATTAAACCCCCCCTATAGCAGCGCTTTGAAAAGCGCTCTCATAACCCCCCCTTACCAAAGTGCTTTTCAAAAGCGCTCTCATACCCCCCCCCCCCCTTACCAAAGCGCTTTTCAAAAGCGCTCTCATACCCCCCCCCCTACCAGAGCGCTTTTTTTCATCATTTTCCCTTTTTTATTAATTTTGTTTTTAGCGAACCCTACGAGAGCGCTTTTTGCTAAAAGCGCTTTAGTAGCTGCGCTGCTACAGCTTAATTTTGGCGTAGTGTATCTTTTGATGCATTGAGCTAAGTTTGTGTTGCGTGTTCATCAAGCTACCGTTCTAGATTGAAGCTTTTCAGCAAGATCAAGTATAGTACTTGATTGATGGGTGTCTTAATCAAGTAGTGCTTTGTATTTGATGACTTAGATGAAAGGCTGTCAATATCAGTAATTGGGATTGAGACTGTGAGAAATCACTGCGGTGATTGAGAGTGAGAGGGGTTTCTCATATCTAGGAGGTTTCTAGGTAGAAGTTGCAATGGGTAGGTAGGGATGACAACGGGCAAGGCTTGGGCAGGGTACTATAGTACCCGTCCTCATACACGCGTTTGAATAAATCTCCATCCTGGAGCCCATACCCGCGTGGGCATGAACATGTGTACACGTACCCGTACCCTATGGGTACATAAGTATACATACCCATCCCCGTTTACCCGCATTTCTAATAAAAAATAGATCAATTATAATTTATCATGTTATTTTAAATATTTTCAACAACATTAAAAATATTTCAAAGAGTTATTGTTGAGTTAATAAACAAACAAATATTTATATTAAAATGATTGCAAGTTTGATAGTGATGTGTTTAATAAAATTGATAAATTAACGTGTGTACATAATAATAAAAATATAAAAATATAAATATATATTGTGCAGGTATGGACGGGCTAGGTACTAAGGTACCCGTGTCCATGCTCATTCCCGCTTATTTTAGTGGGTAATTACCCGAGCCCATGTTCGTACCCATTTTTGCGGGTTTTTAAACTACCTGTTATGGGTATTTTTTAAGGTACCCACTAGGGATGGGTAAAATTGCCACCCATAGGTAGGGATTAAGTGAGAGGTTGTTTAGCCTCAAATTAATACTACTGATAGTGGATTTTCTCTTTGGCTTTGTAGCCCTTAGAGTAGGTGTTGTTGTACACCAAACTGGATTAACAACTATGTGTGTTCGGTTACTTTTCCCTATTGTTTTAATTATTTTTACCTTGTCATTGTGTGTTGTTCAAAGATTAATGTCTGAACATCTCTTATATATACGTGTGTGTGTATACACACACACATATATATATATATATATATATATATATATATATATATATATATATATATATATATATGTATGTGTGTATATATATATATATATATATATATATATATATATATATATATATATATATATATATACACATACATATATATATACACATACATATATATATATACACATACATATATATATATATACACATACATATATATATATATACACATACATATATATATATATATATATATATATATATATATATATATATATATATATATATATATATATATATATATATATATATATATATATATATATATATATATATATACATATATATATAATTAGATTGAAATTAATAAATGGTCAAGATGTGGAGTAAGTTATCATAACTTACTCTTGGAGTAAATATATCTCTCCTCGTGTATATATATATATATATATATATATATATATATATATATATATATATATATATATATATATATATATATATATATAATTTGAGAAGAGAAAAGAGGTTGTATAGTATCTCATGTCTAGCTATGAAATGTTGTTTTGATTATAATAAGGGTTAAATATTTTTGTAGTCCCTATAAATATGCGACCCTGCAATTTTAGTCCCTGTAAAACTTTTCTTAGAGTAATGGTCCCTGCAAAATTAGACGTCGCCATTTATCGTCCTCGTTGTTAGTTTCCCCTAATGGTGGATGACGTGGCATAGTTGACATGGAAAAAAATAAAATTGAAATTGTCATAATGAAAAAAGAGTTCACTTAAGTGTCTCAAATACAGAATTGGGATAACCCTATCTTCAGAATCTCATTCTTCCCCAAACCCAAAAGCAAAACCCTAGCCACGCGTAGTTTTTCTTCTCCATTAGTGGTCCCAGCTTCATTGAGTTTCGTTTTCTTATCTCTGCATGGTCCCTCGCTCTTATTGTTGTCTACTCGTGGTCCCTTACTCCCGTTGCTGTCTTCATACTCGTGCACCCAAGTAAACACATTTCTCCCAATTTAGTATTGTTAGGGTTTCGTATTTTAACTGTAGCCCGTACTTTTTTTGAAGTCAACCTAATTTTTTTGCCCTAATATGTATGGCTCAGGAAATGATTACCTTTAAAGTGATTTTTTATATAAAAGGTTCTTTTGTGAACGACCCAGAGATTAGATACAAAGGTGGGGATGTAATTGGGTTTAATAGCCAAGACATAGATTACTGGTCGTTTTTTGAAGCCCGTTACTTAGTGAAAACAACGGTGGATGACGTGGCATAGTTGACATGGAAAAAAATAAAATTGAAATTGTCATAATGAAAAAAGAGTTCACTTAAGTGTCTCAAATACAGAATTGGGATAACCCTATCTTCAGAATCTCATTCTTCCCCATACCCAAAAGCAAAACCCTAGCCATGCGTGGTTTTTCTTCTCCATTAGTGGTCCCAGCTTCATTGAGTTTCGTTTTCTTATCTCTGCGTGGTCCCTCGCTCTTATTGTTGTCTACTCGTGGTCCCTTACTCCCGTTGCTGTCTTCATACTCGTGCACCCAAGTAAGCACATTTCTCCCAATTTAGTATTGTTAGGGTTTCATATTTTAACTGTAGCCCGTACTTTTTTTGAAGTCAACCTAATTTTTTTGCCCTAATATGTATGGCTCAGGAAATGATTACCTTTAAAGTGATTTTTTATATAAAAGGTTCTTTTGTGAACGACCCAGAGATTAGATACAAAGGTGGGGATGTAATTGGGTTTAATAGCCAAGACATAGATTACTGGTCGTTTTTTGAAGCCCGTTACTTAGTGAAAACCATAGAACCTGATTTTGATAAAAATATTGTTATGATGTGGTGGAAACTTGAAAATGGAATTTTTGAAGAAGACTTATTTCCATTTAAGGATGACTCAGATGTTGTTGCGCATAAATGTGATGCTGAGATATATTGTGAGACAATACCTGAGTCAGGAGGTAGTACTTTTATGGATAGGATTAGGGAGAAGGGGAAGGGTAAACCATATGATAAGGATATTTATGATGAAGAATCAAGTGATGAGTCAGTTAAGGATGTGCATTTTGATGATAGTGAGGAGGAAAAGATGAAGGGTTTTGATGAAGAAATGGATGATATGGTGGATGGAATTCCTGCTGAGCATATAAACCAATAAGGACCTGGTGAATCAAGTGAACCAGTTAAGAAAATGTGTGTCACCGAAGAAATGGGGAAGAAACATGTCATTGAAGATGAATACATGACAGATGAGTTGGATAGTGGTACTGAAGATGACAGTTCTGATAAAAAGGCTTGTGTACTAAGGTACAATGAGGAAGGTAAACTGAGCAAGGACTATGTCTTCAAAGTAGGAATGGAGTTTCGTTCCTTTAGACAGTTTAAGGATGACATACTTAAGCATAATTAATGTGCTAAATGGAAGGGATGTGAAGTTTGAGAAAATGATTCTAATAGGTGTAGGGTGGTTTGCAAGGATAAGAAGAAATATAATTATACAGTATTGTGCAGTAGAGTATTAACATCCACAACTTTTTGGATAAAGACACTGTATGCAAAACACAAGTGTGGGAGGAAGTTTTGAAACAAAAGTGCTAAGGCAAAGTGGGTTGCTAAGGTTATTGTTGATGGTCTGAAGAACAATACTAAGATGAAACTAAATGAGTTGCAGATATCAAACTAAGGTATTCCAATGAAATCCCAGGGTGCAGGGCATTTAGGGCAAGGCAAATTGCAAGACAGATTGTTGAGGGGGATTCAAGTAAACAATTTAGTATCCTGTGGTCTAATGGTGCTGAATTGAGAAGGGCTTCAGTAGGTAATACCTTCAAAATAAACACTACTACCTTTGCTCCAAGATTGAAGTCTAGGTTTGATAGGTGTTACATTTGTTTTAATGGAACCAAGAAAGCACTGACAAAGGCATGCAAGCCCTTTATTGGCTTGGATGGATGCCACTTTGAAACACAAATATGGTGGTATTTTACTCATTGTAGTGGGCAGAGATCCAAATGACCAGTATCTTCTTGTTGCTTTTGCTGTAGTTGAGAGTTAAACAAAAGACTCATGAAGCTGGTTTATGAAGTTACTTATTGAAGATATTGGAGATGGCAGACGGTGTTTCATATCTGATCAGCAGAAGGTGAAATTTAGTTAATTAACATTATACGAAGATTACAACCGTTCTTGCAACGATACGAGATCATACATAGATTGCACGCACATATTCTCCATCTACGATTGCTCACACTTGTTAACTGAACGGCTGAAACCGATTTGCTTCTATTTGAAGAAGACGCCATACTTTTGAAGAAAGATGAAGAATGAAGAAAACCTATTGCTCACGCGACTGAGAACGATGAAGAAAGATGAAGAAGACGATGAATAGTGTTGAAGAATGAGAGGCACAATTTTGGGGGAAGAGGGAAGAATGAGGAACTGATTTAGGGTTTACTCAAGTAGCAAACAACGTTATTATAAAGACTAACCAACATGTCACATAATAAAATACACCTGACAAGCCACGTAATCCTCCGTTAGTGAAAACTAACGGGAGGGACCATAAAAGGTGACGTCAAATTTTGCAGGGATCATTATTTGAAGAAAAATTTTACAGGGACTAAAAATGCAGGGTCGCATATTTATAGGAACCCCTGACATAATTAACCCTTATAATAGTTGATAAAGTTATAAAAACCGTAGCTCTAGCTTTTTAGGTAAGAGGAACTGCTATGCTTACATCAAATTATTATCTCGTAGTTTAAAGACACTATTTAGAAAGCAACTCAAAATTCCAATGCACATGACAATATTAGAATAAAGAAAAAAACTGAATTATACCTTATTTAATATTAGTATATCGAATCCACCCCATAATACTCTTAGATATCTAGCGAAATTTTATTTTTGTCCCGCTTCCGTAGATATATCTACAGAAGTACTTTTTTCGTTGAATTGTTCCGTAAATACATTTACGAAACTATTTAAACAAAGTTAAACAAATGTTTCATAAATGCATCTACGGAACAAATTAACGTAAAATAAAAAAAATACTTCCAAAAATATTTCTCCAAAAACAGAGAGTATTTTAAAAAACGCACATAGTACATGAGAGATTCCTGAAATAGAATTAGATGTCAAAAACTAGTGTCATTTTAGCATTCCTGGTCTATTAAAAACATTTAGAAGCTAGCAATACCTAATTTGTAATTAAGGAATACCTCGACTAAAATAATTAAAATATAAAGAAGATTGTCATTCTTATACTTAAACTTTACCCCGTATATTTACACCGATTAAAATACAACAAAACAAAATCATGTACTATTTTGTATTGAAAAAAAGTGAAAAAAATTAAATATTAATTATAATAAATAATTCAAACGGTGTGAAAGTACGGTGTAATTGTCACAATTTATGTAAAAATATCATTCCTCAAATATAAATCTGTCACGTAAAGTAAAAGTGTCCTTTATAAAAATAAAAATCTTAAAAAGAAAACTATTGCCACCATAACTAACAAGTGTAAATAAATCATTGAATTGAAAAACACAGCAAACAGCAATCTCATCAGTAATCAAGTCAAGGAAGAAACCATTGGATCCCAGAAAATGTACCTTTTCTTAAAATTGAATCATACTTTAGTGTTCCATGTGAGCTTGTTTGAACCATTAATATTGGACTCACCCACCAAAGTGGTTTGAATCAGATTCCATGGTCTTTAGTTTAACTAAAAGGGTGTTTTGTTTTGCAGTAATTACTACCATATAAATTGAGACCCTCTAGCTTCCAAACTTGCAGCACAACACAACGCAACACACTTCCTTTCTTCAACAACTTTCTAGTAACTTTCTCACTCTCAATAGTAAAATGGGAGGAAACAACCATCAAAGAAAATCAAAGTCATCATGGTCTATGTTTAACATTTTCAAATCTAACAGTAACAAACAAAGAGATGGTGGATACTATGATCATGCTGCTTATGCAAACAAAGTGTGGCCAAGTGATGAAGACAAAGGTAGTTGGGGTGTTGCTGATCCTGTCATTGATATGAGAGCTACAGCTTTCATTGCTCAATACAGGAAACGAATTTCTGAGTCTGAAATTCATCACTGGGAACCTCAACATGAGCAGTAGGATTCAACTTTTTCTCTTATGTATTTTATATTTGTTTGTTCCTCTATGTTGTAAATTGTAATTAGTTATTGATTATATTTATCATGATAAGTAATGTGAATTATCAATTATCTTTCAAGTTTCATTTCAGCTGTTTTAAATTCTAAATTTATATTAGTTATAGTGAGTATTAATTATAATTCCCTTGAAGAGATCAATGCAAATAATGTATAGTAGATAAAATATTTCTTGAGGTTTTTATTACTTTTTATCTAAAGAACTTTAATAAGGAAAGAATCAGCGGGTTAAAAGCGAGATCTTTTTTTAAATTAACTAAGTTTTTTTTTATTAGAAATTACATAAATAAACAAACTTGCAATTTATTTATGTTAATGGTCAATTTTTCAACAATTTAACACATAGTCGTAAATGAGAGTGACGATTACACTCATTTTAGGAGCAAGTCGCCAATGGGGTAAATTTAAAATAGTGGCGGTTCAAAACAGCTGCAAATATATATATTTTTAAAAATATATATATTTGCGGTAGTTCAAAACCGCCACAATTTGAAAATATTTTTTTTTTGTAGTCGCCAAATAGGGTGGCGATTTGGTCTCTTTTTTAGGTGCAGTCGCCACCTAGGTGACGACAATGGGTAAAAAATTGAAAAAAATAGTTATTTTTATAATTTTTTTTGAAACATTGGTTATTTACGTAATTTTTTTAGAAGAGTGGTTATTCTAAAAGCGATACACATGGATTTTGCTGTTTTTTTCTTATATTATTATATTATTAAAATGAAAGGTTTAATTACACCATGGGTGAAAATACCTTGTGTATAATTTCCAAAACTTTAAAGACTCAAATGGATATCATAAAGGTGTGAGAAACGCAAAAAACAGGGGTTTGAATTGAATTGCACCAAATATAATTTTTTCGAAACTTAAAACAAGAGGTTAACAATTGAATAAAAATAGATGCACACAATTTTTTTTATCCTGTTCACTGTTAACGAAGTTACTCAAGTCCACCAGCCAATGTGATTTTTCCTTTTCAATAAACACTTAATCCACTATAACCAAACTGATTACAGACAACCACAATAAACTAATGATCAACCTTGCTGACAACCCAACAAGTTCAGTTGATCTTTATCTTGAAACCACTACCGCAGTCACGGTCTTCTCGAGGCTTCTGACTAACACTTAGTCCCCCAAGGAATCTAATCAACCAAGTTAATTACAAGTGTGTATTACAAATATGCTTCTAATAAGCAGATTACACAATGTTTAAGTACAATAACATAAAAGTGTTGATAAGCAAGATACGAACAAAAGCCTTTGCTAAAAATACAAAATTATACAAAGAATTTCTCTAACGAAGTTTGTGCTGCGCTTTGGTGTAATTTTGTAGAACTGATTCGATGATTTCAGATTCTTCCAATGACTTCCTTTATAAAAAATGATAGATCCGTTAGAGGGTAGAATAAGGAATGCAAAGTACAGCTGTAAAGTCCCAAACAGTCATGATGGGAATGGTAGATAACAAGTACAGGTTGGACTGTCCTTACGCCATACTATAAGAGTAGAGGTCACAATTTACGCTAGTACTTTTATGCTCACCGTCACACGCAGGCCTTCCTTAATCTTCTAAGTCTTAAAAGGCTTCTGATTGTATGTTGATTGAAGCATATTGTAGATGATCTGAACTTAAGTCTTCAAAACCAAAGTCTTTGAGTCTTTAGAACCTGTTCAACAGAACCTTATCTTCAGATTCTTCAGCACTTGGTCTTTAGAAGCGATGTCTTCAGATCTTCATAATTTTTTCATCAAAACCTCGTCTTCAACATCTTCGGAACATGGGACACATAAGCAAAGCTTTAGAAGGCCTCAAAAGCTTCCTTGCAAAGTCACAATCAGATGCTCTTGTACTAACATTTCTTAGAACCGTTGCAGAAGTAATATTCCAGAATCTTGACTTCCATTGTAACACAGTACTTGTATTCTTCTAGAGTGTTGAATTCAAAACCTGATGATGTCACACGCCTTCTTACCAGATTCAGAACCTGCAAGGCAAAAGTCACACACTAGAAAGAAACTGTTAGTGTATACAATTGTTCTTTAAGATAACATGTAAAGTTATCATCGAAACTTAAGGCCAGATGCAGAACCAGTATTGTTTTTTCTTGTCATATATGCCAAGTTTAATGTAATAACTTGGAGTGCATACGACATTACTAAAATTTCGTTTTATACAAAATCCAAGGATGATCCTAGTACCATGCAAAATAGTGGGATTATGCTTGAAGCTTAATCCATATACTTCTCTTGTTCCAAAGATGACAATCATGCATTGGCATAGAGATTATATTTTTTGGGTCATTAAGGATATTTTGGAGATTGATTATGTCACTTTTAAAGTCCCTTTATTTAAGTGCAAGTGGATTTACACTAACACTGGTGCAAGAACTGATGTGCTAGAATTCACACGGGTTGATCTTCGAAAGGCACCTTTTATTAACCATTCATCACGGCATCACACGCAAAATAATTTTTTATGTCACTGATCCTTCTAAAACTAGTTGGTCAATTATTCTACAAGAAAAATATATTTCAGATAGTGATGAAAATCAAGATTTATATTTTGAGACCCCTTCTTTCGCAACACATGTACGTCTCTCATATGTAAAAGATTTAATGTTGTTGTTGATTATCCTTATTGATTTCAAATGTTGTTCAACTTATAGGTGCTTAACGATCGATTATAATTAACAGAAGATAAATTTTGGATGGCCTACAAGAATTTGCATTAGTCGTTATTTCTTTTGTTGGCTAATCATTTTTTTAGTTTTGTTGTAAAATTATAAGGTGTGTGTCATTTTGGCTTTATAATTGGTGTAAACAATGAATATTTTTGGACAATATTCTATTTGAGAAATGGCGAAATATACAATGTTTTTGTTTCATAAATGAGAAAAATAAGGTTCTATAATACAGGTTTAATTGAAAATATAGAAAAATAATTAAATAAAAATGTTTTCCCCTCGATTAATATTAAAAACTGAGGTAATAATACTACTTTATTGCCTCAGTTTTTCTTATTGCTGAGCGAAAATATGGGGTATGCCATCGGTCTCTAAAAATATTAAAAATGAATTTGTTGGGGATCAAATCCATGATCATTAAGTATTTCTCCTTGGGGGAGCCTGACTCGAGGAATAAAATGACACACATTGTTGGGTGAGAATATGGTGTTAGAAAACAGTCTAGAGGGGGGGGGTTTGAATAAACTTTTAAGAACAAAATAACTGATTCTTCAAATGAGAATAACCAAAGCTTTTTCAGAGTTTGCGCGAGAAAGTTTATAGGGCAAAAATGTGAAATTATACTCACTTGACAAATATTTGAGTAACAAGTCAAATCACATTATAAATATCACAATGTATAGCTAAAGAACCACAACATATGCAATTGAATTAATTGAATAAGCCTCGATGTATGGTTAAGCAATTAATCAACAAGCGAATTCGAAAAGCATGATGTTTCTCAGATTATATTCACCTCTAAAGCTCTTGTTAGGTTTCAAATTCTAACAAAACCTAAGCTTATCAAATAAATTTCTATGACAAAATTTAAACCTAAGCACGCATGTTCTACGGAATTCAAGAGTAAGGGATAAAGAGATGACACTGTAATTTATATGGTTCGACTATATCGTCATCGCGTGAGTCTACTACCATTTTAACAGTTTTTCCTTTTATTTTGACAAATATCTTGAGAGTATATACAATCTCAAACCACAAAATGCCAAAGAAAAATAAAAAATATAATCTTCAATTTGGATCTTGACTTGTATATGGCCAAATGCCAAACTCTTCTACGCAATCTTTCCTCGTTCAACGCTTCGAATATTCCAATATCAACAATTATGCTCCAAGCTTTTTTGTGTAACAATCAACCCTTTGATCCTATAGATTCCTTAAACGGTGAATTGTCTGAAGAGGTAAAAAGAACTTAGTCCTATCTCTAGCCTCCCACATAGTCACTACTAAGGCAATTCTGGAAAGAAGGCCTTCTTATCATCGGAATTTGTCCGCATCAATGAAAACAACCCCAATCTTGCAAGAAATTAGAAATCTTTTACCCAATCTTCAAGAACAATTAGTTTCAAGACAACGTCTCCCTCAAAGAATTATCAATCACTCATGATTAAGAAATGAAATTGAAACTGAGGTTGAAGATGACAGAAATTCGCATGCAAGGGTTTCAAAAGAGGTAGTTGATTTTTCACAGAAGTTCACAAAATAATTATGAAAATCTTACGGGAAAAAGTGTTAACCAAGAGATTTTATATGTGTTTGAGATTAAGCACAAAAAGACTAAAAAAAGGTAGTTAAATTCAAATCAAAGAAAGTTCAGTTTTAAGTCAAGTGACCAAGTGAAGTGAAATAAATGAAAGCCAGGTTTTGACCCATTTTTCAAAATTTGAAACATGTTCAAAAGTTGATTCAAATCAAATCAAACAGTTCCAACTAAAAAATGTACAAAAAGTGTTTGATTTGAATCATGGTCGAAGTTTGATTAGAATCAAACTGAGTATAATATCACATGAAGAGTGTGATTTGAATCATGTTCAAAATTTGATTAGAATAAATCATCTAAAAAATTCGTGGAGAGAGTCTGTTAAGTTTGATTCGAATCAGAAAGCATGCTTAATTCTTATGATTCGAATCAAACATGTAAAATCCCAAATTTTCAAGTTTTCAAAAGGATTTGAGATTTTACATTACACTCCCTTCAAATAAAAAACACTTAATGTTCTTATTCCCCCAACTCATTGAAATGACTTAGAACCTCATGATCAAGCTCGAATATAACCAATGATTTATGCATTCTAAAAAGATTTATGAATCAATTTCAAATTTGATTCACGGTGTGCAATTTATAAGGGAGACTCAGTAAAAGACAATAAACAAAATTAATAAGAAAAGCAACAAAATAACCATATTGGGGGAAGGGGGCTCCCTTGCATATGATAAGGACATGAAACCAACTCCCCCTAGGGATATGCAGCTACTCACATTTCATGACACCCTTCGTTACCTCGCATACGAAATCGAGGGTAACCAACATTTCTAACCGGGGTAAAAGGGATTTTTTGTTGTAGTGAATACCAATTTGTGCATCATAACAATAACAACAACACAAAGCAAAATATTAAGCAGCAACACACAACACATGTTTTAAGACTACAAAAAAATGCATCAACACACAACACATGTTATAAGACCACAAACAGATGCAGCAAACTAAAAAAACTTATGCATAGTGCATAGAGCTTGTCAACTCTTTCTTGCGTGATTTTTGCTCATGTACTATTTTTTCTAATATCTTATCGTAGAACTTGTCCATCTCTTTCTTTCGTGATTTCCACTCATGTGCTAATTTTTCTTCTGACTTCTTATCAACGAGCTCGTCCATTCTTTCTTGTGCAATTATTTACTCTTTCTTTATGATGCAAAGTACTATTAGGTCGATGCCCATTCCAACACCACTGACACACCCACCATGCTTCTTTGTTCCAATTGCTTTTACTAATATATCATGTCATACTTGTTAAGCAAAGGAACCTTCATTGACGTTATCAACCAACAAATCTTAAAACGTGAATAAGATTTCATTACCAAAGTCAATTTAAAATACAATCAATATTCTAATTGACAAAAGAATCTATTACAATATTCTTTGGCAAGCCTTCTTCCATTATTCATGGTGTAATAGTGGAGATGGGTTGTGATCACTACTTATTGAGTCATCTCCTAGTTTATGTTTTTTTCACCGTATTTCCTCTAGTTTTCTATATCCTCCACGAGACAATCTTTGAGGATATATAATTTTAGCCTTGTTTTCTTTTCCTGATGGACTCTTAATTTGTTATAAACATAGTAGAAATATCAATTTGTAGGGTACTATAAAAAATACACTACCAAAACACAAAATAATATTATTCTTAAAAAACAAGATTACTACTAACCAAGAATTCAGTAGAACTACGAAATTTGACAAACTTCTCCCAAATATCCTTATCAATAAAATTATATTTCTCTGTTGCATGCTCAAAGATCAAACTCGGGATTTCTCATGTAATCACATGTGAGTCGTGACTTAAATCCCCTCCAATGCTCACTAGCATGAAAAATCGACTTAATATTCAACTTATCACTACTTTCTTGAAAGTCAAAAATTAACTACAATTACATCAACAAGTATGTATTAATATTTAACAATAAACATACTATCAAATCATGTAAACAAAAATGAATAAATTAATTTCTATTCATTTAAATCCTTTCAAATCATCTGATAATCAGCCCCAATCATTTTTCAAAATAAGCACTTTTCTACGATCAAGGTATGTTACATAACTCCTAAACAAAGAAGCATTCTTACAATAACAATGCCAAGTTTATGATCAAACTTGATCGGAAACTTCACACATGTGTTGCAGACTTTTGTTAGTTTAGCCCTCATTGTGGCACCTCTAGTTTTTATTTTTATTTAGTTCTTATTAGAAAAACACTTATTTGCATGAGTGATTTTGGATGAATGGTCCATCTAAGTTTAAAACAACAACATCATCAACAACAGAAAAACATCAATCTCAATCTTAAAACACAATAACATTAAACCTTAGGCTCTTAACAACAATAACATTAAACCTAACATATCTCAACAAACCCAATAACATTAGTGTTAATATCGTATCAAATATCATACTTGAACTCATTTGTAAGATTGGTGCTGGATGATTGGTCCATCTAAGTCCAAAATATATAGCAACAACAGCAAAATAATGACAATAGAAAAACATCAATCTCAATCTCCAAATAACAACAACATTAAACCTCAGGCTCTTAACAACTATATTAATCCTAACATATCTCAACAAACCCCACAATATTAGCGTTAAGATTATATCAAATATTATACTTGAACTCAAATCTACTTAAATATCCTTAAACCAAGTTATAAATTAGATTCAATAGATTTTCAATCGATGTTTCTTATGATATCTATCTAAAAATGTCTTGTACAATAAGTTTATAACAACTTTTTATAATAACTATAGAGTTCCAAAAACTTTTTCAAGAAAACTAAAGATGTAACAAAGTAGAAACAATTTTGATATGTTTTAGTGCATTGGTTTAATGGATGAGTTTTGCTTTAATCTCAATAACAACAACACCAGTAAACCTCCAATCTCAATAACAACAACAAAAATAAACATTTCACTTATCTCAATAAAGCAACAAGATAAAACCTTCAATATCGATCTAAACAATAACAACAACAACAGATAAACTTAGTCACAATCTCAAAACAACAAAAAACCTATAAAAGATGGATTGTAAAAATAATGAATTTCAAACAACAACAACAACAGAAAACAAATAACTGAGTACGGTCTGAGTTTCATCTTTCTTTCTTGCAAGTATCGTTCGACTTCCTTCTTCAAGTTCCTTCTTCATCTTTTCTTGCTTCATACGTGTTGTGAATCTTGTTGTGAATTATGACAAAATTCAATACAATTTGTGAGGCAAAGAATAGTAGCAACCAAAACAAATGGTCTACACCAATAATAATCTGTACACATATAATATAAAAGAATAAGGCGAGAAAAAGATGAATGTTTGTTTACCGAGTTCGATCAAACAATCTATTTTGGGGGAGGGAACAACTCTCCAATTCACTATACTCAGAAAGTTGTTACAAGAGATTACAGATGAGTTACAAGAAAATAGCCTTCACAGTTCCTAGAGAACAAACCCTATTTTCTACCCAAGTGTTTCTCAATCTCTCAAACTCTCAATATAAGAATCACTCAAACTTAAGGTGTTTAAAAGTATTTCTCAATCCCCTTAGATAACTCCAAAGGTTTCCCAAAGACCTTTGCCTTTCTAAATTTTCCCTTGGAATTCCTTAAACCCTTATGTCTCCCTTTTTCTCTAAAACTCTAAAATTGTCACACTATAATAACGGTAGAGATACATATTTATAATAGACATAATCCAATAAATCCATAAAAAATCCCAAAACATATATCCTTAATTGT
Source organism: Vicia villosa (assembly GCF_029867415.1). Taxonomy (NCBI): domain Eukaryota; kingdom Viridiplantae; phylum Streptophyta; class Magnoliopsida; order Fabales; family Fabaceae; genus Vicia; species Vicia villosa. Next base: position 120,628,702 of record NC_081180.1, read on the forward strand.
TAGAATAAAAGATATTATTATAATCTTATAATATCTCTCAAATATTATAAATATTATATAATATCTCTTAGACTATTATAAATATATATATATATATATATATATATATATATATATATATATATATATCTTATAATCTCTTTTAGAAATATTATAAATATATATCTTATAATATCTTTTAGAATATTATAAATATCTTATAATATTTTTTATATTAATTTATATGATCTCCAAATTAATATAAAATATTCTAACATTAATGAATGAATCAATTAACTGAAACGATCGAGTTCGATACCCGTGAACCGCTCAGAGAAGACTACTTTTTGACTTTCTGATTTCTGACAATCTCAAAATATGTTTTTTCTCTTCATCAATAAAGGTTTTAAGGCATACTTCAATAATACGAGTTAGAGAAGATACAATGGAGTTCGACCTTGTTTGTTGAAGAATGAGTTAGAGAAGATACGATCGTGAAGAAATGGAGATGATACGATGGTGAATGAGTTGAAGAAGATTCATGTTTAGTGCTGTCATTGTTACTGGAGATGATGAATTTAAATAGGGATCAATTTGGTTTTCGTAAGGGTTCAATGTGATTAGAGTAAGAGCTTAACGTGGTTTTCTTAAGATAATAAAAAAAATGAAGAAACATGACAAGGTAAAGCCCCATATTTTAAAAATGAGTAAAACATTTCCCTATTGTTTATTTATTTTAAAACCAACTGCGATGAAATCTTATTTATTTATTTTAATTTGAGCTATGCGCCAAATTCTTTAACAATTTAAAAATAAAAAAGCCTAACATTTCACTATGGTTGCAAAATCCAACAGAGGAAAAAATGGATTATTTTTAATTTAAAAATAAAAAGGATGGTATGATTTTAATACTGAATAAATCATAAATTTGTTAGCACTGTGATTCAAATTCATGTTCATAACAACTAATGACCAACAGTGTACGTTCCCTCCGGTAGCTCTTCCGGCCGGAGTAGGCGCCCCATCGGTGGATCTTGGAGAGTTTTCTGAAAGGGTTTTCTCCTCTTTCTCAATTTTGGTTTAAATTCCTGGCTTTAGGGCTTAGGGACCTTATTGAGGAGGAGTGGTTTGAGACCTTTTTAGGGATTTCCAAGTTCTTTTAGCCGGTTTTTCCTGTATCTCCTTGTGCTTCATTCTGGGGTGGTCCTGTTGTAGTCTTTGGGCTCTGGTTTTCAGCTGCGTGGTCGTCTTTCCGTTCCTTTCGGTGAGTGGTTTTTCGTTTTCTCCTCTTTCATTATGCGTTTCTCGGGTGGTGAAGATAGGGGTGTGGGCTGGTCTGACGTTCGTAACAGGAGGGTCTTTCACAATTGGAAACCCATATGGGATACGTTTCCGTTTGGTGGGAGGAATTACAATGCTAAGGTGCAGCAGGGTGTTGTGGTAACCTCTGTGTATCTTTCTGAGTTTCCGGAACACTCTAAGGCTAAGGAGTTGTTTGAGCTGTTCGGTTGTATAGGGAATGTGGTCGAGGTAGCTATTGCGGCTAGGAGAAACAATTTTGGTAAATGGTTTGGTTTTGCTAAATTTGTTGAAGTGGAGGACCAGAGGATGCTGGCTGTGAGATTGGATAACGTTGTTATTGCGGGCAAAAAGATACATGCTAATTTGCCGCATTACCAGAGGAATTCTTCGATGCACAATAGTGTTAGAAAAGGAGGGGTTAATGGCAATGTGAAAGTTGGTCCGGTTGGCAATCAGAAGGTGGTTAGGGAGGATGCTTGGAGGGATTTTCGAAGTTTTACGGAGATAGTTCGTTTGGAAAGGGATAGGGCAGAACCAGGAGAGTCGGAGAGTGTATCTTCTTTCTGTTTTAAGTCTAAGGCAGAAGACTTAGCGAGATTCAGAAAAGCTTTTGCTGGGAAGGTTTTTGTGTCGGGTTCGGGTTCGGCTTATAATATTCAAACTCACTTTGAGTTGGAAGGGTTGTTTGCTATCAAGGTCACTCCTATGGGAGGTGATCTTTGTCTGCTTGAGGAGGTTGAGGAGGGGTATATTGAAGATCTTATTAGAGAGGGTGAAACTTGGTGGAAGTCTTGGTTCTTGGAGATTAAGAAATGGGAAGAGTCTATGGTAGATACTAGCAGGGTGTTATGGATTCGCGTTTATGGCATTCCGGCTCAGGCGTGGTCCTCAGATTTTTTTGTAGGTTTGGCGGACTCTTTAGGTTCTTTTGTGTGTGTTGATGAACACACGTCGAAAGGAGATTTTCTGGATGTAGCGAGGATTATGGTGAAAGTTCCGACTTATTTTGTTGTTCCAGCTACGTTGAGGGTTGTTATCGATGGCAAAGTTTATCCTCTTATTATAAGGGAAGATATTTTTGATGCTTTTCGGTTCGGTGCCAACACGAACAAATCTTCTAAATCTGTTGCTTCCACTAATTCAGAAGACGGGTGGCCGAAAGATTATTCTGACGAGAACCTAGGGGAAGATTCAGCATCTTCCTCGGCTAGTATCGTTGTTTTTTCTGATCCAACAGCAGGCTCAGTCAAGACATTTTCACCTTATGAGGCGATTCTGTCTCCTGTTAAGGTGGGGTTATGTGATGGCTTAGGGAAGAATTTTGTTGTTGATAATAATCTGGCCGTGGTTGGTGATGTATTAGGAGCAGATAAGAACGCGTTTGTTTCTGTTCAGGGTAGGAAGGAAGTTGTTTTTCCTGACTGTGAGCTCTTGCCAAGCGGGATTCGTGAGAAGGTGTTCTTAAAGTCTTTGAACGATATCGATCGTTCGACGCACACAGGGGTTTTTGATAAGGCCATTGAGTTTGCCTTATTGGGAATAGAAGCTATGGATTCTGGGCCGGTGTTATCCACCAGTGTGACTCATGCGAAGGTGTCGGAGGAAGGGTGTGAGCCTGGGTTTTCGTTGGGGGAGTTGGTGTTTAGCGAAAGAACCATGGAAGGAGGCAAGGTGTTAGGTGAGGCAGTGGCCTATACAGAGGGGAGTTTGGCTAAAGTTGTGGAAGTAAACGGTCGAAGTAGAGAAAGTTCTGTCTGTTCGTTAAAAGAGACAAATTCGGATGCCCCTAGGAGCTGTAAGTCCCTTTCTCTTTTCTTTCCTAAATCTAAGGCTGGGAAAATAAGAGGTGTGAGGGGGAAGGGAAAGAATAGGAGGGATATGCTTGTGGCTGGTGGTAGCAGACAGCGGCATCCAGACTGGGGTATTCCTAGTGTTGCTGTTGCGGCAGTCCCTGTGGTTAATTTATCCTCTATTTCGGTTCCTGTTGGCAGTGATGTAGCCGGGTTCGATAATGGGGCGACAGTTTCTGATATAGTTCGTTGCGATCAACGGATTCTTAGTAATTTTGGTCATGTATCGGGGGAAAAACTTTTGAAGGCTATTTCTAATTTAGGTGTGGTTCCGTTCGACACTTTGGGAAGCACTCAAGATAGCATTGAGGAGTTAAAAATTAACAAAGCAAAATGTTCTCTTCGAGGGAAGGCGAAATTCACTCCTTTAATATGATCATCGGATCCTTAAATATTTGGGGGGAGGAAGTTGGATAAAGAGGAAACGAATTAGTTGTATTATTCAAAGAGGTAAAGCGGATGTTTTCTTTCTTCAAGAAACTAAATTGTGCTCTATTTCGGATGTGGAGGCTAGGAGTTTTTGGGGAAACTCGGATGTTGATTTTTCTTTTTCGGAATCCGAGGGAAGATCGGGAGGTATTCTTATTTTATGGAAAGCTAGTTCTATTTTGGTTATTTTCAGTTTCCGAGGAACGGGCTTTTTGGGTATTAAGGTTAGTTGGAAGAATAAATTTTTTTATTTTGTTAATGTTTACGCGGCTTGTTCTATGATTTCTAAGCGTACTATGTGGAAGGAATTGGTAGAATTGAAAGAGAAGTTTAATGACGGTGATTGGCTTATTGGTGGAGATTTCAATGCTATTAAGAAAAGTAGTGAAAGAGTTGGTTGTTCTTTGTCTACGCATAGATCGGAATGGGGTGAGTTTTCAAACTTTATCGATAGGTGTGGTTTGATTGATGTTCCTTGTAAAGGAAAAAAAATTTAGTTTGTTTAGTGGGGATGGCAAATCAAAAAGTAGATTGGATCGTTTTCTTGTGGATGGCAACATAATATCTTCTTGGGGAGTGGTGGGGCAACTTATTGGGCAAAGGGATGTGTCGGACCATTGCCCGGTGTGGTTGTTGTTGATAAGGAGGATTGGGGCCCTAAACCGTTCAAGTTTAATAATGAGTGGTTCAATAATAACGAGTTTTTGCAATTTGTGGAGTTTGAATGGAAAGCGATCATTGTTAAAGGGAGAGGAGATTTTGTCCTAAAGGAGAAATTTCGTATTATTAAGGAAAAGCTTAGATGGTGGAACATCACAGTGTTTGGCAAGTTTGATTTGGAAGTGGAGGAAGGGGTTCATGAGATGAATGAGGCGGACGATTGTGATGATTTGAATGATGAGATCCTAGCCATTAAGAAAAATTCTAGTAGTAGATTTTGGTTGAATCTCCGAATCTAAGAGAATATGCTTATTCAAAAATCAAGATTAAAGTGGCTTAATGATGGAGATTCAAATAGTAAATATTTCCATAGAGTTATGAAAGAGAGGAGGAGGAATCATATTTTTTCTATCTCCACTTCTAGTGGCATCATTGATGGAGTGGAGGAGGTTAAGGAAGAAGTGAGGCGTCATTTTGATAGTAAGTTTAAGGAAGAAAATTTTAGTAGACCGGTCCTTGATAATGAGTTGTTCAACGCTTTGACTTTGGGGGATAGTGCTTCTCTTGAGTTACCTTTCTCCGAGGAGGAAATTAAGGAGGCGGTTTGGAGTTGTGATGGCTCGAAAAGTCCGGGACCGGATGGTTTTTATCTTCTTTTTGTGAAGAAATGTTGGTATTTTTTAAAGGATAATTTTTTGAATTGTTTTAAGGCACTTTATTTGGGTGGTGCTTTTTCGAAGTCTATTATCTCTACGTTCTTATCTCTTGTCCCGAAGTCTTCTAATCCGATGGGGTTGGACGACTATAGACCAATTTGCTTGGTCGGTTGTATTTATAAAATTATTTCGAAGGTTTTGGCCGATAGGATTAAAAAGGTGTTGCATTCTATTATTTCACCTTGTCAAAGTGCTTTCGTTCCAGGTCGTCAATTGCTTGATGGGGTTCTAGTTGCGAATGAATTGTTGGATTTTTCTTTGAAGGAAGGAAGGATTTGTTTCCTTTTTAAAGTGGATTAAGAAAAGGCATACGATAAGGTTAGTTGGAATTGCCTTAGATTCATGATGAAAAGGATGGGGTTTGGGGAGCTTTGGATGAAGTGGATGGAAGTTTTAATTTTTTCTAGCAAAATGTCTGTTTTGGTTAATGGTAGTCCTACTAAAGAGTTTACGGTTGAAAGGGGGCTTCGTCAAGGTGATCCCTTATCCCCTTTTCTTTTAGTCTTGGTAGTGGAAGGTCTAAAAATCTTGGTTGACAAGGCGGTGCAAAATGAGGATTTTTTTGGTTGTGATATTAAAGGTGGTTGTTTTGTTGACATCCTTCATTTTGTGGACGACACTCTTTTGATAGGAGACGGTAGTTGGAAGCATTTGTGGGCCATCAAAGCTGTGTTAAGAGGTTTTGAGATGGTGTCGGGTCTCGGAATAAATTACAATAAGAGTAAGCTTATTGGAGTAAATATTAATTCACGTTTCTTGGATGTGGCAACTTCTTTTCTTTCTTGTAAGAGGGAAGATAAAGAGTTCACTTTTCTTGGCATCCGGATTGGTTCTAATCCTAGAAGGGTTAGGTTTTGGAGTGCTTTGGTTGATAATATAAGGAGAAGATTGAGTTCTTGGAAAGGGAGGTGGCTTAGTTTCGGTGGTAGATTAACTCTCTTGAAGTCGGTGTTAGGTAGTTTACCTATCTTTATCTTTTCCTTCTATTTGGCTCCGAAGAAGGTAATTAGGAAGATTAATAAAATTTAAAGCAATTTCCTTTGGGGGGTACGGAGGAGAAGAAAAGAGTCCATTGGGTGGGGTGGGACGATGTTTGTGTTCTGAAGGAAAAGGGGGGGTTAGGTATTAAGAGACTTGAAGAATTTAATTTAGCTCTTCTTTCGAAGTGGAAGTGGCGTATTTTGGAGGATTATAATTCCATTTGGTATCGGATGCTTAAGGCTCGTTATGGCGATATCAAGCTTAGGATGGTTATTGAAGGTGGTAAGTTTGATTGTTATAGTTCGAAATCAGTGTGGTGGTCGGATTTGTTGTCTTTGGAAAAAAGAATGCCCGATGGCCTTTTTGTGGATAATGTTTCTTTTCGGATTGGTGATGGTTTTTCTATTCCTTTTTGGCACTCTTTATGGATGGAGGAGGGCATATTAAAGGTGTTATTTCCGTCTTTATTTGCTATTTCTTTTTTACAGTATGTTTCTGTTTCTTGTATGGGAGCATGGTTTGGTGACGTGTGGGTGTGGAACGATTTAGGGATCCCTATAGTTCCTTCGGCGTTGGATGGTGAGATGGCTTTGTTGAGATCGTTGTTGGATCCTATCCGGCCGGTTCCATTGTCTACGACGTCGGGGAGCTGTTTGAAGGATCGTGTGGAGTGGCGCTCGTTGGTTGATGGGTCTTTTTCCGTATCCTCTTGTTATAATATTATGGAGAAAGACTTTTTGTGGTTTGGTCCGCCTAATCGTTTTGATTTTGTGACTCCTTTTATTTGGAGGGGTGATCTTCCGCTTAAAGTCAAAGGTTTTGGTTGGAGATGTTTCAAGTATAGGATTCCTACTAAGGATTTGTTGAAGAATCGAGGTATTTTACCTTTTAATTCTAATTTTAATTGTGTTTTATGTGATGATGTTTTAGAGTCTCCTGTCCATCTTTTCTTCTTGTGTCGGAATGCGGATCTTGTTTGGAAGGAAATGGCTTCTTGGATTGGTTTTTCTAATTATAAAGTGGTGGACTTTAAGGAGAGTTTTTGGATTTGGAGATCCTTTTGTAGATCTAAGAAAGTTAGCAAAGGAAAGGTGGAATGTGTGAGGTTGGCTATCATTTGGAGTATCTGGATTGGTCGGAATGGTGTGATTTTTAAGAATTTAGTGTGGAGTTCCCGTGATGTGGTTTGGAATTGCAAGGCTCTCATTTGGAGGTGGTCTTTCATTGGGAATATTCCCCATACCAATTGTAATTTTTACGAGTTTGACAAAAACCCGTTGTTTTACTTAAGATAGGTTTCAATTGGAGGGCTTTTTCCCCGGGATTCTTTTTAGCCCCCGTTTCTTTTGTAATCTTGTTTAGTGAACATTTGTTCCCTTCAATATATCTTGCTTACAAAAAAAAGTTTTCTTCACATATAGAATTCCAACCAAGGGGAAATATAAATTGTTTTTAATTTAAGAATAAAAAGGAATGAACCAAATTTTAATGGTTTCATATGAGTCCGTTATACAACCGTGGTAAATATAGAATGTATTATTTGTTGCAGTGTATATTGAATCGAGAAATCTCTTATGCATGAAACCAAACACTTATTGCTTGTTTTAGTCAATAGAATTACATTTTATACTTGTAAGTATTATTAGTTACTAAAAGGCTATATGACAGTTTATTTCCCTTGTAATAATTTTTTTGTTAATATTGAAACAAAAAATGTATTATATATGTTAATATCAAATAATTTATAATATTTCTCATTTTTTGGGTTTGACTATACCTTTTTTTTTAAACATAAATCCAAGAATTTACCGATGATGACCTCGAAGGTGCATTTCTCGGGGTTTTGTCTCATGTTGTGTTGTTGGACCCGGTTGAACACACTTTGAGGCGGCCGTTGTGAAAATGATCTTCACTAGATTTTATGATTATATAATCCATGTATACTTCTAAAATATCTCTGATTCCTTCTTCAAATATCTTGTTCACCATTCTTTGGTATGTAGCACATGAGTTCTTCAAGTTCAATGGCATGGTGTTGTATAGATAATTGGTGTGTTTCGTCATGAACACAATATTTTCTCTATCTTCTTCATGCTTTAGAATTTTATCGTACCAAGAATAGAAATCCACAAAGGATAGTAGTTTGTATCTAGTTGAATTATCCATTAGTTTATTGATATTAGGAAGCGAGAATGAATCTTTGGGAAAAGTCTGGTTGAGATTAGTGTAGTTGACTCACATCCTCCATTTTTATGAGGCTTTCTAAACTAGGACCACGTTAGACAACCATTCAATTTACTTCATCTCATAAATAAAGTTGGCTTGTAAGAGCCCCTAAATAATGCATTTGGTGGCTTTGTGTTTTTTAGGGAATGGTCGCCTACAAGATTAATACCGAGATCTCATCCGGTGAAACTGCAAAAAGTTTGGCATTGCTTTTGAGGTACTAGTTGAAGTCCCTTTTTACTGGGGCAAATATGATGGCTCATATCTTCATCGTTTTGGCTTGGTTTTTGTTGAGTTGCCCAGATTCGAACTCTCCATTTAGATTTGAGCTTGTAATTTTCACTCTTGCCTCGGTTAGGAGTTCACGCTTAACATCTTTGGTAGTTTTGTCTAGAGCATGCATCAAAATCTGTGGTATTTATATTGGGTCATCTCTGGTTAGGGACGACGGTCCTTCACAATTTCCTCCCTTGTTAAAGGGTTATCGTAGTTGGATATTTTAGTATTGTCTCCTATAACGAGCATGATTTAGATAGGTCGGCTTTGATGGTAACTAGTTTGCCTTATATATTTTGGTACTTCATGTTTAGGTGATTGGTGTAAGCGAATATGTCCAGTGTTGCATGGGACCACCATAAATCTTACGTCAATTGTCCTCACCTATATTCCTTCTTCCAAAGAGAGTGATTACTCTATTATGCCCTAAGGACAAGTCACAAAATTATTGAAGGTCTGAAGATCTTTGTCTTTGTAAAATGGTAATCCTTTGTCTAGTCTTAAGTACTCAAAGAGACCGACATACATGATTTTGCATGAACTTCCTCTGTCTATCAGAATCCTTGGTACTACACAATTCACTACTTTTGAAGTTATCACCAACAGAAGCACTTCGTTAGAAACACATTCCATTTTTTTCTTTATTTTAGAACCCTAGGATTGGTTTCTCATTACTTAACTCTCCTTTTTGTTCATTAATTTGTGGTCCTCGTGCATTTCTCTTTGCAAATCTCTTGACAGACTCCTTCGTGTTGGATGATCCTTCGTTAATTGAGAGACGACATGATGTGGTAACATGAAAGAGGTTGAAGTTCAAATAGACTCCACACAATATTAATTGGATGTTTCCACTATCAGTGGAGAGTTTATATATATATATATATATATTATGTTAGACGCTATAGTGGTTGTGATTGTGGAAAGAAAAGGATTTGACATATAAGACATCGAAATTAGTGAGAATCAGAAGATTATTCCCACATATGGTGTGTAGGTATGAGACTCCCGATACAGTGGGGCAAGTTTACATTACGACATAGTGGGGGTGCCTGTAAGGTTACTACTCAAGCGCCCAAGTCAGTGAGTTCAAAGAAGCGTAGCTTGTAAGAAATGAATGATAAGTACCTTATATGCAGTGGCGGAGCCAGAAATTTTAGAGAGTCTGGGCAAAAATATTACACCTTGTTTTTACTAATTTTACACCCTGTTTTTATGTTAGTTACCAATTTGTGTAAATATCTTAGGTAATTTTTGGTAACTCTCAAGTCTTTTTGTGGTTAATAGTAGTATTTTATTATCATTTGGTATATATATATATATATATATTCTTATATTTATATTATTGTTGAATAGTTCTTATCTTTGCAATCTGTGTTGAATTTTGTAGTTTTTATAGATAATTGGAAGCTTGAACCATGGAAAAAGGGCTTTGAAGATGTTCCAAGACCAAAACCAAGGATTGCTGGAAAGAGGTAGCGCGCTAAGCGAGGTTGGGCCCGCTAAGCGCGGTTTTGAAGAAAACAAGGAAGTTCTGGCAGAAAGTTCCGCGCTAAGCGAGGTCTGGAGCCCGCTTAGCGCGTTTGGGCGGTTTAGCAATTTTTGATAGTGCGCTTAGCGGGCTGCACCGCGCTAAGCGCGGTTTGCGAAACTTTGTTTAATTGTTTATGGGCCAGATCACTTTGGCTGATATAGAGAGATATTTTTAGAGACAAAGAAGAGCACAAAACACTGTAGCAAACTAAGAGTTGAAGATTCGAAGCCTTGATCGTCGATTAATCGCCTTTGATGCTTGTTGATCATCATCCTTTACTTCTTGAGCAAGCTACCATTCTCATGGATAGCTAAATCTCTTTTGTATCAAGATAAGATGTAATCTTCCTAACCTTTTGTATGTATTTCTTGTGAATATATTGTGTATGAACAAGTGATGATCAATATAGATGGTTTAGTTTGTTTATTAAAGCTTTTCTATGGTATAAATGTTCGAGACATCAATGTTTGTATCTAGACCTAACTTATCATCTTTCAAACTATAAGTTGCAGACATGGATTTAGCGTTTGATGTTTACTAAGTATCGGTTTTTAAAACGTTACTTGTATTGTTTAAATGGTGGAGAAATCGTCGGTTAAACAATACGGTAAATCTAGCTATATCGTTGCGGACACGGACGATATAGACGTCGATACATAATTATATTGATCGTTAGCAAGTTCATAGGCATATATTTATAAGGAAACATACAAATTTAGGTTGATGAAATCAAATCTTGATACATTTTCTTTAACTTAGAACTTTCATAAATTTACTCTTTGCTACTAAAATTGTTAAATGATCTTTTGCAAATCCAAAACTAAAGTAACATTAACTCAAGACAAAATAGGCTATAGAACGGCGGTGATATCGCAATAATCCCTGTGGATACGATATAAACGAAAAGTACACCACAATACTCTTTCAACATTCTACTAATTTTGCCATTGATTTTGTCTTAAAATTTTGCCCTTGATTTTGTCCAAAAAATTCACACCCTATTTTTACAAATTTTGCCCTTAATTTTGTCTAAAAATTACTAATTTTGCCCCTAGTGTTGTCCGAAAATCGACTAATAGATGGAGAATATACAACGAAAGGAGGGGTTGAGCCCGGGCGCGTGCCCGGGCTCGCTGGGCTGTAGCTCCGCCCCTGCTTATATGGTGTTTATATGAACTTATATAATACACGTTGTTAAAACTACTTGTAGTTTGTTTAGTGCGGGATGCGGGAGAGCGTCGAATTGGATCCAAAAGTTTGTGGTGAGCGAGCTATGAAGAACTGACTCGAACACTAACACGGTACACGACACGGGTTCGAACACAAAAACACTGTTAATATAAAAAACATAGGACATAGACACACCTTTATATTTTTATATATTAATAAAATAATGAAATTTATGAACTCAATTTATAAAAAGTTTAAAATGAGTCGCAAAATCTAGGTTTATTTTAAAATGAATTAAAATGTAACAAGCAATGTCATCATTAAAAAAGAATATTGATGAAAGATTCTTCACTCAAAAAAAAAAACAAAGTTACAAATTATAATAGAAGATGAACATCAAATAGAGAAGATGACAAAATCTTATGAAAACAAAAACAGTTGTTTGCGGCGAAGATCAAAACAAATTGAGAAGATGAAAAAAATTATAATATTAAAGGTAATATAAAAGGTTGAATATGGAATATTGTGTTGTTTTTATAGTGGAAAAGTGGAATCTAAAAAGTAAAAAAATTTTCTTTTTTTAATTTTGAGAATTTAAGTTGGATCGTGTCCATTATTTAAAATAAAGTGTCGTATCGGGTCCGATGCGTTTCAATTTTTTTGTTAGACACTTCAAAAAGGTGTCATACGTGTATCCGTGTTGAATACTAGTCCGGTATGAAGACACGCCCTCTATAACTATGTTTGAGCTCCATAATGAGCGAGTAGCTTAGATGTGGTGTGTGATCGTGGTGAATGTCCTCCGGTTTATTATTCACCTTCAAGGGTATTTTAGATAGAGTCTTTTCTGTTAGGTCATTTGGCCGGATAAAATCAATATCATTATCGATAAGGGAGTTGTACAGATTAGGAAAAAAAATTTAAATAACAAGGTTTAAAAACAAAATTATCAAAAAAAACAAGTTTTTTAAAAAATTTACCAAAGTGTCTACGTTTTGCAAGACCCCCTGGAGTATGCGCCAAATGAATTGGCGCATTGGTACAAAAATTAGGTGTATGTGCCAAATGGTTTGGCGCCAATGTGTATGTTTAATTTTTATTTAATTTTTTTTTTACTTTTTACAAACACTTATGCGCCAAATGAATTGGCTAATTCAAGAAAATTTATACTAATGCGCCAAATGATTTGACGCATACTCTAGGGGGTCCTGCAAAACCTAGACACCTTGGTAAATTTTCTGAAAAACTTATTTTTTTGCTAATTTTTTTTTTAAACATTGTTTTTTAAATTTTTTATTCTACACATTATGACTCACATGAGATTTTCAACCATTTAAAAAATTATTAATAGGGATAGCATTTATACATGGTCATTTTTTAAATCTTCTAAATGAGATTGAGTCATGTTCCTTGATGTATATAATTGAGTTTTTATATCACTAAGCTTCACCTCTTGAACAGCCACTACCTTAGTGGAAAAAGGATAAGCTAAACAGTGTGATTATTTTAGGACTTGGGTCCATGAGAAGAGTCTAACATATGCTCACTAATCAAAACATTTAATTGTTTTAGTAGATGTAAACTCTGGTGCACCAACACAAATGTGATTACATTAAATTTATTTATTTTTCAGAACATTATCGATATCAACAAATCTGCCTCAGGACGTGTCCTATGTTCCTGTATATATGTGTCATAGCCTCATATATTATAAACTATACTTATTACTATTTTATCCCTTGACATATAAGTTATTTCTAGTTTACTTTGTAAAAATTTTTTTAAAAATAATCTTGCCATTTTAAAATACTAACAATTTAGCCTTTAAAATCAAAATCCGCAGGAAACCTGCGGATTTTTTTTTTAAATTTTTCTGCAGATTTTGATTTTGGGAACTAAATTATTAGTATTTTAAAATGACAATATTGTTTTTCAAAAAAATGTTTTACAAGAATTAAACCAAAAATGACCTATATAGCAAGAGGGTAAAACGGTAATAATCCTATAAACTAAACACTAGTTCTCTACCTTGAAATAAATAAATAAATGTTGATGGAAGCAAAGACATGAAGAGAGAATAAAATTGAAATATTATAGATATTTACATTACATATCATAATTCACAGATGATAATCAATAACTAATTACAACAGAGATAAACAAACTAATAAAAATTGGATAAACAGAAAAGCTTTTTCCTACTCGTCAGGATGAGCTTGAATGTGATGAATTTCAGACTCGGAAATTCGTTTCTTGTATTGAGCAATGAAAGCTGTAGCTCTCATATCAATGACAGGATCAGCCACACCCCAACTACCTCTGTCTTCATCACTAGCCCACACTTTGTTAACATAAGCAGCATGATCATAATACCCTCCTCTATATTTGTTACTGCTAGATTTGAAAATGTTGAAAACAGACCATGATGACTTTGTCTTCCTTTGGTTGTTGTTTCCTCCCATTTCACCGCTGAGTATAGAGTGGTGAATTATGATTCCTAGGTACAAGAAAGTGGTGATTGAAGGAAAGAAGTGTGATGGGTTGTGTTGTGTTGTGTTGTATTCTGCTAAAAAATGGAAGTTAGGGGTCTCAATTTATATAGCATTGTAGTTACTACTAAACACTCTTTTAGTTAAACGTAGAGACAGGAATCTGATTCAAGCCACATGCATGAGTCCAATATTCATGGTTCAAAAGTAAACTCTTTTCTATTATTCAATCAATTGTTTGTGTCCATGTTTTTGTCGATATACCTTTCTATTATTCAAACTTAGAATTTACAAGTATATTTTCTACTTATATATTGAAGTCCGATTCACAAAGATTGTCTTCACTCAACCAATGTATGAGTTAAGTATGATTTAACTTAGAATTTACAAATAAACTTTAAGGTTCAAACAAGATCACATGGAACAGTAAATTATGATTTAACTTTTTGAAAAGGTACATTTTCTATGGTCCTATGGTTTCATGTTTGACTAGATTAGGGATGTGATAGTGTTCTTTGTGTTTTTATGCTCAATGATGTACATTTGTTGGTGCCTTCCATACACCTCTGTGTTTTTTTAAATGGAACATTTTACTGTTTCAGAATTAATTGTTTTTTAACTTAAACTAGACAGGTTTATGGCAGATTTAATTTAACTGATTAAATCAAGGCAATGAAATTCTTCTTCTTTCTTTGTTCTTTTAAGTACCAATTAAGTTTTGGAAGCTGTTATTTTTTTTATTATATTAATAATCCAATAAGTTTGAACTATGGTCTTTCTAACTTTACTAACTTCAACATTCTAAAACTAAAATATCTAAAACAATAAATTGAAAGTTGAGCATATAAGACTAAGTAGACACCTGTTTTATTATCATCTTGAGATGAACATCTCACAGCTTAATTTGATATGAGAGCATATCATTAATTATATAAAATTGTTAAAAATTAATAGCGAACCTGATTATGTTAGTTGAACAACATAGTATACATGTTCATAATGGAAAATTGGCAAGATACGATCAACATGTTTCCAATGACTTCAATACTCTCATAACGATCAACATGTTTCCAATGACTTCAATACTCTCATAATTCGTCTTTTGAATATTTCTAGCCGTCACTTTATTTTCAAATTTCAGAACTCCCCAACAAATAGTTAAAATTGCCTTTAAATAGAAATTTGTGTCAGCCAAAAATATCTGTTGCGCCACGATGCACCAGTATCGCGTCGCGATGCAAGCATCATTGCGCCACTATGGGATGCATTTTGGGCACGAGAATTCCAGAATCTAAAGGTTTGTTTTCTTCTATTTTTCTTCACAATTTTCACCAAAATTTTATTTCTTTTTTGTCTTGGATTTTTGTTTAATTCTTCACACTTTGACATGACTTTTGTTCATTATTGTTCCGAATTCATTTGAGTTTTCTCATAAAAATCACATAATGATGGTTATCATCACAACCTTAAACTTAATTTGTGGTTTGTCCTCAAGTAACCTGTCTGCACACTGAACATTTAATCGGAATTAAAATTCTTATCATTACCAATGAATGTCACCTTTATTTTTTTTCTTTCTGATCTACACTTTTGTTCCCTACTTTAATTCAATCAACTCGAAAAAGTTTTTCCAAATATACAAGTACTCAACCTATCTCTCATCTCACATATATGCACTCAATTTAACAGGGTAATCACTCAATCAACATACAAAAACATTTAACAAGGATTTTGGATCATTTCTAACTGAATCAACCAAGGTCATATTATACACACACTTTTGATGTCTTTTAAAGTTTATAATGTGGCTTATGTTAATGTAGGATAATTTAGGATAGTAGGCTTAAGCCTTTAGAGTTAGGGACCTAATTTTCCCGATGCTATTGAATTCCTTCCATACTGCTCTTTTGTAAGGTACTAGAGAATTACATATTGATGTTTCTATTTTTCACAATTTTTTTTTGAAGAAGCTATTTTAACTTCTTATTTTTCTTTCTTTTTCTTTTTGTTTTTGACCAATTACTCTAGTACCCCAACCCCAAACTTATTCATTGCTAATTTTCAAGAGCAAACTCAAATTTATTTTTTTTATCATCACACAAGTAAAAAAATTATTTCTACCTATCTCCCAAAAAAGGTGGAACGAATTTATCTTTTAAGTCAAATGACTATTTAATATGTCTATGTGACGGAAGAATGGTTTAGACTCAAAGTGGTTAAACAAAGGATATTATTATATTGAAACATGGTGGCTTAAAAGACTTAGAGTTTTCACAAACAACTACCTCAGTGTTTATTTATCAGACCAATAACCTCAAAATTAGAAATAGTGTAAATTCTAGAAAATGACTAATGTATGGACACTCTCATAAGAAGGAAAGTAAAAAATGGAAATATTTGACTCAAACCTTACTAGCTGATTAGGTATCTAAAGCATGAGTACCGAATTTTGTTTCCCTTTCTTCATCAACTGTCAATCGACGAGGGAACTTCAATGTCGATCTCTTTCATTCATTCTTTTTCGGGTGACTTTTTCTTTTCTTTTTCATCATGGCACTAATAAGATAGTAAATTAAAACTGAAAGAAACAACAGAAGCAAACAAATTTATTAATTTCAAGCAAAGAAAAGTATAAGGAAAAGAGCTTCTAAAGATCTATTTAGTACTCCTCTTTGGATCATATAAAAAAAATTAAACTAATAGTGCAAATTGAAATTCAAATTCTGATTGGTTGCGTTCCATTAAGCATTTGTTTAAGGTCACTAGCTTGACTTTTTCGCCTATGGCTCGCCAAGCTCCAGAGAAACCTTCTCTGATGCTATTTCTCCTCCTGCATAAATATTTAACCTTTGTCCATTTACGGTGAAAGTGTGCAAATATCTCTGATTTTGTATTTCTACGGCTTCATTTGCAAACATTTTTTCACAATAAATGGTCCAGACCATATTGATTTTATCATTCCTGGAAACAACCTCAATCGAGAGTTGTACAACAAAATTTTCTATCCTACCAGATTCTCTCTTCTCACCAAATTCTTATCATGATATGTCTTGATTCTAGTCCCTTTCAAGTTCCAAGCCTTTTATTACACTTTCTCTAGCCTCCTCGGATATTCTCCAATTATGTTTCTACGTACAGATGAAAAAACTCCGTAAACTAGGTTATGTTCCTAATTTATATCAGTATGAAAAATCTCTTTATAATTATAATTTCTCCCACTACAAGAAAAGTGTGATATAGCCACTTAAATGTTGCGACGTGATTATCACGTGGCTCAAAAAAGTGAGTTGCGACGTGATAATCACGTCACTATAGGGTTTTTATATTAAAAAACTAAAACGAACGTTGGCACATGGGGTGTCTTTAAATATTATTTTTTTTAAAAAGTTGCGAAATGAAAAACACGTCGCAACACTTAAATAAATTAAAAAAATTTGAAAACAGATAAAGTAGTCTGACAAAGGGGGGAATTTCAAAGGGGGGAATTTCAAATTTTCATTTTTTTTGTTGCGGCGTGTATTTCACGTCGCAACTATTTTTAGTATACCACGCCATATTTAATGCTGAACGTTGACTGACACAATTATTGCTTTAAGAAGTTGCGACGTGATTTTCACTTCGCAACCTAGACACGTGAAAATCACGTCGCTAAACTCTTTATTACATTTGCCAAAAAGCTTCTTCCCCTCCCTCGTTCCAGAACTCTTTCTTCCCCCATTTCTTTCTCTTCTTCCTCATTTCCTCCAACCCTTCTTCCCCATTTTCTCCAACCCTTCTTCCTCATTTTCTCCCAAAATCTCTTCCCCATTCAAGGTGAGTATGAAATCTCTTCCTCATTTTCGTTTTAATTTGTTAATTTCGTTTTAATTTTTATAATTTATTTGTTTGTGTTATAAACTTTTTTTAGGAGTAATATTTGTGATTGAAGATTAGAGGAAGATATTTGAAGATATTTGAAGATTGATAGAGGAAGATAGAGGTAATTTTGGCATTTTATTTTTTTTTAGGATTTTTTTTATTGATGAATTAGATTGTAGAAAATTAGGTTTGTAGAAAATTATATTGAAGGTTAAAATTGATGGATGTTAGTTTTGTAGTAAATTAGGTTTGTAGAAAATTAGAGTTGAAAATTAGATTGTAAATTAGAGTAAAAAAATTGATGATTAGAGTTGAAATAGATTGAATATTAAATTTTAATTGAATATTTAATTTTGATGATTAGAGATGATGAAAAATTGATGAAATATATTAGGTATAATAAGTTTTTATATTTGGTATAATTGAATTTTTATGATTAGAGATCATAAAAATTGATGAACAAAATAGAAATGAAATTAATGTTATTAGAAATGAAAGTACATGTTTAACTATTTAATTATAGTTGATATAAGTACATGTTTAATTATTGTTATTAAAAAGAGAATGATTGGATATATGTGCAGTATGGAATATTATTTGTATTATCGTAGTTGGATGTACGATAGAGTGGAACCAGGAAGACGTGCACTTAAACCCAATTTTATAGAAGGAGTTAACAGGTTTATCACGTAGGCGTTTGCTCAAGAATGTTGTTGAAGCGAAGGAGGAGTTAGGTGTCCCTGTCTTAAATGTGAATGTAGACCTATAATTAGTGACCCAGATGAAGTGGTCAGGCATTTGTATAGAAGGGGTTTCACGGAAAATTATTGGGTCTAGACGTTTAATGGTGAAAAATTGCCGAGTAACGTACCAGAGACTAGCAGTACGCATGCTTCAAGTAGTCGTCCGTCAATGGAATATGAGGAAATACCGCCTATTGAATATGAGGAAAACTTTAATCAGATCGGTGACATGGTTGAGGATGCTTTTGGTGTGAATGTGACCTATGATCAACCTGAAGATTTTGATGTGGAAGAGATGTCTAACGAAGAAGCGCAGAGATTTTATCAATTGTTGAATGAGATGAATACGCCGTTGTTTGACGGTTCGTCTGACTCCAAGTTATCAATGTGTGTGAGATTATTGGCTGCCAAGTCAAATTGGAATGTTCCTGATCAGTGTTTGGAATTCTTTGTAAAAATGATGTTGGACTCAACTACAATGAAAGACAACTTACCTACAAAATTTTATGAAGCAAAGAAGTTGGTGTCGAAGTTGGGCTTAAGAGTAAGAAAGATTGATTGTTGCATTAATGGTTGTATGTTGTTTTATGACAATGAGTTTGGTACTCAGGATGGATTGTTGGAGGAATGCAAATTTTGTATGAGTCCAAGATATAAAGTTCGCAGTAGAGCCATTAACACTAATCAAGACCGTGTAGCAGAAAAGTCCATGTTTTATCTTCCGATAATTCCAAGGTTAAAAAGAATGTTTGCTTCAATGCACAGTGCAAGTAAGATGACATGGCATCATACAAACAAAACAAGTCCAGACACTATGCGGCATCCATCTGATGGCGAGGCATGGAAACACTTTGATCGAATACATCCTGATTTTGCCGCAGAACCTAGAAATGTCAGGCTTGGATTATGCTCAGATGGTTTTGCTCCTTATGTTCAAGCGTCGGGAAGTGCGTATTCTTGTTGGCCAGTTATTGTAACCCCTTACAACCTTCCTCCCGAGATGTGCATGACAAAACCATATATGTTTTTGACGTGCGTCATTCCAGGACCTTCGAGTCCAAAAGCCGGAATTGATGTGTATTTACAACCTTTAATTGATGATTTGAAGAGGTTGTGGATTGGTGGAGAATGGACTTATGATATATCACGTAAACAAAATTTTACTATGCGAGCTGCCTTGATGTGGACCATCAACGACTTTCTAGCATATGGCATGTTGTCTGGTTGGGGTACACATGGCAGAATGGGTTGCCCACATTGTATGAAAGAGACGAAGGCGTTTACGTTGGATAAAGGGGGGGAAAGCTCGTCGTTTGACTGTCACCGCAGATTTCTACCAAAAAATCATCCGTATAGAAAGAACAAGACAAATTTCATAAAAGACAAACAGGTAACAGATATGCCCCCGCCCGGATTGTCACCAGATGTTGTATGGGATAAAGTTTGTGGGCTACCAAAAATTACAGATACTGGAAAGGCATGTAGAATTGAAGGATATGGGGTCGATCACAATTGGACAAAGAGAAGTATATTTTGGGATCTTCCATATTGGAAAGATAATTTGTTGCGCCATAATCTAGATGTTATGCATATTGAGAAGAATTTTTTTGATAATGTATTTAACACTGTGATGGATGTTAAAGACAAGACGAAAGATAATGAGAAGGCTAGACATGACATGGAAAAATGGTGCAATCGAAAAGAGTTGGAGTTGAATCCTCAACCAAACGGTTGACTACCACTTCTTTGTTGGAATTGCATAAATAATCGCATTTGCTACTCCGTCTCTGCTTGCCTCTTCGCCATTGCCTCTATTTGTTGTTGTTGCCCCTCCATTTGCGCTTTTAGCGCCGCCTCACGTTGCGCTTGCTCATCCATTTGAGCTCTTAGCGCCGCCTTACATTGCGCTGACTCACGTCTCGCCTCAGTTAGGGCCAATTGTCTTATTGTTTCCATTACTTGCGGTGTCAATTGTGGTGGATGTGACGGTCCTTCCCCATATCTAACTCTTTCAAATAAAGTTCTATCCCCACTTCTCAAGCTTCCCGCCAAATTTCCACCACCAAAAAAACATCCATTAGGCCCTTTTCCGCCAACGACTTCATTCCAAATATAAAAATCAACATCTGGATGAAACGGCTCTCCTTCTCTAGGAGTATATTTGGGATTATTGACCAAAAATGTTACAAGCAATGTTTGATAATCGTCCTACACAAAAAAAATATTAAGTATTTAACTTAAATTAAAATATATTAAATAATAAAATAAAAATTAGTTGTCATGTGATTTTTATGCCACAACATCAGAGTTGCCACATGAAAATCACGCCGCAACTTTTTTAGTTGCCACGTGAAAATCACGCCGCAACTTTTTGAGTTGCCACGTGAAAATAATCTAATCACAAAATTGCCATTAAATATAAAAAAATATAATAAAAATTGAATAACTTACCAAAGCTTTTCGTGTACGCTCATCAACATAATCACCCGATTTTTTTGTCCGAGTTTCTTTAACTAGCTCAACCATCAGTGGTTGTCTCCCTAACCTCTTAGCCTAAATAATAAAATTAACTTTAATTAAAAACAAATACTTAATCAAAACATAACTTTAAAAAGTGGTAATAATTACCATGCGTCGAGAATGTTCGTAAGTGTGTATACTTCCAACTGCATTAAGGTGACCCCCTTTTTCAGATGCCCTCATTTTTTTGGCATTTTCAGATTTAGCCTTAAATTCTTCTGATTTCCAATACACAAGAAGTTTATGAAAAACTTCTTGGCCCACCACTCGGAACGACTACCATCACGTTCCTAACGCTTTCTAACACGTTGCAACGTGTCGGAAAGTCTTTTTGATGTTCTGCTATAATAATTATTTTAAACAAGTTTCTCGCTCATTTGATCCCAAATACACTTTCCTTGATGACATTTAAATAAACTATTAGAAAACTATAGTAAAAAAATTTAAATAAACAATGACTCAAAAAATTAATTAATTATACCATAAAATAATTAAACCAAACCTCACATAGTACACACACCTGGCAGCAATCCGACTCGGCCCAAGACTAAAAAACAATGATTTTAATTAGCATGCATTAAATATAAATTTATATTTAAAAAAAGAAATGTAAACTTAATTAAAATTTAATATATAAGATACTTACGAACTTCCTGCGAACCAAATATAATATCTTTCGTCAATGATATGAATCTCTCTCGGATCATCCTCCCCCTGAGTATCTTCTCCATGCGCAGTATCATCCCCATCTGGCTCCAAATGATCATCCTCACGTGTAGGTATATGTGTGGTAGGTGAGGTGTGTGACCCTCCAGTCTGCTGAAAGGATGTGGGCACCTGTGTGGTAGCCGAGGTGTGTGACCCCCCGATCTGCTGAAAGGATGGGGGCACCTGTGTGGGAAGTGAAGTGCGGGATCCCCAAGTCAGCTGGAAGCTTGGGGGCATCTGTGTCGGACGTGGGGTGTGGGATCCCCCAGTCTGCTGGAAGCCTGGGGGCACATGTGTGGTAGGTGGAAAGCTAGGTGAAAAGCTAGATCCTGCACTATGCTGGTATGATGAATAACTAGGTCCTCCAGTCTGGTGAAACGGATAGCTAGGTTCCGTAGGTGGGCTAATAAAAGATGGTGCCCCAAGCATAGGATACTCCTGAGAAGAGATTAATGACGTAAGAGGTTGAGTGTTGGCCATGGACATGTGATCTAACTGACTCTGTGGGAGAGGACATACTTCTGACTGAGGTGACTGGAATACTACTATCCTTGGGCGTCGGGTCTTCTGACCCTTACCCTTCTCAGATCGGGTTGGCATATTAACTATTTATTGAGAATACACAATTAATCAAATATATACATTTACACAAATATATTCAAACATGTTTCTCATATATATTCATTAACACATTCAATAGATGGTTCATTAAGTAAAATTACAAAAAAAAACACATTCTCATCCAAATACATTTATTATTCTAAATCTACATGCTCTTGATCCATATCATTATCATCATCTAATGTGATATTATCCTCGGACCCAACGCCTTCATGCTCTTCATCCACATTATCTTCAACCAACAATATAGAAACATCAACTTCATACCCTTCATTTGTTGTATCAAACAAACTGGTAATTTGCTCAACTACAATGACATCATTAATTGGTCCAACTTCATCAACTTGGTAAGTAAGATCTTCTACTAGATCGCCAGTTTCAATATGGCCCAATGGTTTTGTTTTTATTACAACACACCACCCTCGTTTACGTGGCACAGATGAAGGATAAGGAACATAATAAACTTGCCTAACAAGATGTGACATTATGCAAGGATCATACTCTCTGTATCTTCGGTCCATTTGAATCTCAATAGTACCGTATGTCGTGTTTATTTTTGTGCCTCTAGTTGGATCATACCATTCGTAATAGAAAAAGACAACTTTATTCTCCGAGTCCAAGTAATTGTATACAAACTCGTACATATGTTTAACGAATCCATAGAATTCATCTTCACCCCCATCTCTAACTCCTTTTACGAATACACCACTGTTTTTGGTTTTTTTCCCTTCAGTCTAAGTCTCGGTGTGAAATTTATATCCGTTCACGGAGTACGTGTGCCATTCGTTTAGGCTTTGAATAGGTCCTTCAAACAAATTTCTCAAATGGAGTATTTCTGGACTCCGTGTAACAATGCATGACAATCTCTCATTGAACCATGTTGGAAATTGTGCATGAATGACACCAGATGTTGATTGTACACCGACGCTTTGAAAATAAACGTTGTTAAATTCCCTATAAAAAATACACTATAAGTTTCAAGGTAATAATATTTACCCACTATAGATAAAATTAAATAGTTGGGTATACTTACTCAAAATATGGTTTAACTTCAACGCAGTTGATCAAGACATGGACATGTGCGGATTGCATTTCTTGTTGGGTCAACCAATGAACACCTTTCTTTCCAGATGGACGAACTGGAAGCCCAAAGACTGACAAGGTGAATTGATTTCTTTCGTTTACATTTACAGGATTTCTTATGATTCTTGGAGTTAACATCAAACTATTGAAATAATGACTGCAAAAATGTGATGTCTCTCGATGCAAGTAATGTGAGCATATTGATCCTTCAACTCTAGCTTTATTTTTCACTGATCGCTTAGAATCACCCATAAACCTTTCAAATGGATACATCCACCTATAATGAACAGGTCCTCCCAGATAAGCTTCGTATGCAAGATGCACAGGTAGATGTTCTATGGAGTCAAAAAAACCAGGTGGAAATGTTTGTTCCAACTTACAGAGAATGACTGGAATATTTTGGTCCAACTTAATGATGTCATCCACTCTTAAAGTTGATGCACAAATATCTCTAAAAAATTGACTAATTTCAGTTAGTGGACTAAGCACATGTTTGGGTAGAGAACCGAACGCAATTGGTAGCAATTGTTCCATAAACATGTGGCAATCATGACTTTTCATACCATGCAACTTCCCAACTTCATACCATGCAACTTCCCCGATTAATCATGACTTTTACTTTTGAAGAATACCCATCAGGCATCCTCAATTCTTCTATCCATCTACAAACTACTTTAGCCTCTTGTGAAGTCAGAGTGTAACTAGCCTTGGGTTTTAATAATCTTCCATTCAGTTGAGGCTTCAACTCCAACTCTTTTCGATTACACCACTTTTCCATGTCATGTCTAGCCTTCTCATTATCTTTTTTTTGTCTTTAACATCCATCGCCGTGTTAAATACATTATCAAAAAATTTCTTCTCAATATGCATAACATCCAGATTATGGCGCAACAAATTATCTTTCTAATACGGAAGGTCCCAAAAAATACTTCTTTTTGTCTAATTGTGTTCGACCCCGTATCCTGGAATTCTACATGCTTTACCAATATCTGTGAATTTTGGTAGGTCACAAACTTGGTCCCATAATGCACCCGGTGACAATCGGGGCGGAGGAAGATCTTTTACCACTTCGTCTTTTTTGAAATCTGTCTTGTTTCTTCGATAGGTATGATTTCTTGGTAGGAATCTTCGATGACAGTCAAACCACGAGCTCTTCCCCCCTTTATCTAACGTAAACGCCTTAGAATATCCCATGCAATGCGGACAACCCATTTTTCCATGTGTACCCTAACCAGACAACATGCCATATGCTGGAAAGTCGTTAATGGTCCACATCAAGGCTGCTCGCAAAGTAAAGTTTTGTTTACGGGATATATCATATGTGCATTCTCCAATCCACAATCTTTTCAAATCATCAATTAGAGTTTGTAAGTACACATCAATTCCAACTTTTGGACTCGACAGTCCTGGAACGATACATGTCAGAAACATGTACGATTTTGTCATGCACATCTCAGGAGGGAGGTTGTAAGGGGTTACAATAACTGACCAACAAGAATATGCAGTTCCAGACCCTTGGACATATGGAGTAAATCCATCAGAGCATAATCCAAGCCTGATATTTCTAGATTCTGCGGCAAAATCAGGATGTATTCAATCAAAGTGCTTCCAAGCCTCGCCATCAGATGGATGTTGCATAGTGCCCGGACTTGTTTTGTTTGTATGATGCCATGTCATCGGACTTGCACTATGCATTGAAGCAAACATTCTTTTTAACCTTGGTATAACTGGAAGATAAAACATGGACTTCACTGCTACAGGTGTATGCTTACGATTAACAGCTTTACTTTGAATTTGATATCTTGGACTCTCACAGAACTTACATTCCTCCAACAATCCATCATTAGTACAAAACTCATTATCATAAAACATGCAACCATTAATGCAACAGTCAATTTTTCTTACACTTAAACCTAACTTCCACACCAACTTCTTTGCATCATTAAAAGTTGTAGGCAAGTTGTTTTTCATAGGAGTCGAGTCCAACATCATTTTTGTGAAGAATTCCAAACACTGATCAGGAACATTCCAATTTGCCTTGGCAGCCAATAATCTCAAACACATTGATAATTTTGAGTCCTACAATCCCTCAAACAACGGTATATTCATCTCATTCAACAATTGATAAAATCTCTGCGCTTCCTCATCCGGCAACTCATCCCCATCAAAATCTTCAAGTTGATCATAGGTCACATTCACACCAAAAGCATCCTCAACCATGTCACCGATCAGATTAAAGTTTTCCTCATATTCCATAGTCAGTCTACTACTTGAAGCATGCGAATTGCTAGTCTTTGGCACGTTCACTGACAATTTTTCACCATTCGACGTCCAAACCCAATAATTTTAATGAAACCCCTTCTATGCAAATGACGTGTTACTTCCTCTGGATCACTAATTATACGTCTACATTCACATTTAAGACAAGGACACCCAACCCCCCTTCGCTTCGACAACATTCTTGAACAAATGCCCACTTGATAAACCCATCAACTCCTTCTATGAAATTTGGTTTAAGTGCACGTCTTCCTGGTTCTAATCTATCGTACATCCAACTACGATAGTACAAATAATATTTCATACTGCATATTTGTACAATCATCCAATTTCATATGAGTAAATTTAACTATTTAATATATGCACAAATAATACATTATATACTATTACATTATATATTACAAATAATAAAATATTTTTACTACAAATAATACATATAACAATATTATGTGTTTGTTTTAAATACATATTTAATAAAATATTTTTAATACATAACTATTATTTTCTATTTTAAAAATATATATAATAAAAATCTAACATATACTACATACTTATATATTCTATTTTTTAAAATTTTATTCTAATATAATAAAAATATATATAATATTTAGTGTATACTCAAATAATACATTACATACTAATAATTTTTTAAATAGTCGAAATTTAACAATCTACATTATTAGTCTACATACTAATACATTATATATGTTTCAAATAATAAAATATTTTTTAAATACAAATATTACAAATAATACATATAATATTATGTATTTCTTTACATAAATATTATTTATTATTAAAAAAAAATTAATAAAAATCTAACATAATAACATACTATATTATAAATATTACATTTTCTTTTTTACCAATATATATATATATATATATATATATATATATATATATATATATATATATATATATATATATATATATATATATATATATATATATATATATATATATATATATATTATTAAATTTTGTTTAACATTAAATTTTTTTCTTATCATTTAAACATATTAAATGTTTTATTTTCCATTAACTAATAGATATTCTATTTTAAAAAATAATAATATAATATAACATTAAATTTATAATAATATAATATAACATTAACTAATAGATTTTTATAAATTTTGTTTAACATTAAATTTTTTTGTTACCATTTAAACATATTAAATATTCTGTTTTAAAAAATAATAATATAATATAAATTTCATTTTACCTTATAAAAAATTTAAATATTCAGTTTTAAAAATATATTTTATTTTAGAAAAACTAATATAATATAAATTATATTAACTGTTATTTCGTTTTACCTAATAAACTTTATAAATTTAAAAACATAATATTTCAAAACAAACTAATATTAACTATTTTTTATCATTAAATAACATATATTTTGTTGTCTTAAAAATATAATATATATTCTATTTATAATAAATATATAAATACACATATACTTTTGTTTAAAATTTATTTGTCAATATTTTAAAAAAAATATAATATCTAAAAATCAAGCAACTATCCAAACAATATATCAAAATTAAAATTTCAAAAATACCTCCTCTTCAATCTCCTTCAATCTTTTTTTCCAATCTTTCTTTAAATCTCTTCAATATTCTTCAATCTTCTTCACTTCAATACTTAAATAAAAAAATTCACAGAAATTAAATATCAAAATTAGTATAAATAATATTTGAAGAAAATAAAAAATACAACTAAAAGAATATTATAAAAATATCATACCTTTATAAAAATACTAATGGAAGAAAAATATTAATGGAAGAATGAGAGAAATGTGAGGGGAGTAAGAAGAAACGTGAGGGAAGGAAGGAGATTAATGGGAGATATGTGAAGAGTTATGTGAAGAGCTACTGAGTTAAATGGAAGCGTTTAAGGGTTATTATATAAGCTTGACAGCAACGTGGGAACCATGCCACAATTTACTCACGTGGAACCTACGTCGCAACATTTAAACGGTCAAAAAATTGAAGGAATCAACGACGTGGGAATCACGCCGCAACTTTCCCACGTGGATCCCACGTCGCAACACTCAAACGGTCACATATGCATTAACTGCTATTCCTGCCACTCACTGCACAAAGTCAAGTCAAATGCAGAGTTGATTTTTTAGCGACGTGGGCAGCACGCCGCAACTTTCCCACAGGGGTCCCACGTCGCAACCTTCAAACGATCATATGCAATTACTGATACTCCTGCCATTCTCTGCACCCAGTCAAGTCAAATTCAGAGTTATTTCCCTCTTAAAGTGTTGCAACGTCGTATGCACGTCACAACATGAAATTTTTAAATTTCAAGTTTCCCACCCTTTATGTACTTTACAGACTTTTCTTATTTATTTTTATTTTAGATATTGCGACGTGGTCTTAACGTCACAGCATGCCTTTTAAAAAATTATTCTTTGACTCCCCTTGCATTATCTTAGTTTTGATTATTATATATTAAAAAAATATAGTGACGTGTTATCCACGTCGCAACCGCAATATTTTTGCCACATGCTTCCCACGTCACAATATCAAATCGCTGGGGACACGTTTTCTTGTAGTGTGTTATCTTGAATGTTGACTAAATGATTTACAGGAGAGGTGAATTATGATAGGTGGTTTTCAAAATATTTTAATGAAAATGATTGATTTTATTTGGTACTTTTTAGAAATGGTGTGAGACCAAAAATTAAGCGCAGAAGATAAATAACATGAAAGAGCACTTATTTATAGATGAATGTCTTACTTAATATTACGGAATTAGATTTATCTTTACATGAAGTTCATCTGATCATAATTTTTCACGGATAAGTTTATAATTTATCTTTAATTGAGAACTCAATGAGATTATATATATCATCCCGTGTTGTTGCTTCTTTTTTCGGTATCATTACACAATGAAGGACCGAGGTTATAAGCACTGGTCGATTTGTTCAATATGTCAGTCGAATCAGTAATTGAGTCTAGAATTAGGATCTCCAAGTTATTTTAGTACCTTCAGTTTTCTCGAATCTAATTTGGTTAGTTCATCAAGTACTTAAAGTGTTGCATGTTATGTTATGGTTTTTGAACTTCAACTGTTTCCTAATGATTATCAAAAAATTTAAATTTTTTTTTTTTAAAGCAAGGGATGATATATATATATATATATATATATATATATATATATATATATATATATATATATATATATATATATATATATATATATATATATATATATATATATATATATATATATATATATATATATATATAAAAGAGAGCTTTTTACAAAAGAGCCACTAATGAACTAACTACCCCACAAGATAAAGAAGAAAATTACACACCAATTAAAACTATGAGAGAAATTGAATGGGATCTCTACTAAACTCATAAAAAGAATAATTGGCATGGGTAATTTTCCCACAAAAAGATCACTTCCACACTAAGGTCTTTATATTCCAAATAATATCATTGAAATTCCAATCCTCCTCCCGAAAGCACACCCCATTCCTTAACAACCATAAAGACCAAGTAGTAGCAAGCCAAACCACATCTAACTTGCCTTCTTTCACCTTTTGCAATCGAAAGAAGGAATGCCAATCCATAAAATTCAATAAACATTCATCCTCCACACTATCCGCTAAATATAAGAGTATCCTCAAAATATATCAAGAGTTTTTATTCATCTTGTATAGGAGTTTCTTCTAAATATTTATAAAGAGCTACATTAGATTCAATTTAATTCTTCTGTTGCATGATATTTAAAAGGTCAGTTGTTTTAGCTGTTGTAAATTAAGCACTTGCTCTACTTTGGAATTAAAAGATATGTTGTTGGATGCAAAATACATGAAGAGAGAGAATAAACACGAAAATTATTCATATTTAACGCTAAATGATAATCAATGACTAATTACAACAGAGATGAACAAACAAATCAAAAATGGATAAACAGAAAAGCTTAATCCTACTGGTCAGGTTGAAAGTGATGAATCTCAGACTCGGAAATCCGTTTCTTGTATTGAGCAATGAAAGCTGTAGCTCTCATATCAATGACAGGATCAGCAACACCCCAACTACCTCTATCTTCATCACTTGGCCACACTTTGTTTGCATAAGCAGCATGATCATAATACCCTCCTCCACCTCTTTGTTTGGTACTGCTAGATTTGAAAATGTTGAAAACAGACCATGATGATTTTGATTTCCTTTGGTTGTTGTTTCCTCCCATTTCAGTGTTGAGTAGAGAGTGGTGAGTGATGATACCTAGGGACAAGAAAATAGTGATTGAAGGAAGGAAGTGTGTTAGGTTGTGTTGTGTTGTATTCTGCTACAAAATGGAAGCTAGGGTTCTCAATTTATATAGCATACTAGTTACTTCTAAGACACAGGAATTTGATTCAAACCACTTGCGTGAATCCAATATTCATGGTTCAAACACTTGTTCAAAAGTAAAAAAATATGGAAAAACATAAATAAAAAATCACTCAATATTTAATAACAAAAGGTTCAAACAAGTTCACATGGAACAGTAAATTATGATTTAACTTTTTGAAAAGGTACATTTTCTATGGTCCTATGGTTTCATGTTTGACTAGATTACTGATATGATAGGGGTTCTTTGTGTTTTTATGTTCAATGATGTACATTTGTTGGTGCCTTCCACACACCTCTATGTTCAATTTAAACTAGACAGGTACCTGGCAGATTTGAATTTTAACTAATTAAATCTAGGCAATGAAATTCTTCTTCTTTCTTTGTTCTATTAAGTAGTAAGTACTAATCAAGTATTGGAAGCTGTTAATTTTATTACTATATTATTAATCTAATAAATTAGAACTATGGTTTTTCTAACTTTATCTAAAGTACTAATTCTAAAACTAAACTATCAGATAAATATCAAGAACAATATATTAAAAGTTGATAAGACTAAGTAGACACCAAGGTTTTATTATAATCATGAGATGAACATCTCACAGCTAGAAAGGATATGAGAGCATAAAATCAATTATATAAATTTGTTATGGGGCAAATCAATAAATTAAGAACCATAGGAAACAACAACCAAAGGAAATCAATATAGTAAAATGGGAGGAAACAACAACCAAAGGAAATCAAAATCATCATGGTCTGTTTTCAACATTTTCAAATCTAGTAGCAACAAGCAAAGAGGAGGAGGAGGGTACTATGATCATGCTGCTTATGCTAACAAAGTGTGGCCAAGTGATGAAGATAGAGGTAATTGGGGTGTTGCTGATCCTGTCATTGATATGAGAGCTACAGATTTTATTGCTCAATACAGGAAGCGAATTTCTGAGTCTGAAATTCATCACTGGCAACCTCAACCTGACCAGTAGGATTAAGCTTTTCTGTTTATCCATTTTTGATTTGTTTGTTCATCTCCGTTGTAATTAGTTATTGATTATCATTTGTCCACCATGGTAAATAGTGTTAAATATGAATAATTTTCGTGGTTATTCTCTCTCTTCATGTATTTTGCATCCAACAACATATCTTTTAATTCCAAAATAGAGAGCAAGTGCTTAATGAATTTACAACAGCTAAAACAACTGACCCTTTAAATATCATGCAACAGAAGAATTAAATTGAATCTAATGTAGCTCTTTATAAATATTTAGAAGAAACTCATATAAAAGATGACTAAAGACTCTTGATATATTTTGAGGGTACTCTAATATTTTAACAAAATTTGATAATCATTAGGAAACAGTTCAAGTTCAAAAAGCATGCATAACATAACATGCAACACTTTTTTAATGGGAAAACTATTATAGCAATAAACCAGAGAGCCTCTAAGGGCCATTACATCAGAAACAGTTGGGGGCTCAACAAACCAAGACTTAGAACCATGCAATCTCCCCAAATCAACAAGCCAACAAAATTCAATAAACGAGTATTAGGGATACTCGAACGCGAATACAAAGGGACGCACCCTAGAGACAATCCCTAGGAGAACCATTCTAGAAAAGAATAATTATTTTTGTCGTGACATAAGGATAACCACCTCCGAGACAAAAATTTGATAGAATTAAGGCATTCCTCAAACCTAAACACCCTATCCCTAAACAGAATTTCGTTACGGAAAAGCCATAAATTCCCAGAAGTGGCTAGCCAAATCAGACCCACGACAAAGCGAAAGGAGGGCTTCACGGAGTGAAAGTGCAGAAGAAAATTGGTGAGAAGATTTAAAGGTAGAGGAACCTTATCGCCCATCCAGTTCGCAACGGCTTTCCATATACGGGAAGAGATGAAGCAGGAATCAAATAAATGGGACACTGATTCTTCTTTGGTGAAAAAAACGCAGCACTTATCTGAGCTCAAATGAATAACTCCTCTCTTTGATAGTAGATTTCGCGTGGGCAACTTGTTAATGATGAGACGCCAACCGAATATGAGGATTCTTGAAGGAGCCTTTAAGTCCCATAAGAAAGCGAGCGCCGTTCTGATTTCGGTGGACCAGAAGAAGAAATAATCGGCCTTAGAGATAAGGTTGTAGCAGGACTTCACGGAGAAATTACCGTCAGGGGTTGCAGCCCAAGAAAACTCGTCAGTACCAACCTGTGAAGAAAAACCAGCAGTAACCAGATTGAAAAATTCGTCCGCAATAAACTGAATATCGGCATCCAAACGCGTCCCGTCTTTAAGAACCATAATCCTCCAATCAGCTCCTTGTTGCTCCATGATGTCTGCCACAGATCCAAGAGGATTTCTAGCGAGATTGAAAATTTCCAGGAAAGCGTTCTTCAACGATTGAGGTCCCAACCAGCGACTTTACCAGAAGGAAGTGAACCTTCCATTGAGAATCCTGCAAGAAATATTAGAAGAAAAAGAGTTAATACTGTTATCAACCGGGTTGTCCACCAACAGAAGGTCTCTCCACCAGATGGAGTCATTGTTATTGATCGCGTCCTTAGTGTAGGAGAACATTTTCGCTTCTGGATTCCCGTAACGGTGCCGAAGTAAACTAGTCAAAATCGCCTCTCTATCCCTTATAATCCTCCACTTCCATTTCAGCTGAAGGGATCTATTAAACAACAAATTTTTTTTGATACCGAGACCGCCACAATTTATCAGACTGCAAACGGTATCCTAGCTGACCCAATGAATCGTGCGTTTGTTCGCAGTACCCCTCATAAGAATGTTTCTTTGGATTCTTCTTATCTCTTTTAAAATCTGAGCAAGAGCTTTGTAGAAAGACGATGAATAAACTGGCATAGCGTTCAACACTGCGTTAATCATCACGAGCGGCCACCTATTGAGAGGTACTCGCTTTTCCACGAAGAATTTTGTTATGTAGCTTCTTCACCAAATCTTTTCACATTGAGGCTTTCCTTGGATTTTCGCCAATCATAATTCCAAGAAATTTACAAGGGAAACAGTCAATACCGCAGGCCAGAAAAGACGAAGCGTGTGACAAGCTCCAATCGCTCATATTAATCCCATAAATGTTTCTTTTGTGGAAATTAACACGTAGCCCCGACATTAACTCAAAGCCCCTAAAAATCACTTTAAGACTCCAAAGGTTATTGTTATCACCATTTCCTAGAATGATTGTGTCATCGCGCGAACTGAAGGATATCTACTTTAACTTCATCATTAACAAAGAACCCTGAATAGTCTCCGATTTCTGTTTCTCTTTTCACCATTCTAGTTAATCCCTCCGTTGTCAGAACTAAGAGAAAGGGAGATAATGTATCTCCTTGTCTAAGCCCCTTTTCCACAGAGAAATCCTTTGTAACGCCGCCATTAACCATAACCGACACGGAGCTGGTGAAAACACAAGCCTCCATCCACTTGAGCTACTTATCTCCGAATCCCATTTTTCGCAAAATGAACATTATGCCATAAAATACCTACGACAACGCCTTTTTTTGGACTTTAAAAGCGCTGTTGTAGGTGGCGCTGCTATAGGTTTTAGCAGCACTTTTGGTTTAGGCAAAAGCGCTGGCGTAGGTAGGCCTAGGGTAGCGCTTTTTCTTAAAAAGCTCTTTCATATATTGGCATAAGGCAGTGTTTTTTCTTAAAAAGCGCTTTCATATATAGGCCTAAGGCAGCGCTTTTTCTGAAAAAGCGCTTTCGTTGGTGTTTTTAATAAACCTATTATTTTTATAATTTCTTATTTTGACATATCTCAAATTCTCACTAATATTTTGAGAAATACATTTATTATATTAAACAAATAAATTTTTTAAAAAAATACATTTAATATGAAACATTTTATGAATTAGTATTGCATATATTTATTATCAAAATACACATAAAACATCACTAATTTTATAAGTGCTCTAGAAGCTAAGTTTACAATCAAATTCTCAAAACACAAAATACAATACAAATCAACTTCTAAAGCTTTCAGGACGTGACTCCTCGATGGCCATAATTGACTTTCCAACAATGCACAAATCAACTTCTAAAGCTTTCAGGATCCTTTTCCACTTCAAGATCCATCTTTAGCTTTCAGGACATCTTACAAGTTTCTGTGGACGCCCATTTGAATCCTAACATAAAGTAATACACATCACTGACTAGTATGAGATTGATCAAAAAGGGACACAACATACTTTTAATATTAGAAAAAATGAAGGCAAGTATTTCGGTAGCGAATGGAATCCATGGTTATGTATTTCTTTCCCTAAGCTGACCAACAAACAAACTCGGTAATACAAAGTAGCATCAATAAATATTGGTGTATAGTATATGTACCTTTTCTTGGCTGCCTTGGACATTCTCATATGCCTCATGTGCCTCTCTTTGGTTCTTAAAGATAGCTAAGGCAGAATACTTGACCATTCCTGGCAGGCTGCAGCAAATTTTACAATGGATCAGATCCTAAGAAGAACTGAGCTAATTAAAGGTACAAGTACGGTCATATCTATTTAAAAACACACATACAGAGACCCATAACTCATACGGCGGCATGAAATCATTAGAAATTAATAAAAGAGTTATTAAAGCACCATGACAACATAGTAACAAAGTAATTGGAAAAAGTGAAGATTAAAGTGTTGGCATTGTCTAAAATACTCTAATGGGTGGGGTAGTGGAGCAAAGATGTCAGTAAAAACATGACACAGTTCTGCCAGATACTCCATATAGAAATATGGACAGTACCAGAAATGGATCTAATATGGAAAAGGGTTCTAATTTTTTAAAAACCACACAATTTTTACAACCTAAGCAGCAGGTATCCATCCTTCGTCATCATCATAATGCAAAAAGTATACCTCCCTGAGATTCTTAACATCAAAATCCAATGCAACTTCTCTCTTCATCCATCCTGCTTCTTTCTTGCGCCAATCACCATCCTAAGAACAAAAGTTTCAAATATTCTTAAACAAACACTAATGAAAACATAACCTCTTATATTCTAATCTAGGATAATCCCAGCCCATATAATTGAATAAAAAAACCACCATACATCAAAAAAATCCATAAAGACATAAAAGACATCCTACCTTACTCTGAAGAGAAGCACATTTGGTCTCAAGTAACTGAATTCTCTGCCAGCAGAAAAGAAGAATCAGACAAACAAGTTTCTTGAAATTTAAAACTTTCTTTTGATCTTAAAATTAAGATAACCTTATGAGATTCTTCATCAACAACAACTACTCTAAATTAAAACAATACACACAAAATTAGTAAACATTTGAAAGCCCAAAACAAATCCCACATGAGGCCTGCTAACCAAATCATCAAAACCTAATTCTGTCAGCAAGTATTTAAGCATTTAATGCACAGAAATCAAGGGCAGACACTGTTCATTCTCAGCAAGAAATCAGCCGAAGAGCTAACATCACAAAAACCCTAAATAATTTTCAAACATCATCATCATCCAAATACACAAAACCTTCAGAAATCGTTTGAAGAAAAACAGAAAGAACATTGTTCATCATATTCATCAAGCATCAAACCCAGAAAAAACCCAGCATTCATCAAACAAAGACCCTAATAATCTTCATCATTTTCCCAAATCATAAACCCTTCAGAAATTGTTGAGAGGGAAGAAGAGAGACTCAACGAACAAAAAATCAGAAAGATCTCACCGTAAAATCATCATCATCTGCTTCTGGAATCGCGTCACCATCACAAAAATTGATATGTGATATTCGTCATAACATCATCATCACCAAATCAGAACATCATCTCTACAAAATCAGAGAAGGCTTTGAATCAGAGAGAAGAAGAGGATGAACGGAGATTCACGTCAGAGAAAGAGAACGGAATCAAGAAAGGGTTTGAGTCACCGATGATTGATCGGAGAAGAAGAGGAAGATGATCAGAGGAAGAGAGAAGCCACCGCAGTTTTGTTGAAGATGAAGGGCGTCGTTCTTATGTTAAGGAGGAAAAGAAAAGAACGTGTTTTGACCAACACAAACCCTAATCCCTTTTCCTATTTATTCTTCTTTTTATTATTATTTTTTTATTGTGTTAGTTAATTAATTTTATTTTAAAAATTTTAATTTTAAATTAGATACGAGAGCGCTTTGCAAAAGCGCCTTTGTAACCAGCCTATACCAGCGCTTTTTAGAATAAAAGCGCTTTCGTATCCTACCCTTATAGCAGCGCTTTTAAAAGCGCTTTCATAACATACCTATAGCAGCGCTTTTATAAAAGCGCTTTCTTGAGGTAGCCTATAGCAGCGCTTTTCAAAAGAGCTTTCATAGGATCACCTATACCAGCGCTTTTTCCCCTTGTTTTTTACTTTTGTTTTTAGCGAAACCTATAGCAGCGCTTTTTCCTAAAAGCGTTGTTGTAGCTATGCTGCTACAAGCCAAATTTGGCGTAGTGGAATCTTAAATAATTCTGGCTAACTGTGTCAAATGCTTTTTCAAAATCAATATTCAAAGCAAAGCATTTGCTCCAATCTCTTTTAGCCATGACGATAATTTCATTCACCATTAAAGCTTCCTCATATATGTTTCTTCATGCGATAAAAGCTGACTGCTTGATAGAAACTAGCTTCCCGATCACATTCATGAGTCTTGATGCAAGGATTTTTGACAAAATCTTTTGGAGGTAGCCTACTAAACAGATTGGACGGTATTCGGAAACAGACCTAATTTTAAAAGTATCTAGTAAAATACGAATATCACATGCAATGAACTTATGGACAACCACTTTCTCTACCGAATTGATGCAGTCAAACACCATTAAGGCATCTGGCCAAACCAATATCTTCTCCATGTGAATAGTCTTGGCCACTTGCAGGCTCCACTTAATTGGCTGCATCTCAGTAATAGTAGGATCGACTGATATAGCCTCCTTCAGACAAGCAGCATAGATGAATTCAAAATTCCAACTTTTTGAATATACAGCCAAAGGCCACCGAGTCATCACTAAAACATCATGGGTCATCACCGCAACATCACTGTCATCACTCAACAAGCTAGTATCAAGGATATTGGGTCTATTTTTGATGATTTTAGGAACTTGTTTGTTAAACTCCATCACAAAATCCCACATCTCTTGCGCAACTAGACATGGTTCCTTAAATTCTTGTTGAAAAAGCCAGGCGTTTCTAGAGCTCCAAAACTTTCAAAGCAATGTGCACATAAGTTTAGATCGCACCATGTCAGTACCTTCTAAACATACTGGTAACCAATCCAGAACATCAATGTTGGGGAAGAAAAGGAAGCCAGTCGAAAATACTCACAATGCGGAAACAGATGGCTGGCAGATTCAGGAAACTCAACATATAACAAGCATGTAGTGTCCCCTAACACTTTTGTAACTTATCAAGGACACTCAACATATAACAAGCATATAGTGTCCCCTAACACTTTTGTAACTTATCAAGGACTTCTCCACTTCTCTCCAAGGTAATACATCATGCCAGATTTTGGACACAACTTTGAAGACTTTCCAGCCCGGTCAAGCCAGACAATCCTTGGGAACTGTTCTAGATTGGCCAAAGGCCCAATGTAAAGTTCTAACTATATATATATATATATGCACAAGCCCAATAAAAATTTTCTAACTTATAAAGTCAGCTCACGTAAAGACTCAATGTACACTTTTCTTATCTCCATTTTCACTATACTCTTCTTGGACTCTAATATTACTTGAGAATTGAAGTGCTAACCTT